>NW_026882924.1:0-445163 GCF_032173495.1 Musca vetustissima
ATACTGAAATAAGTACAGTATTTTTCGTTTAATTGACCCTACGGTTAATTGGTTTCCACGCTTAATTGAACCACATGATGGGGCAAAAAATATTTCATAGGAAAATACATGTAAATTTTCTCGGATAATTAAACCCTGTTAATTGATTTTCCCGCTTAATTGGTTCAAATTTCATGTCATCAAAAATAAATTTCCTTTTATTTTTCACCGGTTAATTGCATAATAATAATTGAAACAGAATTTGTCATTTTTTACATACATATTTGACATAATTTGTGAAAAATTATACGACGCGGATTTTTTTAAAATATTTTTACAAAGGCGTTATTTTTTATAATATTTATTCAAGATCTATTAACAGGCGTGGATTTCTTAAGTGAGGCTTCGATTTTTTTTTTTCATTACTTTAAGATTTACTTTATGATTTCTAATATATCAAATGTTTATTACTTACCAATTGTTTTTGTAGGCTGGCAGCATCACCACGTACAGGACCCATGCCCAAGGTGGACAATTCAGTGTCCTTGCGTATGACCCATTCGGTAAGTTCGCGTAGGGTCAACAGCAAAGCATTCCAGTGTTCTGAATTGTTTTCGAGGCGGTTTCTGGAACGAAAAAAAAAAAATTACACATTTTAATAAAGAATGCAACACTAACACCACAAACTATTACGAGTAAAAAAAAAACAACAAAATTAATTAAGTAACCAACGAAATGTAACAAAAGCTGTGATAATATGAAATCATGGCAAAATGTTGCCCCAAAGAAATTACAAGATATTTTTTTTTTAGTTTTTGTCTATATTCTTTATTTTTTGCAATTTCGTTTTTTCCTCATAAACTCCTTTCTAGCCTTCTTTCATACTTTCGCATGTTTTTTTTCTAATATTTTTTATGACACAATTCTTGGGAATTTTTCCATTATATTTTCTTTCTCAGTTTCTTTTTTTATGTGAAATGAAACATTTTTATGTTTTTAGCTAACATAAAAAAATACGTTCTTTTCTTATCATTAACAGGACATCTTTTATGTGCCATGACACACACACTTACAGATTGCTCGAAAAAAATTATAATTGAAATAAGAGATTAAGACAAAGATTAAGGAGATTTTTAATTACTACGATTAGATGACACACACCAAATGTGTTGAATTAAAATTAGAACAAAAAAGGAGATCTATTATAGCCTGAAGGAGTAGTGGCCTGAAAAACTATCCAAGAACGAATTAATTGAAATTGAAAAGAAAACGAAGAAGAAGAATGAGATTAAATGTGATGGCATAATTTTCGTTTAGGATAATGAAACATTTCTTGGAATAATTTGAAGAAGGAAAAAATTAAAAACTAGGACCTCGAACATAATTCGTGGAGGTAGATTTAATCGAAATATTAAGGGAGTAAGAAAAAACTTAAAAGAATAATAATAACACGTAGTTTTTTTTAAATCATATTTTTTCTGGGTCTCATAGGATGCGATTTTTTAAAATTTTTTTTTCAAGTACTATGGGCATAATTTTTTTATACCCTTCACCACACTGTGGTACAGGGTATTATGTCTGTGTGCATATATTTGTAACAGGCAAAAGGAAACGAGATAGACCCAGGGTTTCTTTTGAGAATATGCATAGAATCACAATCCGTTCGTCCGTCCGTCTGTCCATGTTAAATTGTAAACAAAGTACAGGTCGCATTTATGATACGAATTGGATGAAATTTGGCATACGTCACTTATTTGACCCACGGACGAACCCTATTGAAATTGAGAAAAATCGGTTCAGATTTAGATATAGCTCCCATATATATTTTCGTCCGATTTAAGGTAAATCGTGCACTAAAGTCCCGAAATACATTTCGATTTGCACGAAATTTGGCACAGCATACTGAATTAAGCCTAGAATGATGTATGTTAAGTAACGGAAAAATCGGTTCAAATTTATATATAGCTCCCATATATATATTTTCGTCCGATTTTATGTAAATGGTGCACCAAAGTCCCTAAATATATTCCGATTTGCACGAAATTTGGTATTGCGTACTGAATGAAGTCTACAATGATATGTGCTAAGTTTCGTGAAAATCGGTTCAGATTTAGATATAGCTCCCATATATATTTTCGTCCGATTTAAGGTAAATGGTGCACCAAAGTCTCTAAAAATATTTCGATTTCCACGAAATTGGGCACAGCGTACTGAATAAAGTCTAGAATGATATGTGTTTAGTTTGGGGAAAATCGGTTCCGATTTGAATAAGGCTCCCATTTATATTTTCGTCCGATTATAGGTAAATGGTGCACCAAAATCCCTAAATATCTTTCGATTTGCACGAAATTTGGTACAGCGTACTGAATGAAGTCTGCAATGATGTGTGTTAAGTTTCGTGAAAATCGGTTCAGATTTTGATATAGCTCCCATATATATATTTTTGTTCGATTTAAGGTAAATGGTGCACCAAAGTCCCTAAATATCTTTCGATTTACACGAAATTTGGTATAGCGCACTGAATAAAGTCTACAATGATATGTGTTAAGTTTCGTGAAAATCGGTTCAGATTTATATATAGCTCCCATATATATTTCCGTCCGATTTTTTGTAAATGGTGTACCAAAGTCCCTACATATCTTTCGATTTCCACGAAATTTGGTATAGCGTACTGAATAAAGTCCACAATGATGTGTGTTAAGTTTCGGGAAAATCGCTTCAGGGTTAGATATAGCTCCCATATATATTTTAGTCCGATTTAATGTAAATGGTCCACCAAGGTCACTTAATATCTTTCGATTTGCACGAAATTTGGTATAGCGTATTGAATAAAATCTAGAATGATGTGTTTTACGTTTCGTGAAAATCGGTTCGATTTAGATATAGCTCCCATATATATTTTCGTCCGATTTAATGTAAATGGTGCACCAGAGTCCCTATATATCTTACGATTTGCACGAAATTTGGTATAGCGTACTGAATAAAATCTAGAATGATGTATGTTACGTTTCGTGAAAATCGGTTCGATTTAGATATAGCTCCCATATATATTTTCGCCCGATTTTATGTAAATGGCGCGCCAGAGTCCCTATATATCTTTCGATTTGCACAAAATTTGGCATAGCGTACTGAATAAATTCTAGAATGATGTGTGTTACGTTTCCTGAAAATCGGTTCAGATTTATATATTGCTCCCATATGTATTTTCGCCCGATTTAATGTAAATGGTGTACCAAAGTCCCTACATGTCTTTCGTCCGATTTTCGTGCATGTGCTAAAGTCCCTATATATCTTTCGATTTGTACGAAATTTGGCATAGCGTACTGAATAAGGACTACTAGAATGAGGTGAGTTAATTTTCCTGAAAATCGGTTGAGATTTAGATATAGCTCCCATATATATTTTTCTCCCATTTAATGTAAATGATGCACCAATATATATCATTCGATTTGCACGAATTCGCTCTCTTGTGGTAACGTTGCAGGAAGATATGTTTATGGGTCCAATTTCTTTTACTGATCCCTCAAAAACAGCGACGTCTGTTAAGATTCAACTGTTGAATATACCAAAAGTGGTGAAGGGTATCATATAGTCGACCCCGTCCGACTTCACTACTTTCCTTACTGGTTTTAATTTTTTTTTTCAGGGTCCCTAAGGAGGTATTTTCTTAATATTTTTTCAGGGTCCCATAGTACATGATTTTTGTTAATATATTATCAGAACGTGATTTAAAAAAAAAACGTTTTTTTTTCAGGGTCCCATAGAATGTGATTTTTTTTAAATCAGGGTTCAAGGCTCAGAATAAGGCGAGGATGTTTAAGATATATTTTTTCAAGGATCAGAAAAATGCGTGGATTTTTACGACATATTTTTTAAGGACCAGAAAAAGCCATATGTTTTAAAAGAACATTTTTTTCAGCGTTCAAGACTTGGATTTTTGAAAGAATATTTTTTTCAATGCTCAGAACAAGGCGTGGAGTTTTGAAAGAATATTTTTTTCAATGCTCAGAACAAGGCGTGGATTTTTGATAGAATATTTTTTCAAGGCCCAGAATAAGACGTGGATTTTTAAATAATATTTTTTCAATGCTCAGAACAAGGCGTGGATTTTGAAAGAATATTCTTTTCAATGCTCAGAACAAGGCGTGGATTTTTGAAAGAATATTTTTTTCAATGCTCAGAACAAGGCGTGGATTTTTGAAAGAATATTTTTTTCAGTGCTCAGAACAAGGCGTGGATTTTTAAAGAATATTTTTTTCAATACTCAGAACAAGGCGTGGATTTAAAAAAAAAAATCAATGCTCAGAACAAGGCGTGGATTTTTAAATTTTTTTTTTCAATGCTCAGAACAAGGCGTGGATTTTTAAAAAAAATATTTTTTTCAATGCTCAGAACAAGGCGTGGATTTAAAAAAAAAAATTTTCAATGCTCAGAACAAGGCGTGGATTTAAAAAAAAAAAGAATATTTTTTTTCCAATTACTTTTCCTTTAAGTTTTTCATTCTTATCTACCTTTAAGAACCTCCCTTTTACCTAGCCTATAAAGACTTATATTTTATTATGTCAATTTTATCTCTAATCTCCTTGTATACTATTTTTTTTTAAAATCTGTCCTTTTCAGCTAATCTCCAACTAATTTTCAAACAAAAAACCCCCAGCATCACCTTTTGTGGACAATGAAACAAATGTTTGTCATTAGCATTATCATTAAGTTTTACTATTATTATTTGTCAGGATGGCCACACTAAAGAGAACATTTATAATCTGACTCCATCCCCGCTCCCCAACCTGTAAAGGTGTACCCTTAAGGAGGATTTTATAGTTGGTTGCTAGAAGAAAAGTAAAAACACAAAGCATGTTTGGGTATGTGTGAGTGTGCATTTGGCGGATATACTGGATTTATCATTTGTCATTACTTCAGGATGGAGTTCATTGCTCACCTAGGACATCACAGCCACAGCAGGAGGACGATGAAGATGATGGGACAACAATAATGGGTTTTCTTGATTCGCACAGGGAACGCGACATAACAATTAATGTAACAACAACAACAACAACTACATGCCATTATAAGCGTATTGTTGTAGTTGTAAATATTCACACAGAGTATTTTATAGGCCTTTTAATGTGTACGGAGATGTGTGTGTGTGTGTGTCTTCTATATATGTTATCGTCTATGTGTTGGTTTTCATTAAACCACAAAAACTGTCAAATGTCAATGACAGCCAATGTGCTATTCCGTTTACGATATTCCTAATTCCTTTCAAATGTCTACTTCTCAATCGTCCTTGTCTCGGGGCATTTTCACATTTTCTTCATTTCTTGTGGTTTTCTCTAATTTTTCGCATCACTCATCTGGACACAGCAAAACCAACAACAAACACCCTCTTACGGTTGCAGCCTAATGGAAAATAATACTAATTGTTTTACTTAAGCGTATCAAGAATTTTGGGCGCAAACAGAGAAGACGAAGAAGAAGCAGAAAAGAATTTACCGCGACCACAAAAAAAAAATAATTGGGTATTAGAAGAGCAAATGATATGCCTCCCAAAGTTTTTGATGATGGTGTTGGTAATGAAGGTCATCATCACAGGCAGTGTGACAGCCAACCACCAATATCACTATACCATTTCAAGGAATGTTGGTGGGGAGATGATGTTGAGGATTCTGCTGTTGAGTGAAGCCGGTCTCTAATGAGCATGTCTTGATGACGAAATTACTCGGAACAGGAAATTAAATTCTTTTTGTTTTTTTGTTAACCTATTATTGTTGTTCTTTTGTTTTGGGTTACATTTCCGTTTCCGATGTTTTTTGGAATTTTTGTTGTATAGGTTTCAATGTGAAGAAAGTAGGTTTAATAAGGCATGGATTTTTTAAGGATATTTTCCAAAGGACAAATAAGGCATGGATTTTTAAGAGAATATTCTGGCGTGGATTTTTCAAGAAATATTTTTTCAATGCGTCAATTTTTTAAGAAATATTTTTTCAAGGCATGGATTTTTTAAGAAATATTTTTTCAAGATATATTTTTTCAAGGCGTGAATTTTTTAAGAAATATTTTTTCAAGGCGTGGATTTTTTAAGAAATATTTTTTCAAGGCGTGGATTTTTTAAGAAATATTTTTTCAAGGCGTGGATTTTTTAAGAAATATTTTTTCAAGGCGTGGATTTTTTAAGAAATATTTTTTCAAGGCGTGGATTTTTTAAGAAATATTTTTTCAAGGCCTGGATTTTTTAAGAAATATTTTTTTAAGGCTTGGATTTTTTAAGAAATATTTTTTTAAGGCGTGGATTTTTTAAGAAATATTTTTTAAGGCGTGGATTTTTTAAGAAATATTTTTTAAGGCGTGGATTTTTTAAGAAATTTTTTTAAAGAATTATCAGGACTATAGGCGTGGATTTTTTAAGAAATATTTTGTCAAGGCGTGGATTTTTTAAGAAATATTTTTTCAAGGCCTTGTCAAGGTGTAGATTTTTTAAGAAATATTTTTTCAAGGCCTTGTCAAGGTGTAGATTTTTTAAGAAATATTTTTTTTAGGCCTTGTCAAGGCGTAATTTTTTTAAGAAATATTTTTTTAAATTTTTTTAAGAAATATTTTTTCAAGGCCTTGTCAAGGTGTAGATTTTTTAAGAAATATTTTTTCAAGGCCTTGTCAAGGCGTAATTTTTTTAAGAAATACTTTTTCAAGGCCTAGTCAAGGCGTAAATTTTTTAAGAAACATTTTTTTCAAGGCGCGAATTGAAAAAAAATATATAACATATTTTCTAAAATATATAACATATTTTCTAAAAAAAAACATTTTTTCAGAAAAATGTGTTTTCTTAAAAAGTATTTTTTCAGAGGTTTGTCAAGGCGTGGACTTTCTAAACTTTTCAAGGCGTGGATTTTTTAAGAAATACTTTTTCAAAGCCTTGTCAAGGCGTAAATTTTTTGAGAAATATTTTTTTAAGGCGTAGTTTTAAAAAAGAAAAATATTTTTTCAAGGCGTGCATTTAAAAAAAATATATAAAATATTTTCAAAAAAAAAAAAAAAAAATCAGAAAAATGTGTGTGTTCAGGATCTTGCCAAGGCGTGGATTTTTTACAGAACATGTTTCCGGGTCTAGCCGTGGTTTGGAGTTCTTAAAAACTATTTTTCCAGGGGCTTGACATGTCGTGGACTTTCTAAACTTTCCTTCAGGGTCTTGCCAAGGCGTGGATTTTCAAAAAAATATTTTTCAGGGTCTTGTCAAGGTGTGCATTTTTATAAAACATTTTTTAGGGTCTAGCAATGGCGTGGACTTCTTAAAAAATATTTTTTCAAGATCTTTCCATGGCGTGAACTTCTTAAAAAATAGTTTTCCAGGGTCTTTCCAAGACGAGGACTTCTTAAAAAATATTTTTTTGGGGTCTTTCCAAGGCGTGGACTTCTTAAAAAATATTTTTCAGGGTCTTTGCAAGGCGTGGACTTTTTCAGGATTTTTCGAAGGCGTCTTTTCAAGACGTTGATTTTCTAAAAAAAATATTTCTTCAGGGTCTTGTCAAAGTGAGAAAGGCGTAGATTTTTAAAGAATAGCTTTTCAAGGCTCAGAATAAGGCGTGGGTTTTTATATAATGTTTTCGAAGCTCAGGCCCACTGGCTGAGTTTACTTTTACAGACCCGTTTGATCCGAACTGGCTGACCTGTGAGTCTAATTTTATACGCGACCTGAGTCTATTGGAATGTGAGTATATTTCTATAGACGACTCGAAGCCAGGCAGTATGGCCTGTCGATATTTAGAGAAGAGCTAAGAAATGGCTGGCCAGGGAGACCCTAAAGGTCTTGATTTTTATACCCTTCACCACAGTGTGGTACAGGGTATTATGTCTTTGTGAATATGTTTGTAACAGGCAAACATAATCGAGATAGACCCATGGTTCCTTTTGAGAATATACATAGAATCACTTTCTGAGTCGATTTATGCATGTCCGTCTGTCCATCCGTCCGTCCGTCCATGTATATTTGTTAACAAAGTACAGTAGTAAGTACAGTACTTATTTGGCCTAGGGACGAACCCTATTGAAATTGAAGAAACTCGGGTCAGATCCAGCTATATCTAACTCCCATATATATCTTGGTCCGATTTAAGGTAAATGGGG
The DNA here is from genome assembly GCF_032173495.1 of Musca vetustissima. Lineage (NCBI taxonomy): Eukaryota > Metazoa > Arthropoda > Insecta > Diptera > Muscidae > Musca > Musca vetustissima. The sequence goes on from NW_026882924.1 coordinate 8,098, forward strand.
TACCAAAGTCGTTATATCTTTCGATTTGCACGAAATACGCCATAAGGTACTGATTTAGGTCCAGAATGATTTGTGCTAAGTTTCGTGAAAATCGGTTCGGATTTAGATATAGCCCCCATATATATTTTCGTCCAATTTAAGGTTAATGGTGCACCAAAGTCCTTAAATATCTTTCGATTTGCACGAAATTCGGCACAGCGTATTGAATTAAGCCTAGAATGATGTGTGCCAAATTTCGTGTAAATCGGTTCAGATTTAGTTATAGCTCTCATATATATTTTCGTCCGATTTAATGTAAATGGTGTAACAAAGCACCTATATATATTTCGATTTGCCCGAAATTTGGCACAATGTACTGAATTAAGTTAAAAATGATGTGTGTTAAGTTTCCTGAAAATCGGTCCAGATTTAGTTATAGCTCCCATATATATTTTGGTCCGATTTAATGTAAATGGTGCACCGAAGTCCCTATATATCTTTCGATTTGCACGAAATTTGGCACAGTGTACTGAATTAGGTCTAGAATGATGTGTGTTAAGTTTCCTGAAAATCGGTTTAGATTTAGATATAGCTCCCATATATATTTTCGTCCGATTTAATGTAAATGGTGCAGCAAAGTCCCTACATATTTTTAGATTTACACGATATTTGGCACATCGTACTGAATTAGGTCTAGAATGATGTGTGTTAAGTTTCGTGAAAATCGGTTTAGATTTAGATATAGCGTCAATATATATTTTAGACCGATTTTATTTAAATTGTGCACTAAAGAGCCAAAGGTTGGCCGATCGGCACACATTTTTCTACAATGTGCTGTTACTATAACCTTTCGTGTGTCAAGGTTTCTTGAAATTGGTTCAGATTTACATATACCTTCTATATATATATATATATATATATATTCGTCCGATTTTATATAAATGGTACACTAAATTCCCATACAGACCCATACACGTACAGAAATTAATAGAAATTAATGTCTAGCAAGTTTCCTTGAAATCGGTTCAGATTAGCTTCAATATATAATTTCGACCTATTCATGTTGACTGTAGTACACCAAATAATCAATGGGTGCCTGATTGATACATTTTAAACAGTGCGTGTGCTTTAAATCTATTTACACAATTTAGAGTAGGTTGCAAAATGGCATGTGTTGGAATTGATGTTAGTCGGAATACTTATAGATAAAGATCGCATATTTAAGCCCGTTCAATTTCATGTCAATGTTCTTTAGAAAGGCGACGTCTATTACGATACATATGTACAATATCCCCAAAGTTGTGAAGGGTATCAGATAGTCGGCCCAGTCCGACTTTACTTCTTTCCTTACTGGTTTAAAATATTTTTGATATTTTTTTTGATAAGAACCTAAGAGTCCATAATTTTAAAATATTGTTCTTCCAGGAATCGCACAGTCCTAGAATATGTTAATAAATAATTTTTCAAGGATCCCAAAGTCCTGAATTTTCTTAATGACTGCAAATATTTGAATTTGCAGGCCTCTTTTGTCAGTTTAAAAATTTTCCAATGACCCCAAAGTTCTGCATTTTTAATATAATATGTTTTTAAAGATTTCACAGCCTTGGATTTTTCAGTTAACATTTTTCAAGGACTTCAATGCCCTAAATATGTGAATTTTTGAAGTAAATATTTTTTAGGATGCTACAGACCTGAATTTTTTAAATAACATTTTTTAAGGTTCCCCTAGGCAGGACTTTTTCAGGTTTTTGTAAGGACATCCATGTCCTGCGATAGTTTTTATTATTTTTTCGAGGCCAAAGCGGCCTATAATATATTGGAAGGATCTTTATTAGTTCAGCATTTTAAATTGGAATGTTTGGAATTCTTCTTTAATTCTTCAACTAATTTTTTTTCCAGGAGCTTTTTCCAAGCATGCTTCTTTGAGGATCTCACCATGTCCTTGCTTCTTTTTTGGGGACACAATAATGTAAAATATTCAATATTCCCTTTTGTTGCTGCCTTTGGCCACAATTTTATTAAACCAAAAATTGGAACTCAATTTTCTTCATCAATTACCATTCGGAAATTGCATGGACAGAAAATTTACATAGGGAGTCAAGATGTCTCCGGTATGTAGTTCCTTTTACCTTTACAACAATACCTCATGTCGCATGCATATATTTTCCTATATATTCACATATTTTCTTTCATCGTATATTGTATGTATATATTTTTTCATTTTTTTCTTTCCGAACTTACCTTATGGCAATACTTTTCGATTTCAAATTATTCCAACGTTGATTCATTTCATCCAGACGCCGTTGGAGCATAACCGCATCTTCTTGTGAGGTAAGTGAACCCAACAATTTACGTCCAGTACCATCGAGACGATCATAAACCACACGATGTGTTTCAATTTCCGATTGTAAATCCTGGAACAAGCAAAGAAGAACGAAAGGATGTAAGAAAAAATACATTACAGGAAAATGTTTAGGACATATGGGGGTGGTGATACAATAAAAAAGGTAATGTTGTTGTTGCTTACATACATTTTTTATTTATATATGTATGTGCATATAAATATGCTAACGTAAAAATTCTATTTATAACTTTAGCAACATTCAATGTGAAATTGTTAGCCCCCTCAGACTACATCCGACCCGACATACTGCCGTGATGTGCTGCCATCATAAGCGTATATTTATAGGCATTATATTATGTTTGCAGGGAGGTCGTATGAACATCACTATATGTGTAGGTGTGTGTGTGTGTGTGTATTTTCAGTTATATGTATATGTGACATTTATTGTTATGCATATTTGCAACAAAGTTACATTTTTACATTTTATATTTTATATTCACATTTGTTTACGTTGTGTCGGTGTCCTTTTTTTCTAGTTTTATCTTTTTCAAAAACAATTTCTCGTGAATTGTGGAAAATAAAATGGAAAAATATTTCGAAAAAAGTATAATAATGGAAATCAAATGCAATGGGAGAATATATAGGGACTGTTCCAGTACAACTATGTATAAAATGATTGGATTTTTAAACAATTATTGTTTTTAGAGACCGGCAGAACCTTACATTTGGTTTTATTCTAAACTGAGCTAGTATTTATTCCGACAAAGTATCAGCAGAATATTTTCTTTAGGACCAGCTGAGTCTTCCTGGGGACTTTTGGATAAGCCGTTATAACCGATATGTCGCTATAAACGATTTCGACTGTATTTTCTTTATGACCAGTTGAGGTTAAAAAAATCTCGAAGAATATTTGAGGCAGCATAAACGACACAAAGCTGGATTTTCTAAAGATTTTTTTTTTCAAATTTTAACAAGTGAAAAAGCGTTAAGTTCGGCCGGGCCGAACTTTGGATACCCTCCACCATAGATATACTGACAGGTACTTGAAATGAAAATATAGGAAAAATACAACCGACATTTCTACAAACCGATTACGTAAACCATACTGTAAAATATAAAACAAATTTCAGAAAATTTTAATTGTTAATATACCCTCAGCTTTTTGGCTAAGGATGTTTCTTTGGACCAAATTTGTTTCAGAAAATATTATTTCTTCCAAACATAGTTCAAGTTCGAAGATGGGGAATATCGGTCCACTTCTTCTGGTACCTCCCACACAGGAGCTAGGCCTAAATGCGGGTTATAGTTCATATATAGTTCATTATCGAACCTTACGTTCTATTTTTTATCTCGATATACTCCGCAGGAGAAACGATTACAACAACAAATCGGATAACTATTTTTATATAAAAAAGGGGGTTATATGGGGACTCCCACAAAAAAGTGGCAAATATTAATAATTTTTGGTAGGGAGATTTGTTACCATATACGACTACAAAATACCAAATTGCAGCAAATTCGGTTGATAAACGCGCTCAAGAACCCCAAAATACCGAAAATTGGGGGTACCCTTATATGGGGGCTATCCGAAAAAATGGATCTATATTCATAATTTTTAGTGGAGACATTTGCTACCCAATAAGACCTCAAAGTACTAAATAACAGCCAATTCGATGAAAAAATGCGATCAAAACCCCCAAAATACGAAAATTTGGGGGGTACCGTTATATGGGGGCTACCAGGAAAAGTGGACCGATATTTATAATTTTTAGTTTGGATATTTGCTACCAAATAAGAACCCAATGTTCCAAATTTCAGAGAATTCGGTTGAAAAACGCGCTCATGAACCCCAAAATACCGAAAATTGGGGGTACCCTTATATGTGGGCTATCCGAAAAAATTGACCTATATTTATAATTTTTTGTGGAGATATTTGGTACGTTTTAGGAACTCAAAATACTAAATTACAGCCAATTCGGTGGAAAAATACGATCAAAACCCCAAAAATACTTAAAATTAGGAGGTACTGTCATATGGGGGCTACCAGAAAAAGTGGACCTATATTTATAATTTTTTGTGGAGACATTTAGTACCCAATAAGAACTCAATGTACCAAATTTCAGCGTATTCGGTTGAAAAACGAGCTCAAGAACCCCAAAATACCGAAAATTGGGAGGTACTCTTATATGGGAGCTATGCCTAAACGTGGACCGATATATCCCATCTTCGAACTTGACCTGCCTGCAGACAAAAGACAACCCTATGCAAAATTTCAGCACCTTATCTCAATTCCTTCAGAAGATAGATTAGATAGATTACAACAGACGGACGGACAGACGGACGGACATGGCTAGATCGTCTTAGAATTTTACCCTGATCAAGAATATATATACTTTACAGGGTCGGAAATGAATATTTCGATGAGTTACAAACGGAATGACAAAATTAATATACCCTCCATAATATGGTGGAGGGTATAAAAACAATTGTTTTGAAGAACTAGCAAAAATAACATTTTCTCAAGCTTTGATTCTTTAAGAAAACCTTTTTAGGGATCATCAGATGCCGAAGTTTGAATTTTTGGGAAAAAAAATATTTCCAAGGACCATATTTTCTCAAGGACTAAGCGTGTATTTTTTAGAGAATATGTTCTCAAGGACTCAGAGTGGATTGTTTAAATAATATTTTCTTAAGGACTAAGCGTGAATTTTTTAAAGAATATTTTCTCAAAGAACTAAGCTATAATTTTTTTATGTGCAAAAAGTGGGGTTTTCTCTAGGACAAAGCAGAGATTTAGAAGGATTTTTGCATTGGGATTTTTTTATGTTTTTTCCTTGAAGGAATAAGTGCGGATTTTTAAAGATATTTCGCAAGGACTAAGCCTCGATTTCCAATGATTTTTTTCACGAGAACTAAGCGTGAATGTTTAAGGAATTGTATTTGCAAGGAATAATAGAGGATTTTTAAAGAGTTTATTCTGAAGGTCTCAGCGTGAACGTTTACGTCTTTTTCTTCTCAAAAACCTTTTTGGAGAAATTTTTCTCAAGGTCTTACTGATCATTTTGTTTCTCAAGAACTTGACGAATGGAGTGACATTTTTTTGATATTTTTCATAAGGACAATTAAAATGTAAGCGTGAATTTTTCCAAGGATAATTACAGATTTTTTCTGAAGAACGATCACAAGTTTTTAATGATGCTTTTTCTCAAAGACAATTACAAATATTTGAGGGTTCCTTCTCAAGGACTATTATAGCTGTAATTGTCGATTTTTATGAATATTAGTTTAAAGGACAATAAAAAATTGCTAAGGATGTATTTTTCAAGGACTAAACTGCATTCTTAGATGGGTCAATAACTGGCCGTAAGAAATTTTCCTAAAAGGAAATTTTAAGAACTTTATTTCTGAGGGACAATTAAAGATCCTAGAGAATTTTTTCTCAAGGGGAAGAAGCTAGAATTTTAAGGATTATTTCCAAAGGAGAATTAAAGATTTTTCACAAGGACAACAAATGGTTATTAAGGCCAACCCTTAATGTTCCACACTTTCCTAGAGAAAAGATGTTTGAGGTCTTTGAAGCATTAAGGATTTTTGTTGAAGAACAACTACAGGATTCTAAAGAATTTTTTTTTTTTGGATAATTTAAATTTTTTAATATTTTTCACAAAAACTATCATATGTATAAGTGTGGAGCTTTAATCACATATTAAAAAAAGATTTCGATAAAAGTCCTGAATTAGTTATTATTTGTTTAAGGATATCGGAGGCCTAATAATTATACCCTACACAACTATGTTGTCAGGGTATTATAGCTTTGTGCAGCCCCAAAAGTTTGTAACGCCGCGAAATATTAGTCCTAGACCCACCTTTAAGTATACCGATAGCCATATCTCGACTAGGTGAGCCGATCTAGGCATGTGTGTCCGTCCGTCTGTCCATTATAATTTGTAAACACGATACCGGTCACAGTTATGGACCAATCTTCACGAAATGCATGTAGGATGGGTTCTGGTCAATGAAGACCCCTATTGTTTTTGATAAAGATCGGTTAATATTTAGGGAATGAAATGGACCAAATACTAATTTTTTGTGGGTTATTCTGGTCGCTCCAGAGGCCGCAGTTATGGTCCGAACATCGTGAAATTTTACATGGAAAAGGGGATCGGGCCTAAGAATAAGCATGCCTTTTTTGATAAAGGTCGGCACATATTTAGCGGGTCAAATGAACCCTGACTTTTGTGTGAAAAATTACAAAATTTTTATTCTGGGACGTATATACTAGTATGTCCAAGATGAGTTGTTGACCTTCAAATTGATACCAATTATATGGCTGTATGTACTCCGATGCGGGAGTTATACGTAATTAAGTAAAAGTGACTATGTGCATATTATTACTATTACTCCATTAGAGAACGGAAATGTCGCGATGATCGCTTTGAAATTGTACATGAAGTACCGATTATGGTCCAGGACGACGCTTATAGTTTTCGGTGAAGTTGAGATTTCATTCAGGGGGTGCAATGAACCGAAAACTTTAATTTTGTCAGATTTTCTAGTCGCTTTAGAGGCAATTATTATATACAGAAAATCATATATATTACAATTACAAGGTGAAGGGGAAGACTTTCCCAAGAACAAGGAAGGACTATCATAGTTGCAGGGGTGGATATTTTTTATCTCTGACCGGCCTGGCCTCAGATCGTCTAGATTTGACTTCTTGGTCAGTTTGGGTTCCATGTATACTCTGTGGCCAGCTGACAGATATAATCCAGATCTGTATATAAACTCGCTGGACAGCCTGACTTCAGCTCCCGTATATAAAGAGCCTTGGTCAGACTGGCTTCATCCCGCTTACATATATAGACATCCAGTACAACTTCAGTTTGTCTATTTAAAAGAAAATTCTATAAAATATTTCACTGAAAGAATCACGAATTTGCACCCCTTGCCTTCCCCCCTGTTGCTAACTGAAATCATATGCAGATTTATGAATTCTGTTTCGTTGTTTATTCCATTTTTTTTATTCCCCTTTTTATTTGATTTTTTTGTTTTATTCATATTCAGGGATGCGACAGTGACATGATGCACGTGTTAATGTCCTGCACTGGAGAGCAGCAGCAACAAAAACTAAATCACAGTAAAAATATACAACCCCCTCCAATCCATGGAATAAACAAAAAAAAACCAAATCTTGTCAACATTTGTTCGCTGAACGTTTATGTTTTTACAGTTTGTTTACCTTTTGGTATCCTTGTGCAGGACAACAAAAAAGAAAAAAAACAGAGCAGCAACTAAAAAATATGGTTTTAGGCGTAAACTTATGAAAATGAATTTTTATCTACACAACATGGAATATGAGTTGTAAACAGAGTTCAAAGTTCTGGTTTCAGCATAAACTTTGTTTGCCTTAAAGCATAAAAAGGATGTGTGACAGGATTTTTTTTTTTTTTTGGGAGATGATTGTGTGTAGTATTACGATTTAATAATGTGGTGGTTTTTGGGGTACAGGATAACAATTAAAAAATGCGGCAGCATAAATTAAATTTTGAATTTAAATATCAGAAGGTTAAAAATTATCAGAGCATCAAGTTTGGGACATTAAAAGTCTTCTTTGGAGGACCAAAGAAGACTCAAGGGTGGACGAAGAAACAAAAAAAATTTTCAAGGGTCAATATTGAATTATAAAACTTATGTTTAGAGAACATCAACAGAAACTCAATCGATGAAAAAAAAACTATTTTTAAGGACATTCAAGTCTACTGGCTGAATTTTAAAAATAACGTTTTCCAAAAGGCAAAAAAACTTAAGAGGATTTTTTTAGAATGCCAAACTCGTCTTTTTTTTTAAGATGTGTGCATTAAAAAAATATTTTTCAAAGTCTATTGGAGCCTCAAAAACAATATTTTTAAGGTATATAAGACCATCAAACTTGTTTTTTTTTTTAAATATTTTTAAAGCATTTCTTCTTCCCTACTTTCTATTCACAGTTTAAAATAAACGGAAATACCACTTAACCTTCACCGTGACTTCACTTAACATTTAACAAGACCTGTAACCCACACCTCCGCCACACTTATCATTTATTCTTGATGGCTGTGCTGAACTTTAATTGCATTTTAAATAAAATTTAATAACCTGCAGATTGGTTCGACCAGATTGTTTTCTTCTTCTACACCATTGGAAAGTTATATGATTTTCTTCCTTTTGTTGTTTTTCTCCAACAAACTTTAACCTTTTTCCCCATTTTGTTTGCAGTTCGTAGCTACCCTGATCGTCATGGTCTCATTTGTATGCTGGCCAACCCTGAGCATATAAAAATTTGAAAAGTTTTGTGTTTGACATAAAATGTCATTTTGTTATGATTTTTGTACACACGCACACTTTGGCATTTCTGTCAGGGTTTTTTTTATTTTTCTAAAGATGATGGGGATGGGAATAGGGTGTGATTTGATTCTATGGGATATTTGATGTGAATTTATATAAAAAAAATTATTTTAAAACTATTTTCATGGTCCACTATAAGCGAGGATTTATTTAAAACACATTTTCAGGCTCCTTTATAGTCGTGGATTTATTTAAAACCAGCATATGCCCGCTACTTCGTTAGCGAATGTAGGAAATATTTCAAAATGTATTAATATATTATTTTATTTTCAGAGAAAACTGCATATGTCAGAAAAAACAATCCACACCTTAATATCGACCATAAATTAAATTTGAGTACCATTTAGTACCAAATTTTATGATACTAAAGATTCACCCAAATCCAAATTTTAGCAAATTTTCCATTTTGCACACATTATTTCCATAAGTACTCTCCTCAATCATATAACTAAACTTCCTGCATACTCCGATTCTATATCCCCATAATGATTCCAAATTCAAATTTCAGGGTTCCAACTCTATTAATTCACCCACAAATTTAGTACACAATAGTTAGAATTTCCAAAACCTCTTACTTACACCAAACCTACACGAACACAGTGATCCAAAATATAAGTTTCAGGAATCCAATTCTATCGGTCCACCCACCATTCAAATTATACCAAATTTTGTACACAGCAGTGTCAATTCCAAAATTTCCTATATTCCCCAATCCTACACCCCCACACTGATACTAAATTCAAGTTTAAGGATTCCAACTCTATTGGTTTACCCAGAATTAAAATTGTACCAAATTTAGTACACATTAGTACGAATTTCCAAAACTTCCTACATACCCCAATTCTACACATCCACAGTGATCCTCAATCAAAATTTCAGGTTTCCTACTGTATCGGTTCACCCACTATTCAAATTGTACCAAATTTAGTACACAGTTGTACTTATTTCCAAAACCTCCTCCCTACCCCAAACCTACACTTCCACAGTGATCCTAAATCCAGGTTTCAGGACTCCAACATTATCGGCTGACCCATAAAATTGCCTACTTAACCCAAACCAACACCCCCACATTGATCCTAAATCCATTTTCAGGATTCAAACTCTATCATTCCACCCACAATTCAAATTTCCAAAATATTCTACATAACCCAATACTACCCCACACTTATCCCAAATCCAAGTTTCAGGATCTATCGGTTCACCCACAAATTAAATTGTACCAAATTTAGTACTACTGTGTACGAATAGTAGTACACCCCCATAGTGATCCTAAATCCAAGTTTCAGGATTCCAAATCTATTGCTTCACCCACAATTTAAATTGTACCAAATTTAGTGCACTTAGTACAAATTTCCAAAATTTCCTACATACCACAACCCTATACCCCCACAGTGATCCCAAATCCAAGTTTCAGGATTCCAACTCTATCGGTTCACTCACAATTCAAATTGCAACAAATTTAGTACACATTTCTAAAAAATCCTACATATCTCAATCAATCTTACACCTCAACAGTGATCCTGACTCCAAATTTCATGATTCTAGCTCTATTGGTTGACCTAAAATTCAAATTGTACCAAATTTAGTACCATTTAGTGCCAATAAGTATTATTTACTTAAACTGAATCCTGACCCCAATCCCGCACTCCTACATTGATCCTGACTCCAAATTTCATTGTTCCCGCTCTATAGGATCACCCAAATCCAAACTGTAGCGATTATAGTACGATTTAGTACTTTTCCTATACATAAGTAACAAATTTCCAAAACTACGTTCATATCCCAATCCTACACTCCGACGGTAATTTTTTGTATCTCCAAATGAAATTTGTACCAAATATAGTACCATACAGTACTATTCGTACACATGAGTACACGCTTTCAAAACCATCTCCTTAAATAGACTCTACATCTCAACCCTAATTCACATTCCACATTTCAAGTTTTTAGCTCTATCCATTCACATGCCACGAATTTGTACCAAATTAAGTACATTTTAGTACTTTTCGTATAGTTATAGTTCGAATTTCCAAAAAACCCTTTGGTACATCTATCCTACACTCCATCAACGACCACCAAACCATTTCAGAGTTCTAGCTCCACCGGTTCGCCAAATACAAATGGCATCACATTTAGTACTTTTTAGTACTTTTCGTACGGTTCTAGTACGTATTTCCAAAAACCCAGCCTTATCTGTCACATTTGGACCAAGTGTGACCCTCACCCAAAATTTCAAGATTCTAGCTTCAGCCGTTTTGTCTAGTTGTCTAGTTAGGCATGTTTTGTTTTGTAATTTAACTTCTCTACAACAAAACTAGAAAAATTAAGAAAACAAACATCTGTTATTTTTTGTTAAACTGTCTCCCAATATCCCCAACAAAATCCCTGTGCTGCAGTTAAAACACCTGATTCAATTTCATAAATACCTAACTTTATCCTCTGCCCTGGTGGTAGTCGAGGCAGCAGCAGCGGAAATGGTCGCGACAGCTAAAGAAGCCAGTCAAATTCAACCCAGACTAAGAAAAGTCTTAATTAAAAAACTTTTGTCAAGCATAGCTAGGGAATTGAAAAGAAAACATAGAAAAAAGGGGAACTACGCAAAGACTTTGACATGATTTGTTTGAAAACAAAAGAACAACCAAATACTTAACAAAATCAAAATCAGATGTAAAAAATTTCATATAAATATTTAATGATTTGCTGTTTGAATACAAAATCATAAAGAAAAACCCCAGAAAAATACACACATGAGAAAAGGACGACACAGGAGACCTATTCACAAAAAAAAAAACTTAATTTCAATACAATAAGATTTTTTGCTAAAAAAATATCCGACTTGGTTTCCTTTCTGTGAACACACAGAAAAGAAGAACGTAAACAAAAACCGACCCACCATACACACACACATGACGGCATTTTCTGCTTAGATGTGTTGGTGGTGGTGCTGCTGCTGGTCATCATTGGTGGTGGTCGGGATGCTGCTGATGCTGCTGCTCATACATAATTTATGAATGCCTAAGCCAAAATGTCATTCACCTTTAAATGTTTTAAGTTTTAAACCGATTTTTCCCAGCTAGAACAAAAACGACAACAACACCAAAACAACTGGACCATCAGGTGCTTATGTATGTAATCCATGTCGCATGGCCCTACGCTAGGGATTAGGAGTGGGCACAAAAACTTTTTGTTGTTGTTCTTGTAGTTAAAAGGTATTTCATTATAATGGGGCGAAACAATTTTATTTAACCATAAAATGTTATATAACAAAAAAAATATAAAATTTCCCTTTAATGTGGTTGTTGTTGCTGTTGCACGTGTTCATTTAACACACAATTTAGTAATTTTAATGGGCGGGGAAAAACATTTTGGCAAACATGTTTGTCGTATTAGTATGCGCTAAGTGGTCATGAATTAATCATACGACTATGTGGTCTATGAATTTTTAGTGGTTATACGTATTTTCACAACTGAATTTTGAAAGGGGGTAAATTAAATAAATTTCAGAAAAAATGTCCAATAGACCTTCCAATAAAAAAATTATCTTTTTAAAAATCCACGCATATAGAGGAGCTTGAGTATCCATGCCTATAGTGGACCATGAAAATATTTTTTAAATAAATTCACGCCCATAGTTTTTAAATAAATTCACGCCCATAGTTTTTAAAAAAATTCACGTTCATAGTTTTTAAATAAATCCACGCCTAAGGTGACCATGAAAATATTTTTAGAACAAATCCTCGCCTATGGTGTACCATGAAAATATTTTTTTAAATAACTTCACGCCCATAGTGGACCACGAGAATATTCTTTAAATAAATCCACGCCTAAGGTGACCATGAAAATATTTTTAGAACAAATCCTCGCCTATGGTGTACCATGAAAATATTTTTTTAAATAACTTCACGCCCATAGTGGACCACGAGAATATTCTTTAAATAAATCCACGCCTATAGAAGACCATGACAGTATTTTAAAAACAAATCCTATAGAGGACCATGACAGTATTTAAAAAAAATCCACACCAATAGTGGACCCTGATAATATTTTTTAAGTAAATACTTAAATAAATCCACGCCTATATTGGACCATAAACATTTTTGGCACCCTTCACCACACTGTGGTACAGGGTATTATGTCTTTGTGAATATGTTTGTAACAGACAAAAGGAATCGAGATAGACCCATGGTTCCTATTGAGAATATGCATAGAATCACATCCTGAGTCGATTTATGCATGTCCGTCCGACTGTCTGTCTGTCTGTCCGTCCGTCCGTCTATGTATTTTTGTGAGCAAAGTACAGATCGCATTTATGATCCGAATTGGATGAAATTTGGCACAGTCCTTTGGTTTGGCCTAAGGACGAACCCTATTGAAATTGGAGAAAATCGGTTCAAATTTAGATATAGCTCCAATATATAGTTTTACCCGATTTTAGGGAAAATGGTGCACCAAAGTCTCTGAAAATCATTAAATTTGCACGAATTTTGGCATATCGTACTGAATAAAGTCTAGAATGATGTGTGTTAAGCTTCGTGAAAATCGGTTCAGATTTAGATATAGCTCCAATATATAGTTTTGCCCGATTTTAGGGAAAATGGTGCACCAAAGTCCCTGAAAATCATTAGATTTGCACGAATTTTGGCATATCTGAATAAAGTCTAGACTGATGTGTGTTAAGCTTCGTGAAAATCGGTCCAGATTTAGATATAGCTCCAATATATAGTTTCGCCCGATTTTAGGGAAAATGGTGCACCAAAGTCCCTGAAAATCATTAGATTTGCACGTATTTTGGCACAGCGTACTGAATTATGAGTATAATGATGTGTGTTAAGTTTCGTGAAAATCGTTTCAGATTTAGATATAGCTCCCATATATACTTTCGCCCGATTTTAGGTAAATGATGCACCAAAGTCCCTGCAAATCTTTTGATTTACACGAATTGTGGCACAGCGTACAAAATTAAGTCAAGAATGACGTGTGCTAAGTTTCGTGAAAATCGGTTCAGATTTAGATATAGCTCCCATATATATAGTTTCGTCCGATTTTAGGGAAAATGGTGTACCAAAGTCCCTAAAAATCATTAGATTTGCACGAATTTTGGCATAGCGTACTGAATAAAACCTAGAATGATGTGTGTTAAGTTTCGTGAAAATCGGTTCAGATTTAGATATAGCTCCCATATATATTTTCGTCCGATTTAATGTAAATGGTCCACCAAAGCCCCTATATATCTTTCGATTTGCCCGAAATTTGGCACAGCGTAATGAATTAGGTCTACAATGATGTGTGTCAAGTTGCCAGGAAATCAGTTCAGATGTAGATATAGCCCCCTATATATTTTCGTCCGATTTAATGTAAATGGTGCACCAAAGACCCCATATATATTTCGATTTGCACGAAATTTGGCACAGCGTAATGTATTAGGTATAGAATGATGTGCGTTAAGTTTCCTGAAAATCGGTTCAGATGTAGATATAGCCCCCTATATTTTTTCGTCCGATTTAATGTAAATGGTGCACCAAAGTCCCCATATATATTTCGATTTGCACGAAATTTGGCACAGCATAGTGAATTAGGTCTAGACTGATGTGTGCTAACCCATTAACGGCCGGAACCATTTAAAACTCAAAATCTTTAAATTCATTTATTTATTTTAATTAAGACAAACACAAGGAACATAAAAAGTATGAGAAGAGAAACCAAAAATATATTTATGTGTGTTTTTGAACCTGTACCCAAGCGGGTACAATGGCCTAATACATGCTCATTATTTGAGAGTGTGAAATTTTTTTGAAAAACTCCTTTTCCACACAAAGTGCCACGTCACATCGCTCACATATCCATATTATTATGTTATGGCATAGACGACAGCGTAATGGATTTGTGATTCTCTTGAGGAAATGGTGTTCAGCATTAATTACTATACATTTTGACTATTTTGGACATGTTCCACTTTGTTTTGAAGACTTTATTCTGCGTCTTAGCTATGCAAGTCTTATATCGTCTTCACTATCGCTACTAAAAAATATTTCAATTTCCCCTGGAACATCTTCTGGCATAACGTTACTGTCACTATTCTCACCGAGACCTTCGTCTTCATCAGTAACACATCCCGGATCAGGTGTAAAATTAACTAAATTTCGAATAACGGTATTTTTTTAATACGTTGTTTACTTGCTTTTGTTAAGGACAGTGTGTATTGTGTTACTTCAAAAAAAAAATTACAAAAATTTACAAAAATCTCGTCTGCTTAAATTTACGAATATTTCTGTTTTTCTGTACTCAAGCAGGTACAATGGCAACGAATCGGTTCAGATTTAGATATAGCTTCCATATCTGAAGAAATGAAAAATTTAGTATCGGTTGCAGAATGACATGTTGCTTTTTACTGGTCCTTTAACTGCTGAATATACCCAAAGTGGTGAAGGGTATCATATAGTCAGCCCCGCCCGACTTTACTACTTTCCTTACTGGTTTTTAAATAAAACCATGCCTATAGTGGACCATGAGAATATTTTTTAATTAATTCCAAGCCTATAGGGGACCATGAAAATATTTTTTTAAATAAATCCACGCATATACGGATCATGAATTTTTTTTTTTAAAATATCGTTAATAACAAACCAAGTTGTCCGATTGTGCTATTCTGCGTTTCCCATTCTTCCTCTCCACCAAAAGAGAAATAAAGGTAAAAACAGAAACTGCTGATGTTTGCAGTTTTTATAGCCATCCCTCGCGTGGTGGAGTTTCTAATGTAAAACAGCATTGCTGATGATGATGATGGCGATGGCTATGATACTGATGATGTTGTTAAATTTGGCACGCGTCTCTAACGAGGCTGATGAAAAAACACCTTTCATATGTTTTACATTTCGTGATATATGACGAGGTGCCATAAACGTTTAGGAAGGCAGTTTTTTGTTGTTGTTGTTTTCGTTTAGTTTACAACTTCTGCCTTTTGTATGCCACCAACAACAACAAAATGTTTTATTTGTTATTTTTTCCTTCAATACCTTTTCATGTTTTGAGAATGTAATCCTTTCTTTTTTTTTTTTTTTTTTTGTTTCTTGCTGTTGTTACCTAAATTGGTTTTATTATCCATTTTAAAAATGGTGTGCTTGGCATTTTCAAAAGTGTGAATAATGTGTTTGCGTTTTATTTTTTCTTCAATGTTTTATTACACTGACTTTTGTAAGGATATTTAGATTTTTTTATGAAACATTTGGTATTTAGGTACTCCTGGGATTTTATCATTGTTTATTTTAAGCAGTTAAAGGATATGGTATTTGGGAATTTTGTAATCAAAATCATGACTAAATCAAGGTGGAAACCTAAAACTTATATTTAATCCAAATATGGAGTGTATAATAAAAATCCGGGCCTTTAATAATCAAGAAGAAATATTAAAATAAAAAATCCAAGGCCTTTTTTAATCTTGAAAACATATTTATTAAAATTATTCAGTCATTTCTTGTCCAGGACATTGAGGTCCTTTAAAACGTATTAACAAAGAGTCCAAGTGTCTGAGCTTCTAGCAAAAATTTCACTAAGCAATACCCGGCTATGAGGTCCTTGAAAAATTATTTCCTAAAGTCTAGGCCTTTAATTTCTTGCAAAAATATAAATTATAAACTCAAGGAACACCTAGTCTTATGATTAATATTAATTAATACATAGGTGCGTATACTTTATATTAGAGGTATGTTAGTCATACTCGCAGTAAAGAAGGTAACCAGTATTATAAATTAAAAAAATAATAAATATTTGTTTTACTTTAAACACGCCTATCAAATAGCTTGAAGAAAAATCTTTAAATAATCCACCAAGGAAATATTTTTTAAATAAATCCACGCCTATATGAAAATATTTTTTAAATAAATCCACGCCTATATGAAAATATTTTTTAAATAAATCCACGCCTATATGAAAATATTTTTTAAATAAATCCACGCCTATAGCGGACCATGAAAATATTTTTAAATAAATCCACGCCTATAGCGGACCATGAAAATATTTTTTAAATAAATCCACGCCTATATGAAAATATTTTTTAAATAAATCCACGCCTATATAAAAATATTTTTTAAATAAATCCACGCCTATATGAAAATATTTTTTAAATAAATCCACGCCTATATGAAAATATTTTTTAAATAAATCCACGCCTTTATGAAAATATTTTTTAAATAAATCCACGCCTATATGAAAATATTTTTTAAATAAATCCACGCCTATATGAAAATATTTTTTCAATAAATCCACGCCTCTAGCGAACCATTTTTTTAAATAAATCCACGCCTATAGCGGACCATTTTTTAAATAAATCCACGCCTATAGCGGACCATATTTTTTTAAATAAATCAAAGCAATTCGTGCTAAATTTAATTCCCATATTAAAAATCTACAAAATTTTTAGAAATTCAATCCTCCTCTTCTGGATAAAATGTCAATAAAAACCAACATTTTCATTTCATACATCTTTCGGCGATTTTTCCCACCATATAAAGAAGTAAAAATTTGCCAAGCAAAAAAAAAAAACAAATCAAATTTCATTCTTATGGTGTGTGTAGATTTTACTCTAGGGCAAAATATTCACGAGAAAAAAAGGTATTGTCCTCGTTTCAATTTGTTTTTTCGTAAACAAGGAAGGAGAATCAAGAAGAAAAAAAGTTCAAGCTGAATAGAAAAAATCTGCTTTCATATATATGACGAGAAAAGAAATTTCGTTGAACTTTTAAGCAAAATAACACTATATCAAGAACATAACATGCTGGGTGACATACAGAGGCTGGCAGGGCAAAAAACAAATAACCTAGAGAAACAAGTTCCAATGAAGAAGGGATATGGAGAGAACAGAGGCATCTAGGGTTCCACTTGAAGGCAACATTGACTTGTAGGTATTCATATGTAGTACTTCGCATGTTAACATGACGTTGCCAGACAATATATTTTTTCGTAATGACGATATGCCATTCAGTACCTTTCTAGCTAGCCTTGTTTTTTCGTTTCGTTCGCTCTAGGATGCAATGACAATTTGTTGTTGTTTTTTCTTCTTCTTGTTTTGGGGGTTTACTATTTTGTAAAGGATATTGCTTGCAAATGATTATGATTTCAAATCATATGATGGCTTTTGGATATTTTTTTCCATTTTTGTTGTTGTGGGTTTTTCATTTCATTTGTTTGTTGGAAGCTATTTTTTGGGGGTATTTTGAAATCTTATGAATCGAAAAAAAAAATAAAACACAGAATGCCAAAAAACCCTGACTACAAGGATAAGACATTGAAAGACTTTTGAAATTTGGGTTAATAGCTGAAGGTCTTGAACAACAATAGTCGTCAAAAACACATAAACTGACTTGAGGCTATATTAAGAAATGCAGTGAAATGACTTCAAGGTAAATGAAACGAATATTTGAAAAATTTATGTTTTTTTCATAGCTTTATAAGGCGTCGATTCGTGAAAAAGTTTTTATAAAGCATGGGTTTTTAAAGAATATTTTTTCAAGGCCTTTTAAGGCATGTGGGTTTCTTTAAATGATATTTGTCAAGGTTTTATAAGACGTAGATTTCTTAAAGGTTATTTTTTCAGGGCTTTGAAGGGAGGATTTTAAAAAGAATAATTTTCAAGGCACAAAATTGGGGTTGTTTCTTTAAAGAACATTTTTTGTAAGGTGGATTTTTATAATAATATTTTTTTCAATACCCAATAAGGCCTGGATTTTTATAAGAATATTTTTTTCAACACCCAACAAGGCGTGGATTTTTATAGGAATCTTTTTTCAACAATCAATAAGGCGTGGATTTTTATAAGAATATTTTTTAACACCCAATAAAGCGTGGATTTTTATAAGAATATATTTTCAATACCCAATAAGGCGTGGATTTTTATAAGAATATTTTTTGTCAACACCCAATAAGGCGTGGATTTTTATAAGAATATTTTTTCATCACCCTATAAATCGTGGATTTTTATAAGAATATTTTTTTCAACACCCTATAAGGCGTGGATTTTTATAAGAATATTTTTTTCAATACACAATAAGGCGTGGATTTTTATAAGAATATATTTTCAATACCCAATAAGGCGTGGATTTTTATAACAATATTTTTTGTCAACACCCAATAAGGCGTGGATTTTTATAAGAATATTTTTTTCATCACCCTTTAAATCGTGGATTTTTATAAGAATATTTTTTTGGGTCTACTATAGGCGTGGATTTTTATAAGAATATTTTTTTGGGTCTACTATAGGCGTGGATTTCTATAAGAATATTTTTTTGGGTCTACTATAGGCGTGGATTTTTATAAGAATATTTTTTTGGGTCTACTATAGGCGTGGATTTTTATAAGAATATTTTTTCATCACCCTATAAATCGTGGATTTTTATAAGAATATTTTTTTGGGTCTACCCTATAAGGCGTGGATTTTTATAAGAATATTTTTTTCAATACACAATAAGGCGTGGATTTTTATAAGAATATATTTTCAATACCCAATAAGGCGTGGATTTTTATAACAATATTTTTTGTCAACACCCAATAAGGCGTGGATTTTTATAAGAATATTTTTTTCATCACCCTTTAAATCGTGGATTTTTATAAGAATATTTTTTTTAACACCCAATAAGGCGTGGATTTTTATAAGAATATTTTTTTCCACACCCAATAAGGCGTGGATTTTTTAAGAATATTTTTTTTAAACACCCAATAAGACGTGGATTTTTATAAGAATATTTTTTTCAACACCCAATAAGGCGTGGATTTTTATAAAAAATATTTTTTCTACATCCAATAAGGCGTGGATTTTTATAAGAAGATTTTTTCCACACCTAATAAGGTGTGGATTTTATAAGAATATTTTTTCAGAAAAAGGCATGGATTTTTATAAGAATATTTTTTCAGAAAAAGACATGGATTTTTATAAGAATATTTTTTCAGAAAAAGGCGTGGCTTTTTATAAGAATATTTTTTCAGAAAAAGGCGTGGATTTTTATAAGAATATTTTTTTCAACACCCTGGGTACAGGGTATTATGTCTTTGTGCATGTGTTTGTAACAGGCAAAAGGAATCGAGATAGACC
Source organism: Musca vetustissima (assembly GCF_032173495.1). Taxonomy (NCBI): domain Eukaryota; kingdom Metazoa; phylum Arthropoda; class Insecta; order Diptera; family Muscidae; genus Musca; species Musca vetustissima. The sequence goes on from NW_026882924.1 coordinate 27,885, forward strand.
CATGGTTCTTTTTGAGAATATGCATAGAATCGCTTTTTTCGATTTACGCATATCCGTCCGTCCGTCCGTCCATATATTTTTGTGAACAAAGAACAGGTCGCATTTATTATCCGAATTGGATAAAATTTGGCACAGCTCATCTATTTGGCCTAAGGACGAACCCTATTGAAATTGGGAAAATTGGTTCAGATTTAGATATAGCTCCCATATATATTTTCGTCCGATTTAAGGTAAATGGTGCACCAAATTATCTATATATTTTTCGATTTGCACGAAATTTGGCTCAGCGTACTGAATTAAGTCTAGAGTGATGTGTGATATGTTTCGTGAAAATCGGTTCAGATTTAGATATAGCTCCCATATATATTTTCGTCCGATTTTATGTATATAGGGCACCAAAGTCCCTATATAACCTTCGATTTGCACGAAATTTGGCATAGCGTACTGAATTAATTGTAGAAAGATGTGTGTTAAATTTCGTAAAAATCGATTCAGATTTAGATATAGCTCGCATATATATTTTCGTCCGATTTTAGGTATATAGGACACCAAAGTCCCTATATAACCTTCGATTTGCACGAAATTTGGCATAGCGTTCTGGATTGAGTCTAGAGTGATGTGAGATATGTTTCGTGAAAATCGGTTCAGATTTAGATATACCTTCCATATATATTTTCGTCCGATTTTAGGTAAATAGTGCACCAAAGTCCCTATATAAACTTCGATTTGCACGAAATTTGGCATAGCGTTCTGGATTGAGCCTAGAGTGATGTGAGATATGTTTCGTGAAAATCGGTTCAGATTTAGATATACCTTCCATATATATTTTCGTCCGATTTTAGGTAAATAGGGCACCAAAGTCCCTATATAAACTTCGATTTGCACGAACTTTGGCACAGCGTCTTCCACAAGAAGAAGAATGCCTGCAACTCTTCCACAGGAAGAAGAAGACCTACAGTTATTCCCTAGAAGGAAGAAGACCTACAGCTCTTCCACAGGAAGAAGAATACCTGCAGCTCTTCCACAGGAAGAAGAATACCTGCAGCTCTTCCATAGGAAAAATAATACCTGCAGCTATTCTCCTCTAGGAAGATGGAGACCCACAGTTCTCCTCTAGGAAGAAGGAGACCTACAGTTCTCCTCTAGGACGAAGACTTCCAGATCTTCTCTGGGAAGAAGAATACCTGCAGCTCTCCTCTGTGAAGAAGAATATATCCAGGTCATTCAAAGGAAGAAGAATACCTGCAGATCTTTCACCGGATATTTTTGCACGATATTTGGCATAGCGCACTGAATTGAGTCGAAAATAGTGAGTGGTAAGTTTCGGTAAAGTCGGTTTAGATTTAGATATAGCTCCCACATATGCAGAAGTATTCGTGCGATTTCACATAAATGCAGCACCAAACTCCTAATGTTTGTCCGATTAACACGAAATTTTGCACAACGTATCAAATTGAGCCTTCAATGACGTTATTGCGTTTTGTTGAAATTGGTGCAGATTCAGCCAAAGCTTCCGTATGTATTTCAAACGGATGCCTGATTGAAATTAAATTTTTAACAGTGTGTCGTACCGAATAGCGTGTATCAATTTTGCTATAAATCGGTTTCCATAAATTTGTCCCATGGTATGCAAACGACTCTAAATATGTCCGAATGAAATTAAATTTATCATAGGTTGCAGAAAGACATGACTATGTTCCTTCGAGGGAACATTGACATGCAATTGTATGGATAAATATGTACAACATAGCCAAAGTGGTGAAGGGTATCATATAGTCGGCCCAGTTCGACTTTACTGCTTTCCTTATTGGTTTTAAGAAGGTATTTTTTAGATTATTTCAGATTTTCAGATTTTTATAAGAATATTTTCTCAAGTCTCAGAAAAAGCCGTAGATTTGTATAAGCCTATGTTTCAAGGTATAGAATAAGGAGTGGAATTTTAAAGAATATTTTTCAAGGCTCAGAATAAGTCATGAGACTTATAAAGAATATTTTTTCAAGGCTCGGAATAAGACGTATATTTTTTTAAAGAATATTTTTCCAAGGTATATAAAATGGGTGGATTTTTCAAAGAATATCTTTAAAATAAGACCTGATTATGGACGACACATATCAAAAGAAAAATTTAAAAAAAATCAACATGTTGGTAAAGTTATGAGCTTTTCAATATAGAGAAGAAGGTAAATTTGTGTACAGTACTAATTTGTGTATACAGTCCAAATAATTTAAATCGCTTCGTATTCAAAGTTTACGCATTCCTCCATCAGAATTATTTTTGATTCTTGTAAAAATGAATATAGAGAATAATTTAAAATTATTTTTCTGTCGATTTTTCATTTGGTTTTCTTGATATTGGACTTTAATTTTTCCGAAAGAATGTACTGTATCTCTCGAATGCAAGGATGTAGCTATGTCAAATTTTGTGTATATCCTATTTAGGATAGATGCATTAAATTTGTAAACATAAATTTGATCTAATATTGCGGAAAAAAATTCGGGGCTCAAAGGGTTAAAAAATGGCCTTTAAAAAATATTTTTTAATCAACTTTTTAACCGCCCTATTATAGCTTCCCTGGTATTCCACAAAATGTAATCTCATATTTATCTGTTGCAAGCAACACTAATGCATTTCAAGTATGTTTACCGGAATCATGCATCTAAATGCCACATATTTAAAAGCTAAATCAACAATCAAAAAATTTATTTTCATAATTTTGTTTGTGTGGTGTTTTGTTTTCTCAAAGTTTTCAACACCATTTAAATTTAACTGACATCCCCACCACCGTAGCAGTAACAATGAAAAACATAGAAAAAACTAGGTACGCAGCCAAGTGAGAAAGTGATGACGTGGAGAATGCCATTATATGATTTAGCAACAAGATTATTATGGCTACACACACAGACAGAATAGTTGTGGGCCTAGCACAAACACACATACTCTATAACTAACTTAAAAACACACACAATGCTATTCACACAAACACACACACTTGCTCCTGCAGTTAAAATGCTTGGCTAAGGCTTATCCTTGCATTTACAGCAGACTGAATATATTTGAAATTATTTGCCAACTCTAGAAGTGTATAGAGTAAAGTAAAACAAAAGGAACAAAAACAAAAAAGGACACACACACATTCACACTAACATATGTATGTATAAGTGCATAGAGATAAAGCTCCAAAAGAGATCAGGCTCAAAAGACTTATGCGTTTTGAATTGCATTGAGTTGGTCGTAGCCCCGTAGTAGTTGAAGCATTAGGCAACATAAACTTCTAGAGTTAGAGAATGCTGACACTAACAACTTCCAAGGTAGTTAAAACAACAACAACAACAAAGCCGATAAGAAATGCAAAAAGAAAAGGTGAATGTTTGCAATTGTAATTCCCTTCTTTTGTTGTTTTTGTAACTCAACACCTTACACAGAATGGTGGTGGTGGTGGTGTTGGATGGCTTTGTTCCCTGCCAAGGAATAATAATAACTTGCCATGCTTCCTAGAAATATCCTCTATTCAGGTGTTAATCATTTCTCAGCATAATCCATATTTGTGTTTTAACACCATTGTTGTTGTACAGCAACAACAATGCTGTGGTAAGTCAGCATTATTATGGTGGTCTTCTTGTGCCATGTTAAGTCATCACTGCGGTGCTTCGACTTGAAAAATTGGCTTTGCTGCCAAAAGGCATCAAAATCACTTAGCTTTCAGTTGCAAACTTTAAATTATTTTTTTCAAAGCTTAGAATAAAATCTATATTTCCTGGGTCGTTTAAAGAATATTGTTTCTAGGATCAATAATTGCTGAATTGAATATATGTATATATATACATATATATTAAATACAATAATAAGGCGATTTTTTTAAGAATATTTTTTCAATGGTTTTTCCAAGGCGTGGAGTTTTTAAAGAATATTTTTTCTAGGCAGCAATAAGGCGTGAATTGTTTAAGAAGATTTTTAGAAGAGTACAAAGAGTGATAGAATTTTTGAGGAATGTTTTTCAAGGCTCATAATAAGACTTGAGTTTTTTTAAGAATATTTTTTTCAAGGCTACAACATGGCATGGATTTTTTAAGAATATTTTTTTCAAGGCTATAACAGGGCATGGATTTTTTAAGAATATTTATTTTTCAAGGCTTGAAATAAAACTCTTTAAAAAATCCATGACCTGGATTTTTTAAAGAGTTTTATTTCAAGTCTCATAATAAGTCTTGAGTTTTTTAAGAATATTTTTTCAAGGCTACAACATGGAGGCTACAAGAAGGCGTGGATTTTTAAGGAATATTTTTAAGGTGATAATGAGGTCGGGCTATTTTGAAGATTTTTTTTCAAGGTTACAATGATCTCCGCATATTTTAAAGAATATTTTTCAAGGCTACAAAAAGTCATGAAAGTTTCAAATAAAATTTTTCACTTATAAAAAAATTGTAAAAATTGCACCTTTTTATTTTTCTTTAGTAAAAAATATCAGACTAGTATGCATGCTGATGAATGTATATTAGATGGCATTAGCCTCCAGGAGCACAGTTCAGATTGTGTAAAACCTTTTAGCGACACATACAATCCTGTGTTGTATAGCTCCATTTACGCAATTTTTCTCGACATAAAATCACATGTTTTGCCAGAGGGCATTATTGTCTACATGAATACACCATACTAACACATGCCAAACCCCTATCTATATACATACATACATGCATATACATAGATGGGTGTGTTTGTGAGATATAGGAATGGTTTTCAACACTTTGTCCTGCCTGTGTGTTTGTGTGAGTGTGCATAGAAGCTATACATCCACCCACACAAAACTTTAACTAGTTTCTCACACATGCACACCCACCCACCCATACATCTATACATATCTGTGATTTTTAATTAGATTTGAGTTCATCATTACCGCTGAGCTGTTGCTATGGCTGCTACACGCATCACATGCACACACACACACCCATACACATTCTTAAATACATCAAAGCACACATGTAGTGCAAAAAAGGCGGTAAAACGTACACTCAAAGTCAATTAGATTTAGACCATCCTTTTGTTGCATCCCCGCCCCCCCCAGCTCCTCCTTTTTTATTCCTCGCTCCACACAACCGTTTGGCATTGCTATTCAGTGAAGTGTTTAAATGTGAAATTATAGAGTAAAGTATAGACTAGAAGTAGGGAGAGGCGACGGACGAACCAACACTGCAAGAAGCTGTAATAATTAAAAGCAATGTGAGACCATAATGTCATTAAAAATTTGAAATGGGTCAACAAAGAATTGTTGACGGCGACTATACAGCAGTGAGCAATAGTGGTGGTGGTGTGGTGTACATTTCAATTTAACTGATGAATGTTGTTGTTTTTGCCATACGAGTCCCCGGTATCGCATTCAGAAAAATAAATAGAATTAATTTAATTTAAGATTTAAAAAAAAGAACTAAGAAAAGGTATGAATATGCTGAATTAGTTGAAACAATGCTCCTTTTAACATTATATTTAAAGAAACATCACACATCAATAATTTCTGTGACAACGTATTCATTTTCGGAAGCCTTAAAAACCTTAAAAATATTTTTAAACCAGTGAGGGACCGACCATACGATACCCTACACAACTACCACGAAACTCTAACTCTCTGCGGATGTTTCTTGCTATCCTGGGAAATTTTTCCTGATATTTGCACCCTCTTGCTTGATTAGAGGTCAACAGCACCTCTTCCTTACACTGATATATATTCCGAATATTACTAATATTCAGTACAGCCTTTCTAATCACTTGTCCAGATTCCCTTCACCGTGAATTGTGTTGTGATATTCGGATTATATTCGAGTCGAAAGCACACAAAAAATTAAGTTTTCGGTCCATTTCATCCCAAAATGTTAATCTGATCATCACAGAAAATTATAGGTGTTGTCCTTGACCATAACTGAAACCTCTTGGAAATTTTCTAAACGACCAGCGCTGTATATCCGTCCTCTAGTGTGGTAATGGGTTACTAAATAATATTTGAATACATAAGTACCTGTAAATATTTGAGTGTAACTCCCACATCCCAGTACACACGACAATGCAATTGGTATCAATTTAAAGGTAAACCACTCCTCTTCTATATACTATCAACTTCTCGGGTCTGTGTCCTTCAGGAGTAAATATATACGCCATAGAATACACATTTTGTCATTTTCCACACAAAAGTCAGGGTCCATTTGGCCCGCTAAATATTGACAAATCTTTATCAAAACAGGCATGCTTATTCTCTGGCCCCATCCCCTTCTCCATGCGCTGTTTGAACCATAATTGGGACCTCTGGAGCCGACAAAAATAAAATTTTTGGTCCATTTCATCCCCTAAATATGAACCGATCTTTTCCAAAAACAATAGGGGTCTTCATTGGCCAGAACCCATCCTACATGCAAAATTTCGTGAAGATTGGTCCATAACTGTGGCTTGTACGGACGGACACACATGTCTAGATCGACTCAGCTAGTCGAGATATGACGATCGGTATACTGAAAGGTGGGTCTAGGACCAATATTTCGCGGCGTTACAAACTTTTGGGACTGCACAAAGCTATAATACCCTGACAACATAGGGTATAAAAAACCTTGAAAAAATATTTTTTAAAAAAATCACGCCTTATTGTAGTGAAAATACATTCATTAAAAAATCCACGGGTATTGATTTTTTTTAATCCGCCTTTTTTGGAGCTTGAAACATTTTTCTTTAAAAAATACTCGCCTTATTGTGGCCTGAAAAAATATTCTTTGAAAGATAACTCAATATATTTAAATATTTTTTCAATAAATTCACGCCTGAAATTCAATTCCTTGCAGGATCATCGAACCATAAACTGGGAGAATATTTAGTTGTCTATTTGCAGCCCATTTAGACAGGTCTTCTTCTAAATTGTTAGCAATTTATTTTAGTTTCAATCTTTTCTGATTTAGTCTATGGCGAGGGAGTTGCTGCAACATAATACCCACATTATTTTCCATTTATTGCCATATTAGGGTAATTAACGCTGGAATCACACCGCCACCATGGCAATAGACAGGATTAAATTATATTTCATCTACAACATACATGTTTTGTGTGAGTATATGTGAAAATAACGCAATTTATGGCATCATTGGTGAATGTATGTATGTGTGTGTATTCGGCAAGTTGTAGTTTTATGGACATGTCAAGAAAGACAAAAAGCCAAAGAAGCAAAGCAAAAAAATATTTAACGCAGTATAGTGAAAACGAATGATTTCAATATTAGGATGGAACGGAAAAATTAAAAAAAAAATTGGAAGTTGACATAAAGTGAACAAGGGTTGCAATAGTTTTGGAAAGAATAATATATATATATATATATATATATAGGATCTGGAGCCATTATTTGGAACCGGAATGCTCTTTAGAACGAAATATATTTTTGGGATCACAAATTTTCATTTTTAACACCCAGTAACACACAACTAATGCACCAAACAAAAACAGCAAAATAATTTTTATACCCTTCACCACACTGTAGTACAGGGTATTATGTCTTTGTGCATATGTTTGTAATAGGCAAAAGGAAACGAGATAGACACATGGTTCCTTTTGAGAATATGCATAGAATCACCTTTTAAGTCGATTTATGCATGTCCGTCCGTCTGTCTGTGCATGTTAAATTGTAAACAAAGTACAGGTCGCATTTCTGATCTGAATTGGATGAAATTTGGCACAGGTCACATATTCGGCCCAAGGACGAACCCTATTGAAATTGGGAAAAATCGGTTCAGATTTAGATATAGCTCCTATATATATATATATATATATATATATATATTTAACCGATTTAATGTAAACGGTCCCTATATATCTTTCGATTTGCACGAAATTTGGTACAGCCTAATCATTTAGGTCTAGAATGATATCTGCCAAGTTTCGTGAAAATCGGTCCAGATTTAGATATAGCTCCCACATATAGTTTCGTCCGATTCCATGTAAATGATCCCTATATATCTTTCGATTTGCACGAAATTTTGCATAACGTACTGAATTGAGCCTAGAATGATGTCTGCCAAGTTTCGTGAAAATCGGTCCTGATTTAGATATATCTCCCATATATAGTTTCGTCCGATTTTATGTAAATGGTGCACCAAAGTCCCTATGTATCCTTCGATTTGCACGAAATTTGGCATAACGTACTGAATTGAGCCTAGAATGATGTCTGCCAAGTTTCGTGAAAATCGGTCCTGATTTAGATATAGCTCCCATATATAGTTTCGTCCGATTTTATGTAAATGGTGCACCAAATTCTCTAGGTATCCTTCGATTTGCACGAAATTTGGCATAACGTACTGAATTGAGCCTAGAATGATGTCTGCCAAGTTTCGTGAAAATCGGTCCTGATTTAGATATATCTCCCATATATAGTTTCGTCCGATTTTATGTAAATGGTGCACCAAAGTCCCTATGTATCCTTCGATTTGCACGAAATTTGGCATAACGTACTGAATTAAGCCTACAGTGGTGTCTGCCAAGTTTCGAGAAAATCGGTCCAGATTTAGATATAGCTCCCTTTTATTATAGATTGATTTTAAATAATTGACGCACCAGGGAACCAGGAACGTTTTGAAATTAGTATAACCTAAGCTGTGACAAGTTTGTTTGAAATCGCTTAATATTTGGATAGAGCTTCCATATATATTTTCGCCCGATTTCAAGTAAATTGGACATCAAACTCTTCATGTTAGTCAGATTGACATCACATTGACATCACAACGTCCAAAATTGAGCATAGAATAACGTAGTTGCGTTTTCTAGAAGTACAGACATAGCCCAACGGATGACCTATTTATATTTGTTTGAAGTCGATTTACATACTTTTGTCCCATTGCAACAAACGAATGACATGTTTATGGATAGATCTAGGTAGATTCACATTTAGAAAAATATCACATATTTTATTTCATCCCATTTCATGCTAATAGTCCTGTTTAATATACCCATAGTGGTGAAGGGTATCATTTAGTCGGCCCCCTTCCGACTTTACTACTTTCCTTACTGGTTTTTACTGCGAAATGTCCCCCTTCCCAAGAGCATAAATCTGAAATTTTTTGATACTTTACGGGAAATCCATCAGCACAGTCATCTGCGGAAAAAATAATGAATTTCTTTTTCCCCAAACTAATATTTTCAGCACAATTTTTAATAGAAATAGTAGTCCTGAAACACTATTTTTTTTTAATCGGAGACTTCATTTTTTATATTAAAAAAAAAAAAATAAAGAGAGTTTTAAAAAAATTTGAGCTTATATTTTAATAGCTGAGTAGATTTTTTTGTCCTGAGATCCTGAAGTTTTTATATAATGAAGATATAGACTTTTATAATAATACGTGGTTCTGTATAATGCCATTGTGATTTACCCTCCCACTGTTGTTGGTGTGGAATAAAAAATCCTCCAATCTCTACATCCCACACCAACACCTCTGTGACATTTTAATTGTCCATCTAACATGTTGTGTCCTCCCATATATTGGACTTTATTTTCGTTTCCGACTATGTCCTCCATTCCCTTTCTTGTAGGTTTTCTAATCCGTTGCTATGTGAATAGTGATGTTTAGGCGTATTTACTTTTTTAGTGATGTGCAAAAACAAATATAACTATGTTTCTCTCTCTCTCCCTTCCCTCACCATGACTCCACACATTGAATTAATTACAGTTGTTGTCCCTTTGAATGGCATTAATTAAGACTTAACACTGATAGTGAAAAACAACAACAACAAAACTGAAAGTTTGCCAATACAATTGTTAATTAATTTAATTAAGTTGAGCAGCCGTCCGTCCAATCGAAAGGGCGTGAGTGCAAATGTATTGGTGTTTTTCTTTTTTGTTTCTAGTTGAAAAACAGGGAAAAACTAGACTAGACAAAAACAAGTGATTTAATTTTGGGGGGGAAATAAATGCTGATTAAAGGGCTTTTATTGAAAGACGGGTAGTGTAGGGGGTATTGGGATAGCTAGCCTCCCTTATTTGGATTAAAAAAATCTCTTCAAATAACATACACGCGCATATATACAAATGCCATTACATTAGACTTAATACAGATGTTGCATTGTAACTTCAACGTAGTTGTAGACGGTATAAATTAGTCAACATATCTCTCAAATATCGGAAAGTGTCGGCTGTCTCCTTGAGTTTATATTTTTCAATTATTAATATGCTACATAAGATTATGGACTACAATTAATGCTACTTATCCTTGATCTATTATAGAAGACAATGTGTATTGTACATACCTGAAAAGAAAAAGAAATGAAAAAATTAGTATTTGATTTAGAAAAAATATTGATTTAAAAAATAAAAATAGAATTATTAATGTAATAAAAGTGTTCATTTGTGTACAAAATGTTGTTGTTGTTGTTTTAGGTTTTGTTTTTGCGATCAAAGAAAAGTCCTTATTTTTGATGGCGGGCATGATAACTTCTCACTGGAACATCAGAATCCGAAAATTCCAACGGTGTTAGAAAGAGTACATGTACAACAAAATGGCGGAACTTTGAAATTTTTTTTTTTTAAATCGCATATTTTAAACCACAAACTAAATTAAAAAATTAGGAAGGTCTTCACCGATTGGCTTTATCCTAGTTCATACGAGAGCTATACACTCCCAGAGAATCGTGTCAAAATTTGGAACCCTTTGGATTGGATTTTTGAGTTATCGTGCTTCGAGAAAAATTCTGGTCAGCTGTCCATAAATATTCTTTAAAAAAGGATAAAAATATTCTTTAAAAACTCTATCCTCTGATAAGTATCCAAAAAATATTCTTTAACCAGTGAGCGGAGCAGTATAGTCGGACGGGGCCGACCATATGATACCCTACACAACTATCACGAAAAGCAAACTTTCTGCGGTTATATATTCTGAGCCTGGGCCATATATATTTGTACCCTTTTTAACGATTACAGAACAACAACTCCACGTTCTAACCTTGTCATATTTTCCATTTTTTTTCTTGAAGTGAATAAATAGATAAATAAATAAAATATAAAATTGTTCACTTTAGGTTTGGATTGAATATTGACCTGTCATCAGTATTTGATCAGATTCCCTTCACCTTGTAAAACATGTAATGTTCTGCATATAATAATTGCCTCTAGAGCGACTAGAAAATCTGACAAAATTAATGTTTTCGGTTCATTACACCCCCTGAATGAAATCTCAACTTCACCGAAAACTATAGGCGTCGTCCTTGATCATAACTGGAACATGTACATGTATGTACAATTTCAAAGCGATCATCGCGATATTTCCGTCCTCTAATGGAGTAATAGTAATACTATGCACATAGTCACCTTTACCGAATTACGTATAACTCTCACATCAGAGTACATACAGCCATATAATTGGTATCAATTTGAAGGTCAACAACTCCTCTTCTATCAACTTCTCGGGTAAATATCCTTCAGGAGCAAGTAAATATGCCCCAGAATAAAAATTTTGTAATTTTTCACACAAAAGTCAGGGTCCATTTGACCCGCTAAATATTGGCCGATCTTGATTAAAACAGGCATGCTTATTTTTTGGCCCGATCCCCTTCTTTATGTAAAATTTCAAGATGTTCCGACCAAAATTGCGGACTCTTGAGCGACCAGAAAAACCGACAAAAATTAAGTATTTGGTCCATTTCATCCCCTAAATCTTTACCAAATTGGTCCATAACTGTGGCCTGTGTCGTGTTTACAAATTATAATGGACAGACGGACGGACGGACACACATGTCTAGATCGACTCAGCTAATCAAGATCGGTATACTTAAAGGTTGGTCTAGGACCAATATTTCGCCGCGTTACAAACTCTTGGGGCTGCACATTATAGCCTGTCAACATAGTTGTGTAGGGTATAAGAACTCTATCCTCTGATAAGCATCCAAAAAATATTCTTTAAAAACTCTACGCTTTGGTTACGCCTTCAAAAACTATTCTTTTAGAAATCTACGCCCTGGTTAGCCCTAGAATAAATATTCTTCAAAAAAAATTACACTCTGTTTAGCCCTGGAAAAAATATTATTAGTACGCTCTGGTTAGCCCTAGAAAAAATTTTTTGAAAAATCTACGCTCTGGTTAGCTCTAGAAAAAAATTCTTTAAAATAATCTACGCTCTGTTTAGCCCTAGAAAAAAAAAACAATTTTTTAAAAATCAACGCACTGGTTAGACTTTGAAATCTAATTCTACGCCCTTCCAGACCCTTCAAAAAAAAATTCTTTAAATACTGCAAGCTCTTGTTATGCCTTCAAACAATATTCTTAAAAAAATCTACCCTCTGATAGGCCTGAAAAATATTCGTTAAAATATGTATCCTCTGATAAGCCTTCAAAAAATATTCCTTAAAAACTCTACGCCCTGGTTATGCCTTCAAAAAATATTCTTTAAAACAGTCTACGTTCTTATTGACCCTTCAATAAAATGTTTTCAAAAATCTATGCTAAGTTTCAAAAATATTCTTTAAGGCATCTATGCTATGCTCACCCTTCAAAAAACTTTCTTTAAAAGATCTACGCCAGGCGTAACCCTTGAAAATATATCCTTTAAAAAATTCACGTTGGTTGTTAAATGAAATTAGAAACTTGTTTAATTTACCCAACTAATACCATATCATCCCATTGTGGTTTGATTAAATTCCCGCTTATAACACCTAATTGCAGCTCTCTATAAAAAATATTGCCACTTATAAAGCAAACAAAACAATTTCTTTCCAACTTCTTATATTTATTTGCACACGACTGACAACAAATAACTCAACCACATATCCTGGATGAGTATTTATGGTAGCAAATGCAACGTGGTTAGAGGATATGAAACGAGTCCTTTTAATGGCAATAAAAATAATAACACATGCCGAGACCCACACACACACACACCTACATACGCAGTCATACGCCTTCATTATGAGAGGCCATAAAAACCCCGTCGGAACACTGGCAAATCTATAGCAAAAAAAAAAATACTTCAATAAATAATAGCTTTGACGGAGATAAAAATAATTGTGTGACTTTGTGAAAGATGTGAGTGGTGGTGGTTGAGAAGGAAGGGGATGGGATGGAGAAAGCAAATAAACCAGTCGAAGAAATAAATACAAGTGTTTTGCTTTGTTGCATGGCGCAAGGATAATAACGCCATAAAGGCACAAGGCGTGCTTTCTATGTTTCTTGCATGAGGCCCCAATCATAAATTTCCCAACAGGAAGTTGAGGTATGGAAAGAGGGACCAACGGACGTGGAGGTAAGTGCGATAAGATCCCGATACTTAAAAGCAATAATAAAACAGATTATGAATTTTTATATATTTACAGAGAAGAAAAAAAGGAAACTGAAGATTAGTGGGTGGGGTGTCGTAAGACATATCCTTATGTGAAATGTGCACAATCAAATGAAATTTATTAGAATGTAAAAATATTAAATTAAATATAGCAACAAAATAACTGAATAAAAAAAACAGCAACAAGAAATTTACATATTTGCATATGTATGTCATGCTGCTGACATTAAGGCAGATCGGAATATGTTAAGGCCAAGTCGTGGGCGTAGTTAAATTTCCTAGAGAGCCAGATACAAATATTTACGCCCGGAAAATATGACCTTGACAGTAGATGAAAAATATTAAAAAAATGGTATAAAAAAAATATTTAAAAAAATAAGCTTTAAAAAATAGACTCTCTTGTTAGCCCTAGGAAAAATATGCTTTAAAAATCAACGCTCTTGTTAACCCAAAAAAAATATGTTTTAAAAAATCTACGCCTTGGGTAGCCCTAGAAAAAATATTCTTAAAAAAATCTACGCTCTGGTTAGACCTAGAAAAATATGTTTTAAAAAATCTAAGCCCTGGTTAGCCCTAGAAACAAAAAATATTCTTTAAAAAATCTACGCCCTGGTTAGACCTAGAAAAATATGTTTTAAAAAATCTAAGCCCTGGTTAGCCCTAGAAACAAAAAATATTCTTTAAAAAATCTACGCCCTGGTTAGCCCTAGAAAAAAATATGCTTTAAAAATCTACGCTCTGGTTAGCTCTAGAATAATATTCTTTAAAAAACATACGCCCTGGTTAGCCCTAGAAAAAATATTCTTTAAAAAATCTACGCTCTGCTTAGCTCTAGAATAATATTCTTTAAAAAACATACGCCCTGGTTAGCCCTAGAAAAAATATTCTTTAAAAAATCTACGCTCTGGTTAGATCTAGAACAACTATGTTTTAAAAAGCTACGCTCTGGTTAGCTCTAGAATAATATTCTTTAAAAAATCTACGCTCTGGTTAGCACTAGAATAATATTTTTTAAAAACCCTACGCCCTGGTTAGACCTAGAAAAAATATGTTTTAAAAAATCTACGCTCTGGTTAGACCTAGAAAAATATGTTTTAAAAAATCTAAGCCCTGGTTAGCCCTAGAAACAAAAAATATTCTTTAAAAAATCTACGCCCTGGTTAGCCCTAGAAAAAAATATGCTTTAAAAATCTACGCTCTGGTTAGCTCTAGAATAATATTCTTTAAAAAACATACGCCCTGGTTAGCCCTAGAAAAAATATTCTTTAAAAAATCTACGCTCTGCTTAGCCCTAGAAAAAATATTCTTTAAAAAATCTACGCTCTGCTTAGCCCTAGAAAAAATATTCTTTAAAAAATCTAGGCTCTGCTTAGCCCTAGAAAAAATATTCTTTAAAAAATCTACGCTCTGCTTAGCCCTAGAAAAAATATTCTTTAAAAAATCTACGCTCTGGTTAGATCTAGAACAACTATGTTTTAAAAAGCTACGCTCTGGTTAGCTCTAGAATAATATTCTTTAAAAAATCTACGCTCTGGTTAGCCCTAGAAAAAATATTCTTTAAAAAATCTACGCTCTGGTTAGACCTAGAAAAAAAATTCTTAAAAAAAATCTACGCTCTGGTTAGCCCTAGAAAACATATTCTTTAAAAAATCTACGCTCTGGTTAGACCTAGAAAAAATATGTTTTAAAAAATCTACGCTCTGGTTAGCCCTACAAAAAATATTCTTTAAAAAATCTAAGCTCTGGTTAGACCTAGAAAAAATATGTTTTAAAAAATCTACGCTCTGGTTAGCCCTACAAAAAATATTCTTTAAAAAATCTACGCTCTGGTTAGCCCTAGGAAAAATATGCTTTAAAAAATCTACGCTCTACTTAGCCCTAGAAAAAATATGCTTTAAAAATCTACGCTCTGGTAAACCCTAGAAAAAGATATTTAAAAAATCTACTCTCTGCTTATTCCTAAAAGTTCACTCTGTACATCTGCCTAGCTACGCCCCTGGCCACATGCAATTATTTATTTTACAAATCTTTTGAAGATGTCAGTGAGTAGAAACACAAAAACAACAACTACAACACATCACATCTGTCAAGTTAAACACAAAGTATTTATTTATATTTTCATTTCCCTCCGTCACACACACACACACCTTCGCTCCCCAAGGAGAGGTGTAATGCTAAACAATACCCACATATCGTCAGCTAAAATGCAAAAAGGCGTAACTAACAAAAGCATAATTGTGTAGGAGAAGCAAAAAACTGTTTTGAATGAAAACTATAAACATGTGATGTGAAAAGAAAAAGTATGCCCAACAGGGTGATATTCCATATGACGAATAATAGACTATAATTTTTTAACAAATTTAGTTATTTAGTTTAGTGACAGTCATAACAATTAAGTAAAACCGTGAATTTTTTGTTAGTTACGCCTTTTTGCATTTATGAAATAAACCCACTTGTAGTTACGTCTTTTCGTTTTTTGTTAATAGAAGCTCCTTTTTTGACCGCAGACGTGTAAAACTTTGCCAACACATGTAGTTTATTGACATTCACAATATTCATTCAAAAAGTCAATTTTCAATTTTTTGTTAGTTACGCCTTTTTGCATTTTAGCTAACGATATACTCTTATCGAAGTAAAGGTCGATTTTTTTGGAAAGGTATAACCTCCCATCCCATCTTTATTCTTCATCATCATATGAATATAAATATTATATGAAAATAATAATGTTTGCATAAATTTGTAATGATTGCAAACGGCAATATAAACATCACGAACGAATTGAGATTTCATTTTGTTTTGACATGAAGGTAGATAAATATTTTTTGGAGCAGGATGGTTGGAAATGAAAAATTTGGGTATGTGGGTAAATGTGTGTGTGTCAAGATTCTAACATGCAAAGGTCGTGGGATTCCATCACGGCATTGTCATAAGATTTTTTTTTAGGATTCCACAAACTCAAAAGGACACAGTGGAAGAAAATGGAAGAAGACGGAATACAAATACAAGCATCATCTAATCTTTGAAAAACATTATTTTTTAAATCCACACCCCGTCTTATCCCTAAAAATAATTTTTAAAAAATTCACACATCCTTTAATCTTCAAAATAATTTTTAAAAAATTCACGCATTCTCTAATCAATCAAAATAATTTAAATCTACGCCTCATACAATTTTCCACGCCTTATCTAAAAAAAATCTACGGCTCATCTATTCTTAAAATAAATATTTTTTTTAAAATAAACGCCTTATCTCTGGTAAGGCCTTCAAAATTTTTTCTTCAAAAAATCAACGCCTTGTCTCTGGTAAGGCCTTCAAAATTTTTTCTTCACAAAATCTACGGTCTGGTAAGGCTTTCAAAACATTTTCTTCAAAAAATCTACGCTCTGTTAATGCCTTCAACATTTTTTCTTCACAAAATCTTCGCTCTGGTAAGGCCTTCAAAAATTTTTTTCTTTACAAAATCTACGCTCTGGTAAGGCCTTCAAAACTTATTCTTTAAAAAATCTACGCTCTGGTATGGCCTTCAAAAAATTGTCTTTAAAAAACGTATGCTCTGGTAAGGCCTTCAAAATTTCCTTATCTAGTCCTTAAGAAAATAATTTAAAAAAAATCACGGCTCATCTAGTCCTAAAAAAATATTTTTTTTTTAAAATCAACGCCATATCTCTGGTAAGGCCTTCAAAAATTTTTCTTCAAAAAATCTACGCTCTGGTAAGGCCTTCAAAATTTTTTCTTCAAAAAATCTACGCTCTGTTAATGCCTTCAAAATTTTTTCTTCAAAAAATCAACGCCTTATCTTTGGTAAGGCCTTCAAAATTTTGTTCTTCACAAAATCTACGCTCTGGTAAGGCCTTCAAAACTTATTCTTTAAAAAATCTACGCTCTGGTATGGCCTTCAAAAAATTGTCTTTAAAAAATGTATGCTCTGGTAAGGCCTTCAAAAATTTCCTTATCTAGTCCTTAAGAACATAATTTAAAAAAATTCACGGCTCATCTAGTCCTAAAAAAATATTTTTTTTAAAAATCAACGCCATATCTCTGGTAAGGCCTTCAAAAAATTTTCTTCAAAAAATCTACGCTCTGGTAAGGCATTCAAAATTGTTTCTTCAAAAAAGCTGCGCTCTGGTAAGGCCTTCAAAACTTTTTCTTTAAAAAATCTACGCTCTGGTGTGGCTATCAAAAAATTGTCTTTAAAAAATGTACGCTCTGGTAAGGCCTTTAAAAAATTGTCTTTAAAAAATGTACGCTCTGGTAAGGCCTTTAAAAAAATTCCTTAAAAAATCTACGCTTCGGTAAGGCCTTCAAATAATATTCTGTAAAAAATCTACGCTCTGGTGAGGCTTTCAAAAAATATTTCTACAAAAATCTACGTTGTGGCCTTAAAAATATGTACTTTTAAAAGTATATGATATAATAAGGCCTTCATCTACCCTTCTAAAATCTACCCACTGGTAAGGCTTTTAAAAAATTCGCACTCTGGTAAGGCTTCCAAAAATATAGTTTTAAAATATACGTTCTGGTATGGCTTTTAAAAATATTTTTTTAATCAGTTTCAAAACACTGTGCAACCAACCATGCATTACAATTTTATCTTAAAATAACAACAACATTCTTTTGGCACACCAACAAACAAACAACAACACCTATTACAAAGGCAACAGGACGAATATGAAAACAGCAAAAATATCATTCAACTTAGCTCAACTCAAAACAACACCAACAAAATCTCCATGGATAATAAACATTCTCAAGATTTCAATAGATGAAGGAAAAGAATAAGAAACATGAAAAGAGAGAGAGAGAAAATGAGAACATATCCCATGCTCGTTCATATATGAGAGATTTTATATTTTCAATTGCTGTTATAATGTGCCATAGAAAAATATAAAAAAGAAAAGCCTTTTTGTGGTTTTTATTCTGAACATCTGGGTTGTGTGTGTGTGCCTGTGACCTAAAGACTGAGCTATACAATTAATGGTGATAGCACTATGAATATATGAATGTGTGGGTGAAAATATAGAAATTTCGTTAAGTGTCATATCATACATAAATATATGTGCATGTATGGATGTGTGTGTGTGGTATGGTTTTTCTTCTTTTTGGTAAATCATCTCTGGAGAGCATACAAAGCTGTAGAAGTCGTACTGGTGCCCTTCATAAATATACTTAAGCTCAAACACACTTATGTTCATATCATCATCGTTTTATGAGTTGAGTGTGCGAGTGTGTGTGCTTGTTTGTATGTGAAAATTTTGAAGTGTTCTTTCTGGTGCTGCTGCTTATACTGCTTTTTTTTGGGAAGAGTGTGTGTAAATGTTCTAAACAACACCTTGGGGGTAATGTTTATAAATATTAACAAAAAAATAGCATCGTCCTTCGTTTGCTCAATTCATGTGGTGCGTTTGCTTTTTTTTTATTATTTAAAAACAAATGTTGTGTCTTGAGTCCCTGTTGTGGAACTTTTAAGGAGGTCACATGTGTTTTTTTTTTGCTTTGCTGTTGTTGTTGTTCATTGCTATAAAAATTAATAAAGACATTTTAAGTAAATGAATATTTTCATTTTGCCAAGGTATTTTCAATTTTTTTTTTACTTTTTGGCAAAAGGTATGTTCCAATTTAAGTTATGCGGATTTAACGACGAAGATGGGATTTTAAGTGAAAACAATTTTAGAGAAGATTGGTTATTGCAAATAAAAATAAATTACAGTGTAGCGAGGATTTGAAGAAGTTTTAAGAATATTTTTGGAAGGCCTACCAGAAAATTTTTGAGGGCTTTATGAAAAATTGTTTTTCTTTAATTTATTTTTAAAGGCCTTACTTGAGCTTAGGTTTAAAAAATATATTTTAATATTTTTGAAGGCCATACCAGAGCGTAGATTTTTTAAAAAATGTTTTTTGAAGGACATACCAAAGCGTAGATTTTGTAAAAATACTTAAAAGCCATACCATATTTTTATACCCTACACAACTATGTTGTCACGGTATTATAGCTTTGTGCAGCCCCAAAAGTTTGTAACGCCGCGAAATATTGGTCCTAGACCCACCTTTAAGTATACCGATTGTCATATCTCGACTAGCTGAGACGATCTAGACATGTGTGTCCGTCCGTCCGCCTGTCCATTATAATTTGTAAACACGATACAGGCCACAGTTATGGACCAATCTTCACGAAATTTTGCATGTAGCTTTTGACCAATGAAGACCCCTATTGTTTTTGGAAAAGATCGGTTAACATTTAGGGGATAAAATGGACCAAGAACTTTATTTTTGTCGGTTTTTCTGGTCGCTCCAGAGACCGCAATTATGGCCCAAACACCTCGAATTTTTGCATGGAGAAGGGGATTGGGTCAAAGAATAAGCATGCCTGTTCTGATAAAGATCGGTCAATATTTAGCGAGTTAAATGGACCCTATCTTTTGTGTGAAAAATGACAAAATTTGTATTCTATAGCGTATATATTTGCCACTGAAGGACATAGACCCGAGAAGTTGACGGTATATCCAAGAGGAGTGGTTGAATGTTAGATTTTCATGGAAGTTGTGTAGGGTATCGTATGGTCTGCCCCGTCCGACTATACTGCTCCGTTCACTGGTTTTAAGAATATTTTTGAAGGCCCTACCAAAGCGTGAATTTTTACAGAATAGTTTTTCAAGGGTAACACAAGGCGTGGATTTTTTAAAGAATAGTTTTCAAGGCATATCACAAGCGTGTACTTTTTAAAGAATAGTTTTCAAGGCATATCACAGGCGTGGACTTTTTAAAGAATAGTTTTCAAGGCGTGGACTCTTTAAAGAATAGTTTTCAAGGCGTGGACTCTTTAAAGAATAGTTTTCAAGGCGTGGACTCTTTAAAGAATAGTTTTCAAGGGCCAACTGAGGCGTGGATTTTTAAAGAATAGTTTTCAAGGGCCAACTGAGGCGTGGATTTTTAAAGAATATTTTTTCGAAGACCATCACTGATAGAGGCGTGGATTTTTAAAGAATAGTTTTCAAGGGCCAACTGAGGCGTGGATTTATTAAAGAATAGTTTTCAAGGGCCAACTGAGGCGTGGATTTATTAAAGAATAGTTTTCAAGGGCCAACTGAGGCGTGGATTTATTAAAGAATAGTTTTCAAGGCATATCACAGGCGTGGACTGTTTAAAGAATAGTTTTCAAAGCACATCACAGGCGTGGACTTTTTAAAGAACAGTTTTCAGAACATATCAAAGGCGTGGACTTTTTAAAGAATAGATTTCAAGGCATCTCACAGGCTTGGAATTTTTAAAGAATAGTTTCCAAGGCATATCCCAGGCGAGGACTTTTTAAAGAATAGTTTTCAAGACATGTCATAGGCGTTGACTTTTTAAAGGCTTTAATATTTAAAAAAAAAAAACGTTTTCAAGGCAGGCGTGGACTTTTTAAAGGCTTGAATTATTCAAGCCCAAATAGGGCGCGGATTTTATAAGGAATATTTTTTTAAGGTTACAAGGCGTTGTTTATCTAAATATACTTTTTTCAAGGCTCAGAATAAAGCGTGGAGTTTTTAAAAAATATTTTTTCAAGGCATGAGATTGAAGATCAAGGCCTATCATAGTCGTTGATAATTTCAAGGATAGGATTGAGTAGAGAACTTTTGTATGGCCTATCCTAGGCTTGATGTTATTAGAGAATATTTTTCAAGGTTGAGCCCAAGCCTATTTTCTTCCGTCCGCTCGTCTGTCCGTCCGTCCGTTATTTGGCCCAAGGACGAACCCATTCCCATATATACATTCGTCCTATTTAATGTAAATGGTGCACCGAAGTCTCTATATAACTTTCGATTTGAACGAAATTTTGCACAGCGTAATTAATTAGGTCTAGAATGATGTGTATTTGTTAAGTTTCCTGAAAATCGGTTCAGATTTAGATATAGCTCCCATATATATGTTCGCCCGATTTAATGTAAATGGTATACCAAAGTCCTTATACATCTTTCGATTTGCACGAAATTTGGCATAGCGTTCTGGATGAAGTCTAGAATGATGTGTGTTAAGTTTCCTGAAAATCGGTTCCGATTTAGATATAGCTCCCATATATATTTTCGTCCGATTTAAGGTAAATGGTGTACCAATGTCCCTTAATATCGTTCGTTGTGCACGAAATTTGGCATAGCGTACTGAATGAAGTGTAGAATGATGTGTGTTAAGTTTCCTGAAAATCGGTTCAGATTTAGATATAGCTTCTATATCTGACCAAATGAAAAATTTAGTATCGGTTGCAGTATGACATGTTTATGGATCCAATTTCATTTTACTGGCCCTTTAAAAATGCGAAGGGTGTCATATAGTCGGCCCCGTCCGACTTTACATCTTTCCATTTTTGGGCAGAATATTTTTTCAATGCCTTTCTTTGGCTTGCATTTTTAAATGTCATTCTTCAAAGCCTATCCCTTGGATGCTTTTAATAAAATTTAGTCATCTATTTTTTTAAATCCCGTATTGATTTGTACGGATTTTCAGTATTTTCCTTAAAACTTTCTTTATTCATATTTCTGTTACCGAATAATCAAATTTAATTTGCTTTTCCCTTAACTTCCTTTAAAATTTTTTTTATTCAATAACACAATTTCAAACATTTATATGAATTGAAAATTTCCTTTCAATTGCAATTAGATGGTTCCCCCATTATTTTGTGTGTGTGCGATAATTTAATACAATATCCTTGCCAGGATTCTGATCCCATTTCTCAAATACTACAAAGAAGTGGCAGCTGAAAAAAAATCCGACAGCCAAATACCCAGCCTTTTTCCAATTATCACCAGCTATCTTGGCAATAATTACATTTCCATCTACTTGCCGGGTATTTTTCTTTCACTTTGCTTTGCTTCATAGCCTTATAGAGGAAATTAGTCAAAGTTGGGGGGAGGGAGTATAAATCTCTCTCTTTCGCTGTACTGACGATGATTTGCTATTTTCCCTCATTGTCTTTGGCTTTGGTGATCCACCACTAGACAAATTGAAAAGTAATTTGGGAAATTAAGCACTCCATTAAATATCAAGTGATGCTGTAGTAAAGGCAGTGGCGTAACAAGGACTTTTGAGGCTATACGGCGGCATCGTCCTCAGGAGACATCAATAAAATGTTGTTTTCATTTTAATAAAGAAAATCCTTTTAAATCCTCTTTGGGCTTTGCAATAAGCCTAACGTTTACTTTTTTTATTTATTTCTGGTGCAAATGAAATGCCTGAGTGCAAGGGGAGGGGTAGCGATACCACAGTAAATAATCGTAATTTAAATATGGACACAAAATAAGTATTTTCCAGTTTATAATGAAAAATAAAATCTAAAGTTGCTGGGGAAAAAGAAAACGAAAATAAAATGAAACCAAACACAAAAATATCATCAATCATGTAAATGTGGAAGGCAAATGTTTCCTTTTTGGTGGGGTGGTTGAGGAGGAAGAATCATTTGTTTATGGCATGAAGGTGGTCTAAAGGGGCGGTAAAAGAAAACAAAATTTAGAATATTTTTTCCAAAGTATCATCCAAATGGCAAACAACAAACACCGTGTAATACCACCAACCGGATTTTAAAGACAATTTGTTTTTTTTTAGCGGCAAACCATGGCAAGACAGTCATTTTAACGACCATGTCACACAGCGTTGGGCATCAGCAGCAGCAGCATCTCCGGCCGAGCCCATCAGGACATCAATGTCTACAAACGGTTCATTATTCAATGCCTGAAAGTATGCTAATTTTTTTACTCATTTCGTTGTATACTTTAAGGCTTTCGGGTTTTTTATGTTTTCTAAGGAAGTAGGGCAGGGAAGCAAGAAATGTTCTTGTGTGTGTGTGTTTGGTTGCTTGTGCAGTCATTTTGTGGTTAACCGCATATATTTTCTTCCCTCAACTATCTCTATTGTCCTGTCACATCTAACACCCATTTTCCTTTCCCAACATCATTGTCATAGCCTGGCAAGTGTTTGAAAGGTTTCACTTTCATATTGTCTTGATGGCTTTCACATCATCCATCCATCCTCCCTGCCTCCTTCCATGCAACCATCCATCCGTCCATGAATATTTGTTTTGTTTTTAATACCAATAATGGTCTCAGCTGTGTTATTGTTAACTTTTAATACTCTGTCAAATGATATATTTTGATTGGCAAGATAAACTTCTTTAGCCACAGTTTTTTATCTTCTTCTGGTGGAAAACTATGTTTTCAAGGAAATAGAAAATCAGCAGCAAACAAGTAAGTTTTATAAATTGAAATCGGATGATAGAAGTTTGTACATAAAATAATAATATTAAGGAAATAAAAAAACGATAACTTCTAAAGAAAATCTTTCAATATTCAACAGATGCGCAGATTTTTTCAAAGAATATTTTTGAAGGTCTAATTGAGCGCAGATTTTTAAAAAGAATATCTTTTTTAAGGTTGCATAAGGCGTATATTTTTTAAAGAATATTTTTTAAGGCCCTATAAAATGCAGATTTTTTAAGAAACGTTTTTGAAGGCCTCACAAGGCGAAGATTTTTTTACATATTGAACATACTGAACATATTTTATGAAGTCCGTAACAGAGCGTAGATTTTCTTAAGAATATTCTTTGAAGTCCTTAACAGAGCGTAGATTTTAATAAATATTTTTTGAAGTCCTTAACAGAGCGTAGATTTTTTTAATAATTATTTTTTCAAGGCGTGGATTTTTTAAAGAATATCTTGTGAAGGCTCAGAATTAGGCGTGGATTTTTTAAAGAATATTTTTTCAATGCTCAGAACAAGGCGTAGATTTTTTAAAGAATATTTTTTCAAGGCCCCACAAGGCGTGGATTTTTTAAAGAATATTTTTTCAAGGCCCCACAAGGCGTAGATTTTTAAAGAATATTTTTTCAAGGCCCCACAAGGCGTGGATTTTTTAAAGAATATTTTTTCAAGGCCCCACAAGGCGTGGATTTTTTAAATAATATTTTTTCAAGGCCTCACAAGGCGTGGATTTTTTAAATAATATTTTTTCAAGGCCTCACAAGGCGTGGATTTTTTAAAGAATATTTTTTCAAGGCCTCACAAGGCGTGGATTTTTTAAAGAATATTTTTTCAAGGCCCCACAAGGCGTGGATTTTTTAAAGAATATTTTTTCAAGGCTACAAAAAGGCGTGGATTTTTTAAAGAATGTTTTTTCAAGGCTACAAAAAGGCGTGGATTTTTTAAAGAATATTTTGTGAAGGCTCAGAACAAGGCGTAGATTTTTCAAAGAATATTTTGTGAAGGCTCAGAACAAGGCGTAGATTTTTTAAAGAATATTTTTTTCAATGCTCAGAACAAGGCAAGATTTTTTAAAGAATATTTTTTTCAATGCTCAGAACAAGGCGTAGATTTTTTAAATAATATTTTTTTCAATGCTCAGAATAAGGCGTGGATTTTTTAAAGAATATTTTGTGAAGGCTCAGAATAAGGCGTGGATTTTTTAAAGAATATTTTGTGAAGGCTCAGAATAAGGCGTGGATTTTTTAAAGAATATTTTGTGAAGGCTCAGAATAAGGCGTGGATTTTTTAAAGAATATTTTATCAAGGCTCAGAACAAGGCGTAGATTTTTTAAAGAATATTTTTATCCAAGATTTTTTACGGAAGAGATCCAAGATTTTTTAGGGAAGATTTTTTATAGGCCTTACCAGCGTGTAGATGTCTTAGGGAAGATTTTTTATAGGCCTTACCAGGGTGTAGATGTCTTAGGGAAGATTTTTTATAGGCCTTACCAGGGTGTAGATGTCTTAGGGAAGATTTTTTGTAGGCCTCCCCAGAGCGTGTATTTTTAGGGAAGATTTTTTATAGGCCTTACCAGGCGGTAGATTTTTTAGAGAAGATTTATTGTAGGCCTTACCAAGGCGTAGTTTTGTAGGGAAGATTTTTTTGATGTTTTCAATATATTTGAAGGCCAGAGCGTAGATATTTTTTACGGAAGATATCCAAGATTTTTCTTTTGTAGGCCTTACCAGAACGTAGATATTTTAGGGAAAATTTTTTGTAGGCCTCCCCAGAGCGTGTATTTTTAATGAAGATTTTTTATAGGCCTTACCAGGGAGTTGATGTTTTAGGGAAGATTTTTTGTAGGCTTTACCAGAGCATAGGTGGTTTAAGGAACATTTTTTGTAGGCCTAACCAGGCGGTAGATTTTTTAGGAAAGATTTATTGTAGGCCTTACCAAGGCGTAGTTTTGTAGGGAAGATTTTTTTGATGTTTTCAATATATTTGAAGGCCAGAGCGTGGATATTTTTAAAATTGTAGAATATACCACTTTGGTTATATTCGAAGAACATTGACATGAAATTGAACACATCGTTCCGGACTCACTTCAGTACGCTATGCAAAATTTCGTGCAAATCGAAGTATATATAGGAATTTTGGTACACTATTTACCTAAAATCGGACGAAAATTTATATGAGAGCTATATGTAAATCTGAACCGATTTTCACGAAATTTAACACACATCATTCTAGACTTTATTTAGTACGCTATGCCAAATTTCTTGCAAATCGAATGATATAGAGGGACTTTGGTGCACAATTAACCTAAAATCGGACGAAACTATATATGGAAGCTATATCGAAAACTGAACCGATTTTCACAAAACTTAGCACACATCATTCTATACTCAATTCAGTACGCTATGCCAAATTTCGTGCAAATCGAATGATATATGGGGACATTGGTGCACCATTTACATAAAATCGGACGAAACTATATATGGAAGCTATATCGAAAACTGAACCGATTTTCACAAAACTTAGCACACATCATTCTATACTCAATTCAGTACGCTATGCCAAATTTCGTGCAAATCGAATGATATATGGGGACATTGGTGCACCATTTACATAAAATCGGACAAAAATATATATGGGAGCTATATGTAAATCTGAACTGATTTTCACGAAACTTAACACAAATCATTTTAGGCCTAATTCATTACGCTGTGCCAAATTTCGTGCAAATCGAAGGATATATAGGGACTTTGGTGAACAATTTACATAAAATCGGACGAAAATTTATATCGGAGCTATATCAAAATCTGAATAGATTTTTACGAAATTTCAAAAACATCATTCTAGACTCAATTCACTTTGCTATTCCAAATATCATGCAAATCGAATGATATATAGGGACATTTGCGCACCATTTACATAAAATCGAACGGAAATATATATATGGGAGCTATATCTAAATCTGAACCGATTTTCTCCAATTTCAATAGGGTTCGTCCTTGGGCCAAATAGGTGAACTGTGCACAAATTCATCCGGATTCATTCGGATCATAAATGCGTCCTTTACTTTTTTAACAAAAATATACATGGACGGACGGACATGCATAAATCGACTCAGAAAGTGATACTATGCATATTCTCAAAAGGAACCATGGGCCTATCTCGATTCTTTTTGCCTGTTACAAACATATGCACAAAGACATAATACCCTGTACCACAGTGTGATGATAATACATATTTTTTAGATCCGTTTTGTTAACGTAGATTTCTTAAAAAAATATTTTTGCAATGCCTTACAAGCATGAAGTTTATTTTAAGAATATTTTCTAAGACTTTAACCGCTCTTAATAGAGGATAGATTATTTTACCCTTCACCATAAGGTGAAGTGGAGACGGCCTGTTCTTTTATTTCATTAACCCTTTCAGTGTTTTTGTCGTATATATTGCTGAAAGACAGACGAAACTGTCCGAGGGTTAAAATGATAACTGCTATTTTTTTCGAAACTATGTCCCTTTATATGATTTTAAATACAAAATTTTAGATTTTTATTCCGACAATTTTTTTTTGACACTGAAAGGGTTAATACATTGCTCTATTGAAAATCCACGCTACATTTTCGGTATGTTCGAAATACTAAACCAATATTTCAAAACTGAAAGTCTGTTGTTTGGTACTTCGTTTTCACCTTGCAGGCAATTTACCATGACATGATTATCTTAATTACCATGATTATCTTAATTAGGTAAATAGTTTGTAATGGAATTATTTTACAATTTAGCAGGAGATATAAGTTGGATACAAAAAATATTCAAAACACCTAACATCGATAAGAACCTTTATAATGGAAGCTATATAAAGGTTCCTGTCGATGTTAGGTATTTTTGAATATTTTTTATCCAACTTATGCTTGCTCACCTTACAATCCCTCAATTAATCTTGCATGGAATAAATTGTAAAATAATTCCATTACAAACTATTTACCTAATTAAGATAATCATTTATCTTCGTTGCTTCTACTTTTTTAAAGGTTTGCCATCACCTTAAAAACTTGCTCTGTTCCCAGCTGCTGTATAACATCATTTTCGTATTTTTTTTTTCTTTTTTTGGCTTATAAGCCAAAAACAAGTAATCAATTATGTTAATAAACCACAAGCCATTTTAGTGGACAAAAAAAATAAGACTTCTTGATCTTATTTTCTCTATTACTCATCATCATTTAGTTCGAGCTGTTTTTCCTCTCGCTTTTCTACAAGGACTCTTCGCAAACCATTAATTTATCTACACAAACATCTGCAAAGAAAATAGAGATAGATAAAGTTTCGGCACCAAAACCAAAACACAGAAAGAAAAAAAAAAACGACTCTTCGAAAGGAAAATGAGGGAAAATTCTCAGTTAATGATATAACCAAAAAAAAAAAAAATAATGTCACAAAATTGGTTGGACTACAAAATAAGGCACACTTACTTGAGTACTCAGCTCAAGTATGGGCATTGCAGGAGACAGGATTTTTTTGAGATAATTGCCACTTTTGCGTAGTTGATAAAATTGAGTGTGAATAGTACGTTTTTTATAGAAAGAAAAATCCCAGCAGACTATATTTCCTTTTGAGATGTTTTTCCATCTTTGAAACACTGTAGTTTCTTTTTTTTCCTTATTTGATTGCCTTCTACTTTTTTTGCCTAGTGTAAATTCAGTGATATTAGCATGCCGTCTGCTGTGCCACAATCAACATTATTATCGCGATGATTGTGCCGTCAAGTTTCAAACATTATCTCGCAGCGTTCATTTAACAATCGTTTGTCTGTGTCAATTTTTTCGGGTAGACAAATTTCATAGCCTACTTTTTTTCGGGACAATCAATGCAATGCGACAGCTGCCTTTAAGAGAGGCTAATGATTTCTTATTCAAAAATGACAACATCTAGTATGATATTAAAATTTGTATAAGTTATGGGGACTCAAATAAATATCTTTATTTCGAAAGGGGGTTAAGGAGGTTTTATAAGATTCGCAGGAATTGTGTATGTGGGGATCCAATAGAGCAATTTTGGCAAAGATTTATTTAGAGTACTTCTAAGGGTTTTAGGGAGAATAGAATAGGTTCGGAAGTGTTATTAGATGGGATATTGTATAGGAATATTTGTTGTAGCAGGCTTAGTGTATGTTGGTTACACTTTCTTATCTTTGCTTCTAGATATTAAATTATGTAAATTAATTTAAACAAAATATCTAAATGTAAACTGATTTCATCAAAACTAGTCACATGCTAGGCTACACTTATTTTAGTATGTGTTGTGCATTCGGCCACATTTTGAGTTCGTTATTATATATAAAAACATATAGGGACTTTGCACCATTTACTTAAAATCGGACAAAAATATATATGGGATCTATATCTAAATCTGAACCGATTTTTACGAAATTAAAAACACATATTTCTAGACTTAATTCAGTACGCTATGCCAAATTTCGTGCAATTCGAAGGGTATATATGACTTTGGTGCAACATTTACCTAAAATCGGACTAAAATATATAGGGAGCTATATCCAAATTTGAACTAATTTTCATGAAATTTTACACACATCATTCTAGACTTAATTCATTACGCTGTGCCAAATTCCGTTCAAATCGAAAGATATATAGGGACTTTTGTACACCATTTACCTTAAATCGGACGAAAATATATCTGGGAGCTATATCTAAATCTGAACCGATTTTCATGAAACATAACGCACATCACTCTAGACCTAATTCATTACGCTGTGCCAAATTTCGTGCAAATCGAAAGATATATAGGGACTTTGGTACACTATTTACCTTAAATCGGGCCAAACTATATATGGGAGCTATATCTAAATCTGACCCGATTTTCACGAAACTTAGCACACGTCATTCTAGACTTAATTCAATACGCTATGCCAAAATTCGTGCAAATCAAATGATTTTCAGGGACTTTGGTGCACCATTCACCTAAAATCGAGCGAAACTATATATGGGAGCTATATCTAAATATGAACCGATTTTCACGAAACTTGGCACACATCATTCTAGACCTAATTCAGTAGGCTATACCAAATTTCGTGCAAATAGAAAGATATTTAGGGACTTTGGTACCCCATTTACCTTAAATCGGACGAAAATATATATGGGAGCTATATCTAAATCTGAACCGATTTTTCCCAATTTCAATAGGGTTCGTCTTGGGCCAAACAAGTGACCTGTGCCAAATTTCATCCAATTCGGATCATAAATGCGACCTGTACTTTGTTTACAATTTAACATGGACAGACAGACGGACGGACAGACATGCATAAATCGACTCAGAAAGTGATTCTATGCATATACTCAAAAGGAACCGTGTGTCTATCTCGTTTCCTTTTGCCTGTTACAAACATATGCACAAAGACATAATACCCTGTACCACAGTGTGGTGAAGAGTATAAAAAAATCGTTCATAAAATTTTAGATAGGGTCATTGAAAGCAAAAACTCGATATTTGTCTGTTGTCATTCACTTTTTTACTTTTGCCCGATCCTTATGTGTATATTGTGGAAGGAGTGGACTGATTTTCGAGAATAATTTGGAAATTTGAGCGAATAGTGGGAAGAGTGTATTAAATCGATTACTCCCTTCGATAATTACTGTGCGCACTGGTATGCCAGACGCAATTTGTAAATTGTATGATACTGATTTCGTCCAGAGCGTAGATTTTTTTAAAGAATATTTTTTCAAAACTTTACAGAGCGTAGATTTTTTAAAAAATAAATTTTCAAGATCTTAACAGAGCGTAGATTTTTCTAAGAATATTTTTTCCAAAACTTAACAGAGCGTAGATTTTTCTAAGAATATTTTTTCCAAAACTTAACAGAGCGTAGATTTTTCTAAGAATATTTTTTCCAAAACTTAACAGAGCGTAGATTTTTCTAAGAATATTTTTTCCAAAACTTAACAGAGCGTAGATTTTTTTCTACGAATATTTTTTTTTAAAGAATATTTTAAGATTTTTTAAAGAATATTTTTTTCCAAACCTTAACAGACTGAATATTTTTTAAAAAATCATTTTTGAAGGTAGATTTTTCTGGAGAATGTTTTTGAAGCCCTTTCCAGATGTAGATTTATCTTAATTTTTTTAAGAGCATATAGACTATTTGTACAAGGCCCAAAGAATTATCGTGCGCACTAATATGCCTGACGGAATTTGTTAATTGTCTGAAACTGATTTCGTCCATAACCAATATTAGTCAAAACCTTCAAAAATAAACACGTCCTTGGGTTCTGCCCGGCATAACTTGTTATACGCTCCCCCATGATGTGGTCATTAAAATACCTAAAACCGACAGAAATATATAAGAAATTAACACCTTGCTAAGCTCATTGAAAATTTCTTAAAAAATCCAGACAGTAGACTGAGGTTCTTGAAATTTATTCTTAAAAACATGAGGGCCATAAAGAGGTCCTGAAAAAATGCTCTTAAACAACTCAAAATATTCCTCAAAAATGAAGGTCTTATAGAGCTCTTCTGAAAAAAATCCTTAAACAATTAGGGACATATATAAATCGCTAAAATCATATTCTTTGAGAAGTGAAAGCCCTTTAAAATAAATCTTTAGATATAATGCCTTAAAAAGGTCCCTGAAAAATATTTTTTTAAATATCGGAATCTCACCGAATTGTCTTTCGTAAATTCACGGCTTCCATAAGGCCTTTAAAAAAAAAAAAAAACAATTCCTCGTCGTACATAGGTCCCCGAAAAATACTTTAACGAACTTTCTGAAAAAAAAAAATATTTTTTAAAAACCAGTGAGCGGAGCAGTATAGTCGGACGGGGCCGACCATATGATACCCTACACAACTTCCACGAAAATCTAATTTTCTATGGTTCGATATTCCGAGCTTGGGCAATATTTGTACCCCCTTGACCGACTAGACGTCTACAAATATTACTAATACTCGGTACAGCTCTTCTAATTACTTGTCCAGATCCCCTTCACCGTGGGTTGTGTTGTGATGTCCGGCTTTCAATAGTGGCCACTAAATCGACTCATAAAAAAAACACAAAAACTTATGTTTTCGGGTCACATCATCCAAATATTATTATCTGATCATCACCGAAAATTATAGGCGTTGTCCATGACCATACCTGGATCCTCATGGAAAATTTCAAAACGATCCGCCATATATTTCCGCCCTCTAAACCAATAAATATTTAAGTGTAACTCCCACATCCGAGTAAACACGACAATGCAATTGGTATCAATGTAAAGGCAAACCACTCCTCTTGGATATACTATCAACGTCTCGGGTCTATGTCCTTCAGGAGTAAATATATACGCCATAGAATACAAATTTTGTCATTTTCCACACAAATGTTCGGGTCCATTTGACCCGCTAAATATTGACCGATCTTTATCAAAACAGGCATGCTTATTCTTTGGTCCGATCTCCCATCTCCATGCAATGTTTGGGCCATAATTGCGGCCTCTGGAGCGACCAGAAAAACCGACAAAAATAAAGTTTTTGGTCCATTTCATCCCCTAAATATTAACCGATCTTTTCCAAAAACAATAGTGGTCTTCATTGGCCAGAACCCACCCAACATTCAAAATTTCGTGAATTTTGAGCTAAATTTGAATCAATTTCATCATTTGCGCCAATCGGACGAACCTGGGGAGTTTGGTGTAGAATTTATATCTATCATAAATTTAACATGGACAGACAGACAGACGGACGGACATGCATAAATCGATTTAGAAAGTGATTCTATGCATATTCTCAAAGGAACCATGTGTCTATCTCGTTTCCTTTCGCCTGTTACAAACATATGCACAAAGACATAATACCCTGTACCACAGTGTTGTGGAGGTATCTATAAAGCTTTGATATCTCTGAGATATCAAAGCTTTATATAGATACCTGAAAATATTTTAAAAGTCGGTGCTTTGATAATAAACCCTCATATACCATTAGTTTTTTGAACAAGTGTTCCTTAAAAACATTATTTTATTATATTTATCATGGTTTTGAAATAATATTTAATAAATGAAAATTTCATTTACCTATATGAAGTATTTTTATTAAATATTCAAATACTAAAGCATACCACAAGGCGCTCTGCAGAATTTTTTTCTACAATTAAATATATTCTCACATATAAACAAATAACTTACTTATATCCTTAAAACGAACAGTAGACCTTTCAAAAAAGCCAGACTATACATACCTGTAAAGAAATAAGAAAAACGAAATATAAATGTTAAATATATATTCCTTAAATGGGGATTTAAATATGCATAAGAATGAGCTAAGCTGTACAACAACAGCTATTAGATTTTATTTCCAGCAAATAAAAACGAAGAATAAAAATATCATCAACCTTAAGTTAATGCAAATGTGGTGTTAACATGTGACAAAGCCATGAAGAATGAAAAAAGAAAATTTGACATTTAACCGAAAATAAAACATATATCCATAAATATCAAAAGCCACCCACCCCCACCAGACACACATTTCATCAACTCCTTACATGTGTTGATAACGACAACAACAGTTAACTAACAACTATAGCAAGAACAACAACAACAGCGACAACCACATTAAATAACATCGAAAACTGTCTGAGAGAAAGTTTTGAAGACATTTTCAAAAAGGCTTTTAGTGGCTGTGTAATGGTTATTGCGTATCCTGTGAATGGTAATAGTCGGACGGTCTTCTGAATGAGTGAGAGAGCTAGCGAGCTAGTGTGTGTAAATGTGTGTTTGCATGTGTTATGATATGCCACAGATAATCTGTGTGATGTGTAACATAAAGACAGGACATAAAGCTGTTTAAATCCTTTTTCTTCTTCTGCTGCTGCTTCTTTGTCTACTTCTTGTCCGTTACATGTGTGACACTCACATACACACACACGCACTAAGAAAGTTCCAGGCAATAACATAAAACATTCAATGGGGGAAGATTAGAAGTTAGCAGTTCCTTTATGTGTAGTTGTACGTGTGTGTGTGAAACTGTCTGAAGGCTATTAAAGCAAGAAATGTGAAAAAGGACGACAGAATTTTCCCAGGGCTGTTGATGTTAACTTTAAGAAAAACAAGTGAAAAAGCGTTAAGTTCGGCCGGGCCGAACTTTGGATACCCTCCACCATAGATATACTGACAGGTACTAGAAATGAAAATATAGGGAACATACCAAAAAGTGGACCTATACCGACATGTCTAAAAACGGTTATGTAAACCATAATACAAATTTCAGAAATTTTTAATTGAAAATTCAAATTCGAAGATGGCGAATATCGGCCCACTCCTTCTGAAACCTCCACACAGGGGCTAGGTCTAAATGCGGCTATAGTTCATTATCGAACCTTACGTTCTAATTTTTTATCTCGCTATCCTCCGCAGGTGAAATGATTACAATAGAGTCTTAGAACTCAAAACGCGGAACAAATCAGATAACTATTGTAATATACAAAAGGGGGTTATATGGGGACTACCCCAAAAAAGGAGGGGAGATTTGTTACCAGGAGGAGGAGAGATTTGTTACCATATACTACTACAAAATACCGAATTGCAGCAAATTTGGTTGAAAAACGCGCTCAAGAACCCCAAAATACCGTAAATTGTGGGTACCCTTATATGGGGGCTGTCCGAAAAAATGGACCTATATTCATAATTTTTTGTGGAGAGATTTGGTACATATTAAGAACTCAAAATACTAAATTACAGCTAATTCGGCGTAAAAATACGATCAAAACCCCCAAAATACTGAAAATTTGGGAGGTACCATTATATTGGGGCTACCAGAAAAAGTGGACCTATATTTATAATTTTTTGTGGAGACATTAAGGACCCAATAAGAACCCAATCTAGCAAATTTCAGCGAATTCGGCTGAAAAACGCGCTCAAGAACTCCAAAATACCGAAAATTGGGGGGTACCCTTATATGGGGACTACCCGAAAAAATTGACCTACATACATAATTTTTTGTACATAGATTTGGTACCTATTAAGAACTCAAAATAATAAATTACAGCCAATTCGGTTGAAAAATACGACCAAAACCCCCAAAACACTGGAAATTAGGAGGTACCGTTATATGGGGGCTACCAGAAAATATCGACCTATACTTATAATTTTTTGTGGAGACATTTAGTATCCAATAAGAACTTAATGTACCAAATTTCAGCGAATTCGGCTGAAAAACGCACTCAAGAACCCCAAAATACCGGAATTTGGCGGGTACCCTTATATGGGAGCTATGCCTAAACGTGGACCGATATATCCCATCTTCGAACTTGACCTGCCTGCAGACAAAAGACCCAAAAGACAAAAGACCCTATGCAAAATGTTAGCACCCTATCTCAATTCCTTGAGAAGATAGCGTGATTACAACAGACGGACGGACGACGGGCGGACGGACGGACATGGCTAGATCGTCTTAGAATTTTATCCTGATCAAGAATATATATACTTTATAGGATCGGAAATGAATATTTCGATGAGTTACAAACGGAATGACTAAATTAATATACCCTCCATACTATGGTGGAGGGTATAAAAATACAACAACATTGCTTTTATGTTTAGAGTTTTGTGTTTA
Organism: Musca vetustissima; assembly: GCF_032173495.1. Lineage (NCBI taxonomy): Eukaryota > Metazoa > Arthropoda > Insecta > Diptera > Muscidae > Musca > Musca vetustissima. The sequence continues at coordinate 62,981 of NW_026882924.1, forward strand.
TATTCCATTGTATTTTTTTCGCTTTCTTCCTCTTGGTTTCCTTTTTTGTTTTGTTTATTGCCTTCGAGCAATTCACACCATTTCTAGTTCATTTCATTTGTTTTGTTTCTTTTTCTTTGTTTTGTTCTACTTTATTTGCTTGGCATTCATGAATAATGTTTTATTTATTGTAAATATTTCTGGGGGGCGTTAAATTGTATTCCACACCTCCTTGCAACCTCTTGGAGGGGCCTGCCTGCCTTTCCTCACCAAAGAACACATGTCCAACAGCAATTTAATCAAACAACCAAAAGAAGAAAAAAGTTTTTATATGAAAAAAATACGACGACGAAAAAGAGGAATCTTCAAAAACATGTCCTTGCCTCCTTGGCACGCACACACACCTACATGCATACATCTGTCAAATTTCTACATCATTTGTAGCAGTCTAGTGCTGTGTTTTTTTTTGTGTTGCTGCAAAACATTATGTTTTTCTTACGTGCCTCAAGGTATGCAATGATGTTTCTTCTTTTTTCTTCGTTATTTTCTGACTTTATTTGACTTGGTGTTTGCTTTCCTTGTTCATTGTTTTTTTTTTTTATTTCATTTCTTTCCACATATACCTTCTCCCACTCCTCCTTGAAAAAAGTTCAGTTCATTTTCGAAAGCAAAATATAATGTTTTGTAATTTGTCATTTTACTTATGAGTCAGAAGTTCAGTTTCCGATTCGAGTTTTTGTTTTTCTTGCTAGCGAAAAAATGGAAAAATAATGAAGTTGCATGTGTTGGAGAAGTATGGTATTAAATTCATATTTTTCATGACGTTATATTGGAAGGACTTGGTTTACATTTTCAAGAAAAATGAACAAGGAAAAGGGACAAGAAAAACGCCATTAAATTTCTATATCCTTTACCATGACGAAATACTAAACTACAGATACTCAGGTTGGTCCAAAACCCTGAATAACCAAAAATGACGTGTGGCGGTTCAAACAAAAATCTGAAATTCTCAAGATACCAAATATTGGGGTTACACTTATATGGGGACCATACCGATATTGGGGACCGATAATTTTTTGTATTGTTAAGAGGTATTGCTATATGGGAGCTACCCTTAAACTTGGGCCAATTCTGATATTTTTAAATATAACGTTTAGCTACATTATGAGATCTCCAAATACCAGTTAATTCGCATCAAATACCGATATTTTGAAGTTGGGCCAATATTGACAATTTTTAGTAGGAAGATTGGACAATCAATGACAACCGATAATGCCGAATTACAGTCAATTCTGTTGTAATACATGCCAAAGCCCTATAGTTCCGAATAATGAGAGGTACCGTTATATGGGGGTCGTCCTTGAAGTCATTTTTTGAAGACATTATATATTTTTATACCCTTCACCACACTGTGGTACAGGGTATTATGTCTTTGTGCATATGTTTGTAACATGCAAAAATAATCGAGATATACCCATGATTCCTTTTGAGAGTATATATAGAATCACTTTCTGAGTCGATTTATGCATGTCCGTCCGTCTGTCTGTCTGTTGGTGGTAAATTGTAAACAAAGTACAGGTCGCATTTATGATCCGAATTGGATGAAATTTGGCATAGGTCACTTGTTTGGCCCAAGGATGAACTCTATTGAAATTGGAAAAAATCGGTTCAGATTTAGATATAGCTCCCATATATATTTTCGTCCGATTTAAGGTAAATTGTGCACAAAAGACCCTATATATCTTTCGATTTACACGAAAATTGGCACAGCGTAATGAATAAGGTCTAGAATGATGTGTGCATAGTTTTGTGAAAATCGGCTCAGATTTAGATATAGATCCAATATATATTTTCGTCCGATTTAAGGTAAATGGTGCACAAAAGTCCCTGAAAATCTTTTGATTTGCACGAAATTTAGCACAGCGTAATGAATAGGGTAACGAATGATGTGTGCCAAGTTTCGTGAAAATCGGTTTAGATTTAGATATAGCTCCCAAATATTGCTGCGCCCGATTTTAGGTAAATAGTCCACGAAAGTCCCTGAAAATCTTTTGATTTGCACGAAATTTGGCACAGCGTAATGAATAAGGTATAGAATGATGTCTGCCAAGTTTCGTGAAAATCGGTTCAGATTTAGATATAGCTCCCATATATATCTTCGTCCGATTTAAGGTAAATTGTACTGAATTAAGGTGCTGAATTAAGTCTAAAATATTGTTGCCAAGCTTCGTGAAAAGATCCATAGCTAGGCTAGCTTGACACAACGTACTGATGTAATATAAATTAGTCTCTGGCAAGTTTCCCCGAAATCGGTTCAGATATAGATATATAACAAAAACGTGTCGTCTGTTAGGATACATATGTAGAATATACCCAAATTGGTTAAGGGTATCATATAGTCGGCTCAGTCCGACTTTACTACTTTCCTTACTGGTTTGGTTTAGACAAATACTGATAAATTTAGATAATAAGTTTTGCTACACTATGAGTTCCCCACATTACCAATTTTCTGTTAATTCTTCAGAAAACTGAGGATATTTATAAGGTCGCCACTGAATAATATTATTGTTATTACACTTCACCTTAACCCTCAATAGGCGGGGATTTTTTTAAAATGATTTATCGTGCAGGTCAAAGTTATGGACCAATCTTCATGAAATTTTTCATGTAGGATGGGTTCTGGCCACTGAAGTCCCCTATTGTTTTTGGTAATGATCGGTTGATGTTTTGGGGATGAAATGGACCAAATACTTAATTTTTGTCGGTGTTTCTCGGTCGCTCTAGAGGCCGGAATTTTGGCCCAAACATCGCGAATTTTTACTTGGGGAAGGGAATCGAACCAAAGAATAAGCATGCCTCTTTTGATAAAAATCGGTCAATATTTAGCGGGTCAAATGGACCTTGATTTTTCTGTGAAAAATGACAAAATGACGTATAGATTTACCCCCGAAGGACATAGACCCGATAAGTTGATAGTATATCCATGAGGAGTGGTTGACCTTTCAATTGATACCAATTTTATTGTCGTATGTACTCGGATGTGGGAGTTACACATAAATATTTACAGCTGCTTTCGCATTAATATATTGTTTAGTAACCCATTACCACACTAGAGGGCTGCAATATAGCGCTGATCGATTTGAAATTTTCCATGAGGACCCATGTATGGTCAAGGACAACTCCTATAATTTTCGGCGGTGATCCAAGAATAATATTGGGATGAAGTGGACCGAAGACTTTTTTTGTATTTTTTTTTTTTTTGAGTCGATCTTTTGGATCCTCAATAGCCGTGGATTTTTAAAAAATATATTTTTTTCGGACCCTCAAGAAGACCGAAGACTAATTTTTTTGTGTTTTTTGAGTCAATCTTTCGGATCCTCAATAGGCGTGGATTTTTTAAAATTATATTTTTCCGGATCCTCAAGAAGACCGAAGACTTAATTTTTTGTTTTTTTTTTTTGAGTCAATCTTTCGGATCCTCAATAGGCGTGGATTTTTTTTAAAATATATTTTTTCCGGATCCTCAAGAAGACCGAAGACTTAATTTTTTGTGTTTTTTTGAGTCAATCTTTCGGATCCTCAAAAGGCGTGGATATTTTAAAAATATATTTTTTCCGGATCCTCAGAAAGACCGAAGACTTAATTTTTTTGTGTTTTTTGAGTCAATCTTTCGGATCCTCAATAGGCGTGGATTTTTTTTAAATATATTGTTTCCGGATCCTCAAAAATATATTAAAAAATATTTTTTCCGGATCCTCAATAGGCATGGATTAAAAAAAAATTTTTTAAGGTCTCACTTTATTCTGATCTCTTCCAGGTTTGAGCCGCATTTTCGAAACGAAGTGATTGTAATGTGACATTTCGGGCTCTCAGAGAACTACAGGCCTCCTGACGGAAGAGTTTCAATATTTGAAGAACACTCTCATGAAATACATGCATTTAAAGAAAACACCCTATTTAGAAAACGGAATGTCCGCATTTTGATTGTAATATGGAATTTCACTTTCCAACAGGTATATGTTTTAACATACCTTCCAATATTAAAGCCGGACCACGCTTTAGGTATTTTAAAAGTTCTTATCACATATTTTAACCTGCTGTAGTTTAGATCACCTAACCCAAAATTGTACGTTTAATTTTGCATTCTACTGCGGAGCGGCATTTTGGTTCTCTGAGAAGTGAAGATCTCATAGAAGAAGAATTTGAATATAGTGAAGAACATTATAGATTCATGTCTAACCTCGCCTCAGAACTTATGATTTAAAGTAGACCCATGTTAAGGTGCCATCCTATTTGGAAATTTGGAGATCAGCATTTTAATTTGGATTTTCGGACTCTGACAGGTAAAATCTATTTAAAGAGCGGAATGAATGTCTTAGTTTTGGAGGGTAGAGGTTGCACTTTTCAAAATGCCTTCCTTCAGAAGATATATTAATCTTTAGTAAATCGCAAGGTCTTCGCATAGAAGATCAAAGTATCTGTTAGTTTTTATTTTATTCAATTGTAAAGCATAAACCAGTAAGTTCCAATTTAAAAATCTCCATTATTTTCATGATTTGCACATCATTTTGCGAATGGCATCATGTCATTTAATAAAGTAATACACAACACCCTTCCCTCCTAAGCCATTTATTAATTCTCTAAGAACCCTAAATGATTTTGACATTTGTGGAAAATGTGTTTGACCAGAAACATTTACCCTCTTTCCCCTAAGAACTAAATTCGCACTAAATTTTGCAACAAATGCAAGCAGACACCAAAACGCACACACATACACTCACACATCTAACTCAAATTGACATAGAAATTTTAATTAACTTTTACTCCACATAAACACAGAGAGCAACGACATTTGCAACAAAGTTCACGGGACACAATATAATGCCCTGCAGGGTCTAAAAATAGGAAAACTAACAACAATTATATTTCTAAAAGTACTATCTCCACAAACCAAGGAAAAAAGGAGGAGAATGTGAAAAAAATCCCTTCGAAGATTTCGCTAAGCTTTGCTTGGCAAAGGACATTTTTGCAAATTCCAAAATGCGAACATTTGTAACAAGACCACAACAATAGTTAAACAACAGCTGCTTTTAGCCATCACACGGAAACCGGAAACTGTTGCACGTTCAAATTAAAAGCAAAACTTTTTTTTTTGGTAAAAAGTTTCTGAGTTAACTTCATTGAACAGAGAAGAAGATTGGAATATGGTCGGTTTTGAATTGAATGCCAAACACACACACACATTCGCACACACATAAAAGAGGGTTAAGCGTAGGGGACGAAGAATGTAATTTCCACGACACTGTGGTCCATGTCACGTTTTTCTATTAGATATAAAAATGGAATATAATAATAATAAAAAAAATGAAATTGTTAGCAAGAGGAGAAAGGGAGGAAGAAAAAGAAAATTCTATGCAACTGTTGCAAAGTAATATGGAGGACAATAAAAAGAAGTTGTTGCAGCAAAAAAATTGCAAAGAGGGTTACAAACTATATATAACTTCATTATATAATGAAAGGTAATAGAGTAAAAAATAGGAATCTATTGTTATTATTATGAACTGTGCAAAAAAAAAAAAAAATGAATTCAATATAGATAGACGAAAACGTGACAATTTGAATGCTGAAAGTTACAATGTCATTCACCCACAAAAACGTTTCGATGACATTTTGAAGGGTATGGATCATAGATGTGGTACGGATCATAAAAGAATATTGACATAAAAGGAAATGGCACCTAAAAGGAGAAGAACCTCAAAATGTTACGAAATATAAATTTAGAGAAGTTATTTCTTAAAAAAATTAATCTATAGAATACCAGAAGGTCTTCTCATTGGAGACTAGAAGATGTACTCATAGACGACGGAAGGGTTTCTTAACATAGAAAGATAGAAGATCTATATATAAAATACCACGAAGTCTTTTATATAGCTCCCACGTGGTCTTCTTTGAGAATACTACACGCTCTCATAAGGTCTTCATACAAAAGACTGAATGTTAATGTATATAGAGGACCGTGGGCTCTTATAGAATACCATAACGTCTTATAGATGCACAGGAATACTTTAATTACGACGACTACGAAGACTTTGCTACAGAAGATTAGAAGGTCTGCTTAGAGAAATTTTGCAACTTTTTGATAGAACACTGCAGGATCTTCTGACAGATAAGAAGGCCTTGCAGAGAGGGTGAAGACATCCTATTATAGAGTAAAGAATATAGAATTATTATAAACCAGAAGTTCTTCTGACACGGGACCAAAATATATTCTTAATATTCCTGCAGACTATATAGTTTTCGCATGGAAACCAGTCTTAGGAAAAACCACACATAAGAATGATTTCAGGTCGCCCGAAAGACCTCTGGTCTTCTGTAAAACCATTTTCTTGTCGTCTATAAAATTACCCTCTGATAGTCTATGGAGGAATTCTATGAAGAAGACCATGGCTGCTATAACAAAACCTTCTGATCTGCAAAAAATAAGAAAAAAAAATAGAAAGAAGATCTTCAGCTCTTTAACTGCAAAGAAGCTCTTTGATTACAAAAACCTTTAGCTCTTCTAAGGCGAAACAGACCTTCAGTTCATTTATGAGGATGAAGTAGACATTCCAATCTGAAGAAGGCCTTCAGCTCATCTGTAAGAATACCTTCAGCTCTTCTACCAAAAATACATTCGGCTCTTCTATGAAGAAAAAAACTTCCGCTCCTCCGTGATAAAGAAGACTTCAGTTCTTCTGTGAAGAATATATTCAGTTCTTCTGTAAAGAATAACTTCAACTCTTCCTGGAAGAATACCTTCAGCTATTCCAAGAAGAATACTCACACTTCTCATATAAAAACAAATTTGTTGCTCTTCTATTAAAGAAGCTTGTCAGTTCTTCTATGAAAGAAGAAAACCTTCAGCTCTTCTATGACGAAGAAGACCTTCAGCTCTTCTATGAACGAAGAAGACCTTCAGCTCTTCTATGAACGAAGAAGACCTTCAGCTCTTCTATGAAAGAAGAAGACCTTCAGCTCTTCTATGGCAAAGAAGACCTTCAGCTCTTCTATGGCAAAGAAGACCTTCAGCTCTTCTATGGCAAAGAAGACCTTCAGCTCTTCTATGGCAAAGAAGACCTTCAGCTCTTCTATGGCAAAGAAGACCTTCAGCTCTTCTATGGCAAAGAAGACCTTCAGCTCTTCTATGGCAAAGAAGACCTTCAGCTCTTCTATGGCAAAGAAGACCTTCAGCTCTTCCATGAAAGAATAACTTCAGCTCTTCTTTGAATGAACACCTTCAGCTCTTCTATGAAAGAAGACCTTCAGCTCTTCTATGGCAAAGAAGACCTTCAGCTCTTCTATGGCAAAGAAGACCTTCAGCTCTTCTATGGCAAAGAAGACCTTCAGCTCTTCTATGGCAAAGAAGACCTTCAGCAAAGAAGACCTTCAGCTCTTCTATGGCAAAGAAAAATGTCCTTTCATAAACGCTGAAGGTGTCCTATTTAAAGAACAGCTGAAGCTCTCAAATCATAGAAGAGAAGGTCTTCATTCTCTTCTATTGCAAAGAAGACCCTCAGCTCTTCTCTGACGAAGAAGACCCTCAACTCTTCTATGGCAAAGAAGACCTTCAGCTCTTCTATGAAAGAAGACCTTCAGCTCTTCTATGAAAGAAAACCTTCAGCTCTTCTTTGAATGAAGACCTTCAGCTCTTCTATGATTTGAGACCTTCAGCTGTTCTATAAAAGGACACCTTCAGCTCGTTTATGAAAGGACATTTTTCCCTCAGAATACTTTCTTTTAGAAGGGTTTTTTGTCTTTCTTGTGTGTGTTCGTTTTTTTTTTTTTTTTTTTTTGTGCGAAATAAATTTATTTGTATGCTTCATATTTTTTTATTTAGTTCAAACATATGCTCATTTAATTATGTAAACAACATTTTTTAATGAACTTTCAATAATAACAAAAACTGATAAACGAAAATAAACATAACCCACATTAAATTAAAGAGATTAATAAATATTCTGGCCCCCATGATGGCCTGCATTCGATATTTTAATGGCATAATTATGGAAAATGTAATTGATTTGTAATTGTAATTAAATCATTATTATCGTCATTATTATCTCTATCGATAGTCATTTATGTCAGCTATACAAATAAAATATATGTATGTAATCAAAATATATGTGATGTGACTGTGTATGTGTGTGGGTGCATTGGCAGAAAATTCAATTATTCATTAATAATATTGGAAAATTATTTAATTAGAGCAAACAATAAGGGGTGTTGGAGGATGTGTCCAGGGACATGTGGATGGGGAGTTGGGGATAGGAAACATGTCAAACATGTTAAGGATGCCAGCAACGCTTCAATATTTAGTGCCTTAACCTCAAATTTAAGAAATAATTATTTTTTCAAATACCCGAAATATTTCCCACTACTGATTGGATGTGTATAAGGTATTTTTATTTATTCTTCATTCTTCAACTAAAATAAAATTACTTATCGGATTGCTTGTATATGGGGGTTAGGAACAGATTTCAATCCTTTTAGACCAAAAGGATTTACTTGAGATGCATTTTCGTGAGATTTTCTTTAAATTACAGTCTTTGTCAAAACCAGACAACAAATATCATTTGAACGACAATAAATACCTTCCCTCTCTCTCACACACACACACACCGAACAAAATTACATTTCACTTAAATATGCACATGGTAATGGTGTCCTTATGGTAGTTATACCTTTTGTTTTATTTTCAAGTTCTTTAAATATTAAAATCTTGATTAAGCTAAATGTACATTTGGGGTATTATTACGCATGGCTCAAAATGTCATTTACTGGCAACCAAAAACAAAAAAAAAGTTTTATACTGATAGTACTTTCCCCTTTCTCTATTCACAACATCGCAATCCAGTCAGTCAACCAGCCAACAACCCTTCTCAATAGCTGCTTAGTGTGTATTAGAGAATATTGTGACTTAATGTGGTGAGAAAGGACAGTTTTTTTCTAAAAAAATGGACCCTTATTATTCGCCTCCCCCACCCTTACAGAAAAAAAGATTTTCATTTTTAAAAACAAGTTGAACGAAATTCCCCCTCCAACTATTTGTGGTATCATTGTTTGTTTGTTTTTTTTTATTTCACTTCGTCTTCTTAAGATTTCAATTCTCTTTTAGTGGTTTTCCATACGAATAGTGTGAAAATCTGTTCCGAGTGAAAGTGTAAATGGGATTGCAATACCCTTGACGACACAACACAAGGGCCATTAAATGGGATTGTGAATTAAGAAAAAGTTTCACGAAAATTGGAAGTCTTTAAAAAGGAATTTCAAGATACTTGGAGAAGTCAAGGAACTGGGGTGACAAGTAAATTATAAAAAATATATAAAAAAATGGACTTAAAGAGGATCTACTTCTAAAAGATTCAAGGATGTCTGCTCCACAGAAAACCTTAAGGTTTTTGACATAGAATAGCTGCTGATTTCATTCTTTATAGAATAACTTCTTTTTCATAGGAGCATGATTTTAGATTTTCTGAACAGAAGAGCTGAAGGAATTTTTCTTCCTCGCAGAAGAGCTGTATATATTAATCTTCATAGAAGAGCCAGAAGATCTTCTTCATGGAAGAGCTGAAGGTCTTCTTCGGGGAAGAGCTGAAAGTCTTCTTTGCCATAGAAGAGCTGAAGGTCTTCTTTGCCATAGAAGAGCTGAAGGTCTTCTTTGCCATAGAAGAGCTGAAGGTCTTCTTTGCCATAGAAGAGCTGAAGGTCTTCTTTGCCATAGAAGAGCTGAAGGTCTTCTTCTTTGCCATAGAAGAGCTGAGGGTCTTCTTCGTCGCCATAGAAGAGCTGAGGGACTTCTTCGCCATAGAAGAGCTGAGGGTCTTCTTCTTTGCCATAGAAGAGCTGAGTGTCTTCTTCTTTGCCATAGAAGAGCTAAGGGTCTTCTTCTTCGCCATAGAAGAGCTGAGGGTCTTCTTCTTCGCCATAGAAGAGCTGAAGGTCTTCTTTGCCATAGAAGAGCTGAAGGTCTTCTTTGCAATAGAAGAGCTGAAGGTCTTCTTTGCCATAGAAGAGCTGAAGGTCTTCTTCTTCATAGAAGAGCTGATGGTCTTCTTTGCCATAGAAGAGCTGAAGGTCTTCTTTGCCATAGAAGAGCTGAAGGTCTTCTTTGCCATAGAAGAGCTGAAGGTCTTCTTTGCCATAGAAGAGCTGAAGGTCTTCTTTGCCATAGAAGAGCTGAAGGTCTTCTTTGCCATAGAAGAGCTGAAGGTCTTCTTTGCCATAGAAGAGCTGAAGGTCTTCTTTGCCATAGAAGAGCTGAAGGTCTTCTTTGCCATAGAAGAGCTGAAGGTCTTCTTTGCCATAGAAGAGCTGAAGGTCTTCTTTGCCATAGAAGAGCTGAAGGTCTTCTTTGCCATAGAAGAGCTGAAGGTCTTCTTCGTCATAGAAGAGCTGAAGGTCTTCCTCGTCATAGAAGAGCTGAAGGTCTTCTTCGTCATAGAAGAGCTGAAAGTATTCTTCATAAAAAAACTAAGGATCTTCTTCATAGTAGTACAGGAGAATATCTTCATTAAAAAACAGGAAGTAATTTTCGAAGAAGCCCAAAGTCCACACCTCTTCTCAAAGTAGACCTTATGTCACCTCACCAAATGACCAGATTATATGCTTCATAGGAAAGGGTCCTCTTCACAGAAAGCCAAATGTTATTACAAAGGGATGTCAGATGTCTAGAAAATTGGCTTCTCATAGAAATCCAGAAGGTTTTGTACAAAGAAGCCTAAGAAACTCCTCACAGAAAATCAAAGGTTTAACCTGAAGGTATTTTTCTTAGAATACCAAAAGATTTTGCATAGAAGAGCAAAGGGTCTTCTCATGGAATGACAGAAGAATATCTCCAGCTAATATTTGTCCTTAAGGTTTTTTTTTCTCGTAGAAGACCACAAGAATTAACCCTCGAAGAACGATTCCTAGTTTTTTAAGAAGATCATATGGAAGACGAAATTCTAACACCTGATCAGAAGGTCGTATAGAAGGCCCGGCAATCTTATTGGAGACCAAACCAGGGACGTACGCAGGGGGGCGGCCCAGGAGGCCCGGGCCCCCCCGAAATGAAATTTTTTCACAGTAAATTCATGTCTGTAACAGCGAATTTTTTCATTTTGTACTACCGGGACCCCCCCCGAAATGAAATCCTGTGTACGTTGCTGGACCAAACAATTATATAAGTCCAGCTTATAGATGGTCAGAAGGTCCTGTAGGAAAAAAGGGAACCAGTTTATAACAATACATATTTGGAAGCCTTTATAGACGAGATAAACGCCAGACGATCAATATAGGCGATATTAAGGGTTAGTAAGAATTAATTGATGAGCTTAGATATCAAGGTGTGTTTGTAGACCAATGACCAGCGAGTCTTCGCAGAAAGGCTGAAATACTAGAGATTTTATAGAAGTCCAATATAAGGCCATTTAAACCATTTTAAAGAAAAATGGCGCCCAACGTTAACAATAATCTTTTTTCGACTTTTTTAAAATAGATTAGATTAAAATGCTCTAATGTAGTCCCCAAGCTCTAATAGCTGACCAAAATATAGTACAGAAGACCAGGCTATCTTACTGAAGAACATACGATTAAAGAAGTCCACCTTATAGATGGCCAGAAGGTCCTATAGGAAAAAGGTGTTACCTATAGGTAATAGGTGAGATGAACGCTAGACGATAATTATCTAAGTTATTAATGGGCAGGGATAATCATTTGAAACACATAGGCATCATGGTGTGTTTAAAGACGAAGGGACAGGAGATTAAATAAGCCAGCTTAAGGTCTTCGTAGAAAAGCTGAAGTATAAGAGCTCCTAATAGTCAAGCTGATGACCATGGATACTTTATAGAAGAGAAGACACAAGAATTTTTTATAGACGAGTTGTTGGTCAGGGAGCCTCTGTAGACCACCTGATATTCAGAAAGCCAATAAGACGCTTAAGGTCGGAGAGTCTCTGTAGGCAATTTGAAGGAAAAAAGTAGGTAGGAGGGTCTCTGAAGACGATCCAAATCTTGTGGCTGGTCAGAATGTCTTTATAAATTCCAAAGCACAGATTAAACGAGAATCGAAGCTCTTATAAGAGACCACAAGGTCTCACAGAATACTGGATAGTCTTATGGAAGACCAGAAGAATTTAAATAAGTCCAATATGAAGTTTTAACCCACATATAGAACCTTTTGCCCACATAGACGGCTCTAGAAAAAAATTGCGCCCAACATCAATAATAATTTATTGCTAATATTTTTTTCCGACATTACATTTTTTTTATTGTTTTCTATAAAGCCTAAAGGTACTATATAATTTATATAAAAAAAATATTATATTATTTATTTTTCTGGAAAAACTAAAACTACCAATCCTCCAGATTATAAGGTCTTTAAGTATAATCGAAGTTCTTCTACGAGACCAGAAGGTCCCACAGAACACTATAAACTCTTATGGAAGACCAGAAAAATGTTTGCAACTCCAATATGAGGTTATATCCCACAAATAGAACCTTTTACCCATATAGACGGCTCAAGAAGACAAATAGCGCCAAACATTAACAATCATGTATTGCCAATAATTTGTTTGCGATTTTGTAAAATTATTGTTATTTTTCTATCAAGCCTAAAGGTACTATATAATTTATAAATAAAAGTTAATTATATTATTAATTTTTCTCGAAAAATTAAAACAAAAATTATACTTTTCAATACAAGTTAACTTCATTTCCCACTTCCTATTCTACCCAATCGGGAATTTCCTTTAGGTGTTTGCCACATTCCCCATTTATTGAAAATTTAATATTCTAAATCCATTACACCAAATAACTTAGATTTCTTCGTTGAAAATAGAATGAAAAAAAAAAACAATAAACCACGATGACCCAATTATATGACAGGAACCAAAAAAGAAGAAAATGGAAAATGGTGACAAACAACCAAAAGGGAAAATACTTTTATGGAAAGTGAAATTGTCAATTAAGTGACAAACTTAACAGATTGAATTACATATTTTAAGCTAAATAACTGGCTGACGGTCTAACTGACTGACGGCATGACACTAAAACCATAAATTTGAATTTGTCAGTAAGAAGCTAAAGCGATTGGGGGAGACAGCAGAACCACAGAATGAATTTTTTTTTTTTTTATTAATATATTTATTAATGCCTTCTATCTTAATTTGATATTTACATTAATTATGAAAATTATCAAAAATTATTTAATTCATCAGGGTTCACCCAGTGGTTTGCCCTTAAAATATTACTGGAGTTCTATGATTCATATATAGTATAATAGTTCTTACAAATTTTAGGTATAATTGGCTAGAGTCATTAAATTAAATCTTGAGGGGCCCTTCTTCTCAATCTTATGAAAGTTTCAGAGCTTGCCATTAAGTTTGCAGCTAAGGGGTTGGGATGTGATTCTATTCTCAGTTTGTAGTTTTGAAGTTGGTGTACTATTTCTTCTTGCACGGTTTTCATGTTCAGTTCCTCGTGTAATCTTTTATTCGTTACGAAGTATGGCGCTCCGGTAATTTTACGCAATGTTTTTGATTGAAACTGTTGCAGTACTTTGATTGTTGTATTGGGAGCAGTTCCCCATAACTGGATACCGTATGTCCAAATGGGCTTTATGATACATTTGTATATAAGTAGTTTGTTTTCGAGACGCAGTTTTGAGTTTGATCCAATTAGAAAATGCATTTTATGAATTTGCAAGTCAAGGGCTTTTCGCTTTGTTTTTATATGTGTGTGCCATTTAAGTTTATTGTCTAGATATAGACCGAGGTATTTAACTTCTTTCTCCTGAGGTAGTGTTATTTGATTCATTTGTACCGGTGGACATATTCCCTGGTTGAGGGTGAATGTTACATGGTTGGACTTTGTTTCATTTGTTTTTATACGCCAACGCTTAAACCATTTACAAAGTATGATCAGATATTTTTGGAGCAAACTGCTGGCCATATCAGGATTTTTGTGCACTGCAAGAACAGCAGTGTCATCCGCGAAAGTTCCAATAACAGCAGTGTCAGATTGCGGAAGATCTGATGTAAACAGAAGGTATAATATTGGACCCATAACACTACCTTGAGGAACACCAGCTCTTATACACTCAAGGTTGCTGTTTTCGTCAATCTCGTGTACATAGAAGAATCTGTTTTGTATGTAAGATTTTATAAACAAGTAGAAATTGATGGGAAGAAGTTGTTTTGCTTTGTACAGTAAACCGTCATGCCATACTTTATCAAATGCTTGTGATATGTCTAAAAAGGCCGAAGTGCAATATTGCTTTGATTCGTATGCAGCATTTATTGTTTCGACTAGCCTATGAATCTGCTCAATAGTTCCATGACTTTTTCTGAAACCAAATTGGTGTGGTGGAATAAGTTTGTTTGCCTCAATAATAGGTGTTAATCTTTTAAGAAACAGTGATTCTAAAACCTTGGAGAGAATAGGCAATAAACTGATTGGCCGATAAGATTTAACTTGGTCTGCCGGTTTTCCAGGTTTTTGGATCATAGTAATTTGGGCTACTTTCCATTGAGGGGGAATAAAATTGCGTGTTAAACAAGCGTTGAAAATGTACGTGATAAGGTTAATACCATCTTGTGGAAGTTCTTTAAGAACTTTTGGAGTAATTAGGTCATATCCAGGTGCTTTACCAAGTTTTAAGGACTTTATCGCTTCCGAAACTTCATTTTTCGAGAACTTTTTTATGGGTAAGTCGAGTTGGTGTGGCTGATTTAGGTAATTTTTAATATAATCAGGTGTTTCTTCAGAGTTGTTAGGCGTGAAGACTTCAAATAAGTGTTTTGCAAACACTGTTGCTTTTTCCAAGTTACTTTTTGTCCAGCTGTTATCAAATTTCCTAATTGGATAGCTTGTTTTAGGCTGGTTTTTGATATTTCTGGTTAACTTCCACAGGGAATAGTCTGTACTCATGGTTGTACCCAAATTTCGAATATCTCTTTCAGTGTTCCTTTCGTTTATACTTTTTAACATTTTTTGAAGATCAGATGTGGCTTTATTGAGTATTTTTTTGTCTTCTGGCGATTTAGTTTGTTGCCACCTTTTTCTAGCCTTTCTTTTTTCTGACAGCTTCCTTTCTAATGAAATATTAAAATTTGAGGGTTTGTCAAAGCTGCACTTAGGCGTGGAGTTCCATGATGACATTTGGATGACTTGAATTAGATGTTCAACAGCTACTGTAATTTCTTCGTCGGTTTTTAGGGAAAGCTTTTGATTTATAGTATTGCTGATTTGATAACGAAATAGGTGCCAGTTTGTTTTTTTATTGTGCAGTTTACACATTTGGTTTTGGTTTACATGTTGTGAATGTAGCACTAGAGACACTGGAGAGTGATCAGATGACAAGTCATAGCTAGTTACACATGTTTCTGAGTTTTCTGGAATGCCCTTGGAGACACAAAAATCTATGAGGTCTGGAGATTTATTTAGATCAGTGGGCCAGTAAGTAGGCGAATTGGGAGAAATAGTTCTTAAATTTAGGTCTTTTATAGCCCAAAAGAGTTGTCTTCCTTTTGGTGTTGTGAGGCGTGATCCCCAATGGACGTGTTTTGCGTTATAATCTCCGCAAGCTATAAACTTGTTTCCCAGAGTTTTGAAGTAACTAACGTATACATCTTTTTTTACGTTGTGCCTTGGAGGACTATAAAGTGATGAGACTGTAAGAGGCCCATGTATAGTTTGGACAATAATACTTGTCGCTTGTATTTCAGGTGTGCAGTAATGTCTTCCTTGGTGATGTTTTATTGTGTTTTTTATTAATATGCCTGAACCACCACGCGCCTTCCCAGATGGATGCATGACGTGATAGAAGTTATATTTTGGAATGGATAAATGGTTTTTATCAGTAAAATGTGTCTCAGATATAAGAAATATATCTATATTATTAGTTTGTAAGAAATTTGAAACTTCTAAAGTATGTTGTGATAATCCATTTGCATTCCAGAATATAACTTTTAAAATTTCCATTCTTTAGATGTGAGAAAGTTTTTCAGAGATACTCGTAAGAAGGTTTGACATTTGTTTCATTAGTATATTTAAACCACTCAGCATTTCATGTATTTCTGGAAGTTTATTAGTTGTTGTCTGTTGATTTTGTGGTTGTGTTCCGCTAGGTATTTGATTGTTTTGTATAGCGTTTCTAGCTACACTTGAATACTGGACGTTCTCCCTTCGCTCAGCTGAAGTGGAAGGATGCTGCGGCTCTAATTGCTCATTTATTGTATTCCTTAGAGAAGGGTAATGGTGAGTATAAATTTGTTTGTAAACAGGGCAACCTTTGTAATTTGCAGGGTGGTTGCCATTACAGAGAGCACACTTAACTTCATTTGCCCAGTGTTTTTTAGGACAAGACCTACTTTCATGGGGTCCTGCACATTTTACACATATCGGTTTTTTTGAAATGTCCAACACAATTTAAAGGAAAACCGATGAGAATAAAAACAATGACATTTTGCGACATTTTAAATGGAAAGACAGTGAACAAATTGATGGAAAAAATTAAGGGAAAGTGAAATTAAAAATGTGGTGCAAAATGGCGCCCAATATAAAAAAACTAATATTTTAATTGCAAGCCATTTAATTTGTTATTCTGTCCATGTTTTAAAGTAGTATCCAAAAATAATATCATATCCACACAGCTATCAACTATTTTAAATGGCGCCCAACGTAGGGATGTTATTCCAAATGTTAATAAAATATCTAAATTTATTTAGTAGGGTAACGTTAACCTGAAATTCAATTTTTCAACAAATATGTTTAATGCTTTATTTTGAGTTACAAATAATGGCGCCCAATGTGGGTACCACAAACTAACCTATTTTTGATTCTTGTAAAAAAAAACTCTTAATATACAGTTTTCGTTGGATATTTTGGTGAAAACAATTTCAATTTCTTGTCACTTTTTCTTTCATTTGACTCCACGACCTTAATTTACAGCTGGAAGCAAAGGAGCAAATACACCAACCCCTCACTTCTCTCTCGTTGTTTGTTTCCTTTTCTGGCATTTCAAACAGTTGAAAAATTCAATTCCGTTTTTTTTTTTTTTGCAATCGGTAGTGGACCAAGTCAACAACATTAACCAATACTGTCAAGTTTTTAAGTTTGAATGGTGAAAACAATCTGTGAGAGAAATTTGCATAAGAAGCAGACCATTAACAGCTCCGCATTGCTTAAGACATTTTTGAATTCGACTATGAAATGTTCTGCGTACTGGAAATAATGACATTTATCAGATGCTTGAAGATTTTTGAAAGGGAAAAGTGAAAACGAAGGGATAGAAAGATGTTTATGCTTGGGCGCCATATTTCCAGGAGGTCTTTATAGACGAACTGAAGGACAAGGAAGGGCTGAAAGGTCAGGGAGATTTAAGTAATGGGCTTAAGCGCCAGGAAGTGTTCATAGACGGATGGTCGGATAGTCTCTATACAAGAGCCGGATGTTAGGAAGTACTCAAAAATAGTTTGAATGTTTCCTTCTTTATGGGCGGAATGACATGGGTCTTTAAAGGAAAAACATAAGTCTTTATAGAATAGATGAAGGTTAGGTTTACTCCATAGCTCAGTTAAAAGTCAGAGTTTCTTTAAGATGAGATAAAGGTAAGGTAGCCTCTTTAGACGATCTGAAGGTTAGAGAGTGTCAATGAACGAATTGAAGGTCATGCATTTTTGGGAAGTTTTTTATAGACAAATTAAGGATCAGAAAATTTGTATTTGTGAGTTTAAGCGCCAGTAAGTGTTCATCGACGAATTTTTAATGAGGGTCTATAAAGCCGATGATTAGGAAGTATTCAAAGATAAGTCGATGTGACCACTATATAGAAAAGGTGATCGAAGAAGGACTTATCGACGAGGTGGCGGCCTGAAAAATCTTTAAACTGAAAGCCAAGTAGTTTCTATAGAAAGCTGAAGGTGTTAGAGTCTCTATTAACGAACTGAAGGCCATGGAGAATCTACAGACGAGCTGAATACCAGGAAGTCGTTGTAGACTACCTGTAGTTCTTGTTACTTGACGGAGGGTGTGTTTTTGAAGATACGCCGAAGCATGTACCTATGTCTTTATATATTAGCTGTAGATAAGGTCGGATCAGGTAGTCTTCATTGATGAGCTGAGGGAAAATATAGTTTTATAGATGAACTGAAAAATCCCTGATATTAGAAAATGACCGGTGAGTCTCTATATACAAGTTGCGGGACAGTATGACTTTAGAGGGGTCAGTGAATCTGTACAGTCGTGCAAATGAACTCTGACTCAGATTTAGAGACCTGTGAGGCTGTGCAGTAGAGTTTGTACAGACAATATAAGATGTCAGTGATACAGTTCAGTTGATCTGAGGGACCTGTCAGGCTATACAGAAAAACGGAGGGGCCAGTGAGTCTGTACAGTTGGGTTCAGCTGACTGGCCATTGAATCTGTAGTCGTCAGGCTATACAACCCATCTGATGGTTCAGTGAGGCTATTCAATTAAGCTAATAGTACCAGTGAGCCAATACAGAAATGCTAAGGGTCCTATGAGTCCGTAAAGGCAAGCTGAAAAGCCAGTGGAACAGAGCAGGCTAGCAGAGATGCCTGGGAATGAATTGATCTAAGCTAAAGAAACACTCATTCTATAATGACTAACTTAGAGACAATTAATTCTGTACATTCACTCGAAGGTCCTGTGAGTCTGTAAAGTCAAGCTGAGACAACTATGCAGTCTGTACAGTCAAGCTAAGTGATCTGTGTATCTGTACAGGCAAGTGTCTATCGATAGTCAGCTGTACAGTAGAGCTGAGCAGCTTCTTTACAGACAAGCTGAGACCTCAGTGAGACAGTTCAGTCGAGCTGAGCTCCAGTTTGTCTGTACAGTCTAGCTGATTGACAAATGAATCTGTACAGTCGTGAAGAGGAATTTGTGAGTCATTGCATTCAAATAGATGGGTCAGTGAGGCTGTGCCGTAGAGCTGAAGGGCTTGTGATTCTGCACAGAAAAGATGAGACGTCAATGAGGCTGCACAGACAAGCGGAGGAGCCAGTGACTCTATGCAGTTGAGCTGAGAAGTCAGCGAGATAATATAGGTGAACTGAGGGGTAAATGAGGCTATAAAATCGATTTGAAGGGCCAGTGAGGCTATTTGGGCAAGCTAATGGGAAGCCAATGGGGCTGCTCACACCAGCTGAGAGACCTTGACGTGTGCTGATCTGACGTGAAGAATTAGTTATTATGTACTGACTAACTTAGGGACAAGTGATTCTGTACAGTCACTCTAAGGGCCGGAGTCCGTAAAACCGAGCTGAGGATGCTATGAACCAGTATAGTCAAGTTAATGTACCTGTGAGTCTGTACAGTCAAGCTAAGGAGCCTGCGTATAGGTACAGACAAGTTGAGAGGCCCGTGGTCTGTACAGACAAGCTGAGAAGTCAGTGAGGCTATACAGTTGAGCTGGGGGTTCAGTAAGACTACACACTTGTGCTGAGGGGACAGTGAGGCAATACAGTTCAACTGAGGGGTCAATGATGGTACTATACAGTTAAGGTGAGGGGTCAGTGAGGTTATACAGTTGATCTGAGGGTTCAGTGAGACTACACATTTGAGCTGGTGGATCAGTGAGGCTATACAGTTGAGTTCAAGAATCAGTGAGGGTATCCAGTTGAGCTGAGAGGCCAGTAAGGTCCCCAATTGAGCGTAGGGTTAACAGTTCGACTGAGGGGTCATTGATGCTACACAATTGATCTGAGGGGTCAGTGAAGCTATGCAGTTGAGCAAAGGAGTCAGTGAGGCTATACAGTTGAGCTGAGGGATCAGTAAGTTTATACAATTGAGCTGAGGAGTACTACACGTTGGAGCTGGTGGATCAGTGAGGCTATACAGTTGAGTTCAGGAATCAGTGAGGGTATCCAGTTGAGCTGAGGAGCCAGTAGGGTTAACAGTTCGACTGAGGGGTCATTGATGCTACACAATTAATCTGAGGGGTCAGTAAGGCAATACAGTTGAGCTGAGGGTTAAGTAAGACTACACATTTGTGCTCAGGGGACAGTGAGGAAATACAGTTCAACTGAAGGGTCAATGATGCTACACAGTTAAGATGAGGGGTCAGTGAGGTTACACAGTTGAGTTGAGTGTTCAGTGAGACTAAACATTTGAGCTCAGTGAGGCTATAAAGTTGAGCTCAGGAATCAGTGAGGGTATCCAGGTGAGCTGATTAGCCAGTAAGGCCCCCAATTAAGTGTAGGGGGCCTTATTTTGATGCTACAAAGTTTCGATGAGGGGTCAGTGAAGCTATGCAGTTGAGCATAGGGGTAAGTGAGGCTATAAAGTTGAGCTGAGGGATCAGTGAGTTTATACAATTGAGCTGAGGAGTCAATGATGCTATACAATTGAGCTGAGGGACCAGTGAGGTTACCCAGTCAGTCCGTAGAGAAAAGTTAAGAGGCCAGTAAAGCTGTACAGTAAAGCCCAGATCCCGGTGAGACTGCACAGGCTTTCAGAGGGCTTCGATATGATCTCCTTTCGACTGTTCTATCTGTGAAAACATATTACGTAAGGATAAACTATTGAACTGAGGAGTCAGTGAGGCTACACAATTGAGCTGGTGGGACAGTGAAGCTATCTACAATAAAGCTATGAAGCCAGTGAGGCTACAACATCAAGATCAGATCCCAGCGAGGCTGCAATTGAACTGGTGGGTCAGTGAAGCTATCTTGTTAAGCTGAGAGGCCAGTGTGCCTGTACAGTAAAGCTATGAATCCAGTGAGGCTATAACATCAAAATCAGATCCCGGCGAGACTGCACGTACCAGCAGAGTGGCCTATGACTGTTACAATCTGATATCCCATTTCACAGTCCTATCAGTAAAACCTTGCTCATTATCATTAATTTAAGGATATCCTTGTATTTCCATGACACTTTTGCCTACCTGCTTAAGTCTGCTATAATAATAATATAGTAAATCATTATAAATCAAAATTATACAAAATTAGTAAAGCATTCAAGAATTTTGATATTCCTTGTTCTTTCTCCCTCTCTGCCACCATCTCATTTGCATAGAACATGAATAAGCTTCATTTGGAATTCTAGTTTTGTATATTTGTTTAATATTAGCATAAATTGCATACTTTCAGGTGTATCTGGTGCAGTGCATACAATTTTGGGTGTATTTGATGTACAAAAATTTGTACATTAATGCATAAATAGTTAGGAATTTAGTATTCCATGTATTACATAACATATATGATAAACATGTGTATGTAACATTTGTGTGTGTGTGTGTGCTTAGATTTTCAAATGAAATAAGAATATTTGAAAAATGTATCAAATTGCATAGTTTCCTTTGTAAAAAGACTTTTAATCACCGTACCTGATGTACGGGAGTTCATGCATTAAATGTATAATTAAGGACATTAGATTCTTGAGATTACGATACTGCAGTCCATCATCATTGGCAAATGATGAAATGAGATGAAGATAAATTGGAAAGAATTTTTAAAATGTTTGAAATAATAATTTAAACTCGAAGTATGTATATGCTTTTGTATCTGAATCTTTCATTGATTTAATTTATTATATGTTAAACATGTAGTTAAGTTGCTGGTCCGAAATATTTCCAAAAATGTTGAAAAATCTTTGTAAGTCACATTAAAAATAATTGCAATTTTAATGACAACTTTTAGGAGCAAGACCCCACAAAGAGAAAAGGAAGCGAATTCAAGAACATGACATATTGGGTTATGTTAAAATATTTATTGCATATTTTTAGGCCTCATCTACGTTAAGCATCGATAAATCAATGTTTTACATTTCTTTTATTTATTTTTGATACTTTTAAAAGGAAATAAATCTCAAAATATTTTATTGACAAGGTAATAATTTAAATACTCAACAAATTGTCAATTTTCTGTTGCATACAGCAATATATCAAGTGACATATTATTAAAGTGAGCGTAGCATACTTTTTGGCTGGATTATTAAAGAATCATTTGATTAGACCTACAAATATAATTATTTTTTCATTATTAATAGCTGGTGTTAGGTCAGCCACCCGAGACCTCACTGACCTCCTCCCACCCTTTTCCATAACCTTAGATACATTAATTCTTGCATTTTATTACACTCATTACAGGCAAAAAACGGAAGAACTGTAAATGAAACTTCCTCCATTGCGTAGGCCAACCATCCCACATAAAACAGCTTTAATGTCTGCTTCAAATTATCATCATAACTACCAAAGTATCTGCATTTTGTTTCCTGGCTTTCCTAATGAGTATTTAATTTTTTTATTGTTGTTGTTTTTATTTTAAGAGCCGTGGCAATGCTACTTCGGACTTTGAAATACGCGTAATAAATTTAATGGTGTAAAATATTAAAACCAAAAATTTGACTAATTATGAGGCCAAACATTTTGTTTTATTTCAAAATAATTAGCATACTTATGGGGGCTAAAAAAATTCAAAATACATTGAAATAAAAAAAACACAATGGTGAAAGTATCTACAAAGTCTGACGGGCCGACGAAACTTCAAAAACAACTCAGGTACCAAGAAAGGCCAGGAATTTTATTGAATAGATTAGAGTGCCGGAGTCTCCAGTCTCCACTATACGGAAGGTAAAGGGAACCAACTCAGAGCCCCCTCAGACGAGTTGAAGGGCCAATGTATATCTTAAGGCTTGCTCGCAATGGACCAGAAAAAGTTGTGAATCTGTAGGGTCAGACTTGCTGATTTAATGACAATTAGTCTGGCCGAAAAGCTCAGGAGCCAGGCAGTCCGAACAAACAATCCGGGTAAGTATGTGCAGACAAGGTGAGGAGCCACACAATATGAGATATGGAACAAAGTGTTGGTCCAGATGAATCTGAAGGATCAAACTAGGAAATATTCATTATGTCAAGAAATATGAAGTGATAGGGTGTCTGAACGAATAACCTGCGGATCAAATAAATCTGTCAAACTGAAAGCTGAAATATTGAGTCTGTCCAGAAGCGCTGATGTGCCGGAGAGTCTAAACAAGCAATCCGAGTAAGTATGTGCAGACATGGTGAGGAGCCACACAGTATGAGCTATGGAACATAGAGTCTGTCCAGAAGAACCTGAAGGATAAGGCTAGGAAATTTTCATTATGTTCAGAAAGTTGAGGTGACAGGGAGTCTGAACGAAACACCGGAAGATTAAAAGAAACTGTGAATCGGAAGAACCAAACAAGATTGAGTCTGTCCAGAAGCGCTGATGTGCCAGGGAATCCTAATAAGCAATCCGAGTATGTATGTGCAGGCATGGAGAGGAGACACACAATATGAGCTAAGGAAGCAACAATGGGTCTGCCCATAGTAAGAAATTGTAAATCTTAAGGAACAGGCTAGCTCAGTTGAGGGTCATTAAGTCTGTCCAGAAGAGCTGAGGTGACAGGAATCTGAATGAACAACATATGCATCTGAGTTTATGCTGATAAGATATAATCAGCATTATAGACAAATTGAGCTATGCCACTGAGTCTGAAAATAAGAAATTTTTTAGGACCAGAAAGTTGATTTAGGGTGTCATTGAGTGTGTGCCAGGTAGTTTGAATTAACATGATGTGCATATGAGAGGAAATTAAGGGGAAATTAGTTTTTCTAAACGAGCTCAGACGTAGGAGTATGTCATTGAGTGTGCCCAGATTTGCTGAGGTGACAGAAAGTCTAGCCGAATTAAGCGACAATAAGTCTATCCTGAAGGCTGAGATGCCAGAGAGTCTGAAAGAAAGAAATGATTGACTTGTTAGTCTATGCTGACGATTTGAGAGACCAGATGAGCTAAAATAGGAGACAATTAGTTTTTTAAAGACCAGCTGAGATTAAGAACATTGGGTCTGTCGATATGCAGAGGTACCAGTGAGTCTGGGCTGTGGATCGGGATATTGATCATTAAGTCCGCGTTCAGCGAAATTCACAGCAGATATTCTTAACTGATGAAAAATAAATCTGGCCGCAACAGCAGAAATTGTGCATCCGTATAGGTTAGTCAAAATATCAGGGTGCCTGAATAAGCTGATCAGTTGAGGGAGCCATAAATCCACCTAGAAGAGCTTAAGACCAGTAAGTCCGCATCGACAAAATGGGATATCGGTGAGGTGTCTATGAAGTTTACATAGATTACAGAGTCGATTTAGATGACCCGAGGGAAATGTAATTCTGTCAAGCGGGTCTGACACACCGTTGAATTATGGCAGACGAACTGAGGAATTTGTCTTGGCAGTGCATATATCAGTTGTTCGGGCTGTGTGTCCAGAAGATCGACAGATCAGTACCTTCATCTATGTGGAGGCGATGTTGGTACTATTGAAGTGTTTACATGACTATTTAGTCAGTCTAGATGGGCTGAGGTGAATGTTTCTATCATCAGGGGTTGAAGGACCGGTGAGATTTTGTAACCAAAGGGTATGTCAAGGCAGCATTGAAGATATTTTATAGACCATTTGATATGGACCTCTGGCTTTGGATAATTCAAGATGAGGTGGCGAGATTGTAAAACTGTTATTAAACATTATGGGACCTGTAAAACTATCCTAAGGAGACCATTAGATGCCTACAGATGAACTGAGACCATTTATATCGTGTATTAAGACTTACACAGCGTTCGGATCGTAGATCTCAGGGGAAATTTTGATCCCGAGGCCCTTAAATACGCTACAAACCTCACCAGTTTGTATTTGGCGACTTTCCTATTCTTCCGGATTTTCTCTAGCCTCAAAAAATTTATTAAGACATCATAATGCTTTATGTAGCTGCTGCTTGATGCTTAAGCTCCTTTGTAAAGGCCCGTGGATTTTCTGGCCCTTCAGCTTGTATATGAAGACCATCTACAGGTTGATTTTCTCTGGATCATCCAGATCTCCTAATTCGCATATGGATGCTCCCTGACCACTTCAGATATTTGATGAAGGATGTCAGACACATCGATATATCTGCAAACACTCTCCAGTCTGTGTAGAATTCCTGACTCATGAACTCATGTGTTGCACACACACTTTAACACTATAAAACTCTTTTAAATATTTCCTAACCCTTCAGATAGACCTGTAAAGTCATCCTCAATGTTTTCGAATTTTTTGCATTTTAAATATTAAATTTTTGTAGATTTTTCTTATTTCTCAAAAATCTATTAAAATCCTAACACCATACGGAGGTTATTTTATAACATGTTTCACTTTGCTATGGTTTTTGAGTGATAAAATGAAAATTAATCCACTTGGTTATGTTCGCACACAGTCACACACACACCCATTCACACATACAACGTTCTTTGTTGGGTTCTGGGCAAAGTGGTCTGTGCAAAAGGCAGGCGGTTATAAACTAATTTTTCTAGAGCATCAAATCAACACACACTAACAAATTTAACAAATATGTGTGGCAAAGGGCTGACGCCGTCACCACCACCAGCAAGCCAAGCATCATCAGGACATGGACAGATTTTGTATACATAATTCAAAGGACCTACTAACTGCAAACACAGCATTATACTTGTATCTTCCACAAGATGTAAATATGTTTACTCCCAATACGGAACACACACACACCCAACCATCAACATGTTTAAACACACACACACATATAATTACCAACCGCATGTGATAGCTAACGAAAAGGTGTCCTGCACTCTCTCTGGTATGTTGTATGTTTAAGCCATTATAATGGCATTTGCGTATTTGTCTTTGTAACAACCTGGCTACCAGGATGTCAGGTGGCAGATGTCATGTCTGTGGTGTGGTGTGGTGTGTGTAAACGAAATGTGTGTGTGTGTACATACCGTTAACGAAAGTGAAAGTTTATGTTAAGAAAATGCTTGTCGTCGTGGTCTGTGTGGTGGGATACATATTTCTCTTCAAGTTCCGTTTTGTTGTTGTTGTAGGAATTCTCATTCAAGCTTGAAAAATAGCTTTCAAAATACCTGTTATGACTTGATACAAATTACTTGTGTGTGTTGCCTCCTAAAAGCATGTAATATTGTTTGTTGCTAGTCTCATAATGAATGTCAGCCAGAAAGTATGCTAATATTTTTTTCTAATTACAAGCCCAGCTTTCAACTAATTGCAAAAGGCTGTATTATCTATAAAAATTAAAATACGAGGATACTTTGGACATAGGATTCCCTGATACAGCAGCAAACACAAGCTAAAGACTTCTACACAGACATACTGACTCCGACATGCTTTAATTCTGCAGTGTAAGCCCATATATACCCCCTAATTCTGCAGTATAAACAAGCTGAGAGCTTCTGTACATACAAACTGGCCCCATCGTGCTTTCATTTGCAAGTTTAAGGGTTAATAAGTCCATATAGCTTAGTTGAAGGGTTCCGTACTATTTATGGACCAACTTAAAGAGTCAGAGAGTCTCTAAACGCATACTGAAGGACAATAACTATTAGTAGCCGAGCTGAATGGTCAGCAAGTCTTCATGGATGAGCGGAGAGCTCAGGCATTTTACGAACTGAAGGATTTCTGGACCTCGAAGGGTGAATAAGTACATATAGACGAGTTGAAGGGTTCTGTACCATTTACGGACCACATTAAGAGCGCGAGTGCCTCTACAGGCTAGCCGAAGTATAAGAACTATTCGTAGACGCACCACATTAAGAGTTCAAGTGTCTCTACAGACTAGCCGAAGTATAAGAACTATTCGTAGACGCACCACATTAAGAGTTCAAGTGTCTCTACAGACTAGCCGAAGTATAAGAACTATTCATAGACGCACTGAATGATCTGCGAGTCTTCATGGATGAGCTGAAAAACCAGGTAATTTTTTTTTCGAACTAAAGGTGCAGAAAGTCTCAATGACAAATCTGAATGGGTCGCTACCAAATGTGTCTCCATAGAAATGGAAAAAGGTAAAGGGGTTTTGATAGAAGCTACGAAGGACTATACATACGAGCTGATGGATTGAGGAGTCTTCCTTAGTAAGGTAATCATTCCGGAAGACCTGAAATGAATAATCAGGAAATTTTCGTTGGTGAGCTAATGTTTTGTTAAGTCTTTATTGGTGACCTTAAACGTAAGAGGCTAAAGAGCGTTTTTTTGAGATGAGTTCAAGATTCAGGGAATCTTCACACACGAAATCATGGATCGGAGGCTGTTTATAGACTGAAGGGTAAGATATTTACAAGCTGAGGGATCAGGAAGAGTTTTTAAGGGGATAGGAAAGGTTGGGAAACCTTTGCATGCGAACTGATGGGCTGAACGGTCAGTAAGACCTGAATTAAAAGTCGGGAAGTTACCGTTAGCAACATGATGTTTTCCTTGTTGTCGACCCGAATAATCGTAGAAGAATATTTTGAATTTGGCGAAAGAGTCGATGATACTTTGTCGACGAGAGGAAGAACAAAAAGACTTCCATAAGACGAATTCAAAGTCAGGGAGTCTTCACAGATGAAATGAAGGATCAGAGAGTGTTTATAGACTTGATGATGGATACGGCACCCATTTCATGTAAGTAGAAATCATGAAGTCTTCATATGCAAACTGAATAGGTCAGAGAGCCTACATATCCGAGTTGTAAACAAGCTGAAGGGCAATAGCCTTTTCAGCAAATCTGAGAAGCCAGGTTCATATAACCTTAAATACAGGAAGTCTTTATATGCGAGCTACCAATGTCAGGGAGACTATATAGGGGAGCTGAGGGCAAGCTGAAGCGTTCAGTAGCCTTTTTAAACAAGCGGGGGTGTAAAAGTGTCTTCAGACAATCTGAGAGGTCATGCTCATATAAGCTTAAATACAAGAAGTCTTTATATGCGAGCTGAAAATGCCGGGAGACTATATAGGGGTGCTGTAAGCAAGCAGAGGCGACAAGTAGCCTTTTCAGACACGCGGGGATGTCCAGCATAACAATTGTTATGCTGCTTATACAAGAAAAAATCCGACAATCCGAGATGTCAAGGTGGCTTCACAAAGGACCGAACAAACTATCGGAGATTGTTTATAGTCTTTCTCACGGGCTGGGTACCCTGCTCACATAAGTAAAATTAAGGAAGTATTTTTGATGCGAGCTGAAGGAGTCGGAGAGCCTATATAGCAAGTTGTAATTAAGCTGAAGGACCAAGTAGCCTTTCTGACAAGCAGAGATGCAAAAGTGACTTCATAAAAGAGGTAAAGGCAGGACAGCAGGTATTTAAATCTTAAATGGAGGGTTCGGATATATTCGTAGGGGAAATCGTCTGTACCGATGATCTGACCGGCCAGTTTTGCATAAACACGGACAAGCAGAGGGCCAGTTAGCCTGTACCTATGCGATGAGGACCCAGTTTGTCTGTACAGACGAGCTGAGGGGCTAGTTTGTCTGTACAGACGAGCTGAGTGCCCAGTTTGTCTGCACAGACGAGCTGAGGGTCCAGTTTGTCTGTACAGACGAGCTGATGGGCCAGTTTGTCTGTACAGACGAGCTGAGGGGCCAGTTTGTCTGTACAGACGAGCTGAGGGGACAGTTTGTCTGTACAGACGAGCTGAGGGGCCAGTTTGTCTGTACAGACGAGCTGAGGGGCCAGTTTGTCGGTACAGACGAGCTAAGGGGCCAGTTTGTATGTACAGACGAGCTGAGGGGCCAGTTTATCTGTACAGACAAGCTGAGGGGCCAACTTATATGTACAGACAAGCTGAGGGGCCAGTGTGTCTGTACAGAAGAACTGAGGGTGATTTTATACGGAAAGTTGAAAGCCAAGGAATATTAATATCTGACAGATAGACTGATCTGAAGATTAGGAGTTTTTACATTTGCGGATCATCGAGTCTCAAACTACAAAATTGAGTTTTCTGTAGATTACTGAAATATTTAGAGGGAACCTTGATGCATCAAGAAACGAATTAAGGACTATGATGGCATATGTGTCACGTGTTGGGGAAACCCTTGACATATATGCCAAAAGCCGAACAGGAAAAACCAAGGCAGACATTTATTTTTAGAAGACTTGGAGGTCCAGGGAGGGGCCAGATGTTAATTCTTAAGAATTTTGGCTTAGTAGGGTGTTTATGAATGACAACAAGTGAAGATACAACATATCGGAATAGACTAGTTGAGACACAGGGGTCTGTGCTCACAAGCTAAGGAGTGAGACAATTGAGTCCATAAATATAAGTCAAGGGCCATACATAGTTCATGTACGGGCGATGGAAGTGTATACATCCATACTGAGGAGGTGGAGTTGAGAGCAGTGAGAACATATGTAATATATTAGCCCAGAACCCTTGAAATAGTACTCAAGATTCTTTGCTATGCCGCAAAGGTTTTAGGTTTTCTTGAGTAGGTGAGTTGTCTGTGAGAGTCTACACATGTAAGCCAAGAAACCATAGAGGCAAGTGTGTTTACGTTCACGGAATTGACAAAAATTCAAAACGAGGACAAATAGAGAGTTTGACAAATGAGTTTGTATATATGAGCCAAGTAGTCAGAGGAACTGAAGGACAATTTAAGTACTTCTTAAAGTATCTATTATGATATAGTGTAAAAATATGCCATATTTTTGTAAAAATTGTTTTATAAGTGGCTAACATTTCATTGCATACTTTCTGTATATTTAATGAAAAAAATATATATATTTACGACATAATGAAAAATATAGTTCTTTAACCCCTAAAAGTATGCTTCATGTTTTTAAATAATTGTTTTAATAATATCAGCCAGAAAGTATGCAATGATTTTTTCGAATTATTCCAACAATAACAATTATTCTAATTACAGTTTAAATCTTGTATTACTTTAATTAAACTATTTGCAAAAACAAATGTAAATATAATCTCAGAAAAAAAATAAATCCATGCCAAACTTTGTTCCAGACTTAAATCCCAATCTCTCGAGCATTATACACCGGCCTTTCACAAAAAAAGTGAAATGAAGTTCTATTTTTGTCTCATCTGAAATGGTATTAAACATTCATTTGTATATCCATTTTTTGTTCAAAACAAAAATACAACCTATCTGGTTTTAGAAATCCCAAAAGAACACACCTTTTTTATATTTTTACTAATTCGACTATGCATTCCATAGTATTTTTTTTTTTTTTTTTTTTAACTCTACATAAAACAAAACTATGTGTGGTTCCAATCTTTTTAGCCACAGATTATTTTCTCTCTGCCACAAATGCCAGTTTTGCAGTTTTACCAGGTGGAATCTGGGTTGGTGCTATCTCTCGACAGAGGTAGAAAGTGTTAAAACTAAAGCAGTAGAGAAAAATAGTAAAAAATATTAAATTTGTATGCATTTTATGGCTTGGTTTGAAAACAAAAAAAGTTTACCAAAAAATGGCAAGAAACTTTTACTCTTTATTTCTCTCTCAGTGTGTGTATGTGAATGTCCTCTTTTTTAGAGACAGTGTGTGTGTGCGGATTATTGTATTTCCTGTAAAAAATCAAAACTTTTTCACAAAACAGCAAAATTTTATTTTTGTTAGTTGAACTGAATGAATAAAATTAAACCGGTGGTTTTAACCATAGAAACTTTTCTCGGAAAGTACAAAATAGATAGTGAGAGAGAAACCCATCTGCAATCAAAAGATAGAGAAATTATATTTTTTAATAAATTAAAAACAAAAAGTCTGTTATTCTATGGTTTTGAAAAGGTTGTAAAAATTACCAAACATGTAAAAAATTAAACATTGAGGTATAGACGAAATAAAAGGCTGGGAGATAACCCGGATAGCTTGGCTTTTTTTATTTGGGAATAATTTACTTGAAGATTTAGTATGCAAGGTAGGTGGTTAATGGCCTGCAGATTAGAATATAAAAAAAAATAAGCAGTCTTTTAAGGCGAATTGGTGGTCCAGGTTTGTAGAGCTAGCCTATACAAGGCAGACTGATGAGTTATGTGTGATATTAAGCCCATACATTTTTACCGGTTGTTGATTGGACCAATGAAGCTGAACTGGATACCAAGTCAAGGAGCCAAAATGTTTTAAAAGTAACAGTGATGGTCTGAAGTTTTAGATTACCACTCAGCTTAAGACAATTTCAAGTATGCTTATAGGACCTCCATTCAATTAGGGATCACCAATGCATAGAATATTTATAGGAAAGAAGGAGGATAAATGAACCGATTGGATCAAAGGAACAAGGCAAATGTTGCATAATGGAATGATTGGATGCAGGCTAGAACTCTAGGGCATTTTTAAAGGCATGTTTATGGGCCAATAAGAATTTAAATGCAGAGTTGTAGAATATTCAGTAGGTAGTTGAAAAACAATAAAGTTTCAATACAGGTGGCACTTTGAACTACCGACGATTGCAGCTAGTTAATGGCAAGGGAAGTCTTTGAAGAGAGCCGGATGAACCTGGTATTTTAATCATCGAACATCATAATGAAATTGAAGCCCTTAACTGGGAAGTAAAGGTCCAGGGCCATGAGTGTTTTTAGAAAAGCTGGAGATCAGAATATGGAGATCGAACTGTAAAGCTACTACAGGCGAATTGGAAATGTAAAATAGCCATATTTTCTTAAAAACAAATTTTAAAGAGGGTTTGGGAAAAAGTTCTATGCGACCGACAGGACCGAAGAGATAGGATAACGGCGAAGGTAACGAATTGTATATAGACGAACTGGGGACGGAAGCAAGTCTTTATAGATAACCTAAAGTTAATTTTAAAGTTAAAAGACGAGCTGAAATAGAGAATGTTGAATTTCTAAGGGTGCATTGGACTTTTGAAATGCAAGCTAAAGAGTCATGGTGTCTTTAAAGCCAAATGACTATTGAATAATTATTAAGGAGACGATTTCTTGCAGTCCAAGGACTTTTACTAGAAGAGCTGAGTGCAACCGATTTTGTATAGATGAACTGAGTCAGGAAGAAAGTCTTTATAGATGAGTCTCACTGAGTCCTTATAGACAAGGGAACTTCTTCAGTCAACCTGAGGGCCAGGAAGTACATATAAACAATCTGAGACAAATCCTTGTAATCAAAAGATTCCTAAAGCTTCGACTCGACGAGCAGAAGCATGAGGAAGACTTTAATTTATCTACACAGACTCTTAGTCAACAGCCAACTCGTGTGTATATATTTTCTGGGTTTTCAAATTATTTGTTAAGACTCCTTGGTGCGTCAGTTCGTCTATATAGACTCCCAGCATTACCGACTGCCTCTAGAGACTATCTGACCCATTTCAGCTCTTCTACAAATATTTATTTTGTCTACATAGACTTTTAGAAAGTCAACTCGTGTGTATATATTTTCTGTGTTTTCAGATTATCTGTTAAGGCTCTTTGGTACGTCAGTTCGTCTATATAGACTCACAGCATTACAGGCTGCCTCTAGAGACTGTTTGACCCTTCAGCTCGTCTATATACACTCCCTGACTTGATGGTGCGATTTTAGAGGCTACAAACCACCCCACCATTTCTCGTCTTGAAAATTTTGAATTTTAGTTTTTTTTTTAAGTCAGACCTTTTAAAACTCCAAGTGAAAGTCTCAACAACTCCTGAAGATATTGCCGAGAAGTGCTTCTCAAACTTTCAACGCGTTTTTCTCGTAACAGTATATTTACAAATGGAGGGCACGATAACTCAAAACTTGATGGAGCCTCTAAAATCGAACCGACAAGTCAGGCCGTATATAGACGAGCTGAAGGGTCAGAGAGTCTCTAGAGACAATCTAT
This sequence comes from Musca vetustissima, assembly GCF_032173495.1. NCBI lineage: Eukaryota > Metazoa > Arthropoda > Insecta > Diptera > Muscidae > Musca > Musca vetustissima. The sequence continues at coordinate 95,573 of NW_026882924.1, forward strand.
AATGCTGGGAGTCTATATAGATGAACTGGCGTACCAAGGAGCCTTAACATATAATCTGAAAGGCCAATTAATTTTTCATAAGGTTCTGTATAAAAAAATCTGAAGGCCTGAGAATCTTCGTAGACGAATTGTAGACCAGAGAATATTTATAGACAAGCTGAGCAGAGAAGTTGAACAGACAATTCCAATGACAAACTTTATGTACCACAGGTAATTTTAAGGCGTATCTAAATGGTTACTGACGGAAGGTCTTGACAGTGTAGTAGCAACACGTTTTAAATAAAGCAAGATCATAAGTATTGACGATTTGAAGTCCAATTAGACTACGTAGGCGTGCTAACGGGCCATGATTACATTCCGACGAGAAATGCTATAAGCTATGAACCGCTGGACGCCCATGGACACCTCGAAGGTGTAAGAATTAGATTAAAATAGAATTTCTAAATGTCTAATGAGTCTATAAAAGACCTAAATGTAGGCGATTCACAACAAATCTCATGTCCAAATTAAATTTTAAATCCCCTTATTGTATATATGTATAGAACCTACCCTATTGAAATTTAGAAATATTGGTTCATATTTTCGTCCGATTTAAGGTAAATGGTGTACCAAAGTCCTTATATATATTTCGATTTGCTCGAAATTTGGCATAGCGTACTGAATTGTAGTCTAGAATTATATGGGCTGAGTTTCGTAAAAATCGGTTCAGATTTAGATATAGCTCCCACATACATTTTCGTCCGATTTAAGGGAAATGGTGCACCAAAGTCCTTATATATCATTCGATTTTCGCGAAATTTGGCATAGAGTACTGAATTGAGTCTTGAATTTTGTGTGCTAAATTTCGTAAAAATCGGTTCAAATTTAAATATAGCTCCCATATATATTTTCGTCCGATTTAAGGGAAATGGTGTACCGTAGTGTTGGCCCAGTCCGACATAACTGCTTTCCTTACTGATTTTAATTGAATATATTATTGAAGAAATATATTTGAATACGTCCTTTTATACCTTTTACTTTTATACCTTTTACATTTTTATCTACCTTACCTTTTTGGAATCAATATCCAATATTACCTGAATTTTATTAAATTGATTTTATTACATATGCACATACCTGTAAAGAGAAGAAGAAAAATAAAACGTTATATAAACATTGTTAAACATTTAAAATAGAATAACGGTTTGAATACAAGAAATGAAAAAGAGACTCCTTTTCATTCAACTAAAAAAACTGGGTACTTTTTGTCCTGACGTAAATCACACAAAGCCTGCAGCTGGTGACAGATAGACAAAAAGACAAACACATGGTATCCAAAGAATGAGAAACGAAAAGAAATCGGTTATAAATATGTCCAGGATTTAAAAAAAATAACTGCCAAATAAAAGCGAATCTGACACATTGCAAAATCTTGAAAGGCATGGTGAGCAAAAAAAAATCCAAAAAATATGATTTCAAGCTAAAGGCCTGCAATGATTTTCAATGAAATGAATAAGGCAGCCGTAGGACACATAAATATGGCGTACACAACTATCCTACCAACAACAACAATACCATCACGAAAAATAAGACCTGCCATGGCAAACATGACACGTATATAGTTAACAGATAGGTATAACGCTGCTGAAAACTACAGAATTTTGGACTTATTACAATATGGCCACTTACAGACACCAAACCAAGAAAAAGAGCTACAACAACACCAATAACAACACAACATGTTCAATGATGTTCGTGTTCGGTGTTCTTGTCTGACTGCAAAATATGGTTGGGGTTATGGCTGCATACAAGCTCGGTTCATGTCAAAAATTCGTATGAATGAAGAAAAGACAAGGCAAACGTAGATCGTCGACATCAACACCAGCCACAATAACAACGTCTCTTTGTTGTTGTCGCTGTTATTGTTGTTGTTGTCATTGTTGCTGGCAATGACTTGTGCTATAAATTCATTTCCTTTCATTTCCGTAGGGAAATTTTCTTCTCTGTCTCACACCGGGCTTTCTTAAATTTACACAGCATGACTTTGCAAAAGATTTCATTTCATTTTCACAATTCTTTTCAATTGCTGTTTTTCCTTTTAGGCATTTCAGTGCGAGCCTAAAAGTATGCAATATATAACGAGAGAATGAAGCAATGAAAATCATCATTCAAACATTTATTGACAGAAGAGGAATTCTTCTTGGAAAAGCTAACACAATATTTTTGAACAATCAAATAACAAACGAGAACAAATATTTGCCCCGCCATCAAACATATGCTAACAAACATGTGTATATTCTTCTTTTGTATACAAATCAAATATGTATAGGTGTACATATGTTCTGGCATATTATAAAACGATAAGATTTTACGATATTACATGAGCAATCAGATTGGTATAAAAAGGAAAGAAGAATATTTAAAGGATGTAAGGTAGAATTTATTATGGAAATGAATTCAATTTTTTTAAAGATTATTTCCTTCTAAAATCCAAATACAGATGCGCTAAATTAAAGATAAATATGAAAATATTATTTCAACAATTCTGAATTGAAGATTTCCTATAGAAATCCTAATTCAGCCAGGCTGAATTGAAGATTTCCTATAGAAATCCTAATTCAGCCAGGCTGAATTGAAGATTTCATATAGAAATCCTAATTCAGCCAGGCTGAATTGAAGATTTCCTATAGAAATCCTAATTCAGCCAGGCTGAGTTAAAGATTTCCTATAGAAATCCTAATTCAGACAGGCTGAATTGAAGATTTCCTATAGAAATCATAATTCAGCCAGGCTGAATTGAAGATTTCCTATAGAAATCCTAATTCAGCCAGGCTGAATTGAAGATTTCCTATAGAAATCCTAATTCAGCCAGGCTGAATTGAAGATTTCCTATAGAAATCCTAATTCAGCCAGGCTGAATTGAATATTTCCTATAGAAATCCTAATTCAGCCAGGCTGAATTGAAGATTTCCTATAGAAATCCTAATTCAGCCAGGCTGAATTGAAGATTTCCTATAGAAATCATAATTCAGCCAGGCTGAATTGAAGATTTCCTATAGAAATCCTAATTCAGCCAGGCTGAATTGAAGATTTCCTACGGAAATTATTATCATCTATGTAGATGAGCTTAGAAGCCAATGAGTCCATATAGACCAACTGAGAGGTCAGTGATTCTATATAGATGCAGATGAGCTGAAGTGGCATTGAGTCTATATAGGGGGGTTATAGGCTTGCAAGTCAATATAGACGAGCTGAGGGGTCAGTGATTGTACATAGACGAGCTGAGGGGCCAGTGGGTCTACATAGACAAGCTGAGGGGCCATTGAGTCTACATAGAAGAGCTGAGGGGCCATTGAGTCTGCATAGAAGAGCTGAGGGGCCAGTGTGTCTACATAGACGAGCTTAGGGGCCAGTGAGTCTACATAGACGAGCTGAGGGGCCAGTGAGTCTACATAGACGAGTTGAGGGGTCAGTGAGTGTACATAGACGAGCTGAGGGGCCAATGAGTCCACATAGACGAGCTGAGGAGCCATTAGGTCTACATAGACAAGCTGAGGGGCCAGTGAGTCTACATAGACGAGCTGAGGGGCCAGTGAGTCTACATAGACGAGCTGAGGGGCCAGTGAGTCTATGAAGATGAGCTGAGGCGCCAGTGCGTATATGTAAGCGAATTTAGGTTCCATTTAGTCAATTTAGGCGATTTAAGGGGTCAGCGTGCCTATATAGACGAGTTGAGGAGTCTGTCAGCCTTTACGGATGAACTGAAGAGACAGTGAGTCTACACAGGATACCAGAAGGTCCACTTAGGTTGGATAGAAGACCGGAGGCGCAATTAATTCTGTAGAGAATAACCGAGAGGCCAGTAAGTCTGTACTGATGAGGTGAGGATGCAGTGAGCTTATTTCGATAAGGTGAATTGCCAGTCTATAAATATATAGACTATAAATATATGTGGACCGGTTTCAGGTATACTGAGGTCTTTCATACCCTAAAAAGTGAGTACGTCCTCCATTTGTTATTACCCTAATGTACCACAAAAGCCCATTAGCATTCAAACAGGCTATTTCATTGTATTTTAATTAATCCTGACACCATAGGATAATCCGCATTTAAAAAACAATAACAACAAATAAACACACATCGCACTCGCTCTTTATTGTCTTATGTCGGATGACATTATAAACTAAAACAATTCATGGTATGCTACAACAAAGTAAGTTTTGTTGACAGCGCCTACATGATATGCAACACTTGTCACACATTTTTTTGTGTAGTTGTTGTGTATATTAGAATAAAACAATGGTGACAAGAGAGAACGCAAACAGCTAAACAAATCTCCCGGATAAAGAGTGTGAAAAGCCAACACAGACAAAAAAAAAAAATGTTGGATAGTTTTCCCCCACTTTTCATGTGCCATTATGTGTTTTTTACATTTTCTGTAAAGATTTACTTTTGTTATGTTCATTTCAGGACAGCTAAAAAAGGAAACAGTCCAACTAAAAATTATACAAATCCCATCTGAGAGAGAGAGAAAAAACGTCATATGATCCCGATATGAAATGAATGAGTTGGAAGTTTCCAACCTCCATTTCTTTTTTTTTTACTTCATTGTTAAATGAAAAATCCCAGTAAGCCATTGTGTTTGTGTGTGTATGTGCCAGTGATGGCTGACAGCCTAACCATTATGCCATAGTATATTTATATATAAATATAAAAAATCTAGTCCCCGGTTTGCCAGTCATGTCCTTTTGTTTTCACTTTTTTATTTCCTCTTCCTCTTCAGTTTGGTTTTGTTGGTTTCTTTCATGCATGCAGTTTTCGGTTTCGCCGGTGTTTTCATCACTTTGGTTGGTCTCGGTTGCTCGTTTTTTAGTTCTTCTTCGGTAAATGCATCGCAGAAATGACAGGCTTTGTTTTATGGTTAAACGTAAACGGAAAAGACAGCAATAAGCGGGCGTAAAACTGCCACAAATATTGTATGGTGAAAGGAAAGAACAACAACGTAAGGTAAGAGACTGGGAAGGGGGCAAGGAGGGAAATTGTATACGAACAGTGGAATAGAAAATTGGTCCATCGACGAAAGTGTACCTCTAGAATTTCTGTGAGAACGGACGAGCTTAGATATCATTGGGTCTCAATAGTCGAGCTGAGAACCAGTGACTCTTTACAGATCATCTGAAAAGCCAATGAGTCAATATAAAGAGAAGCTGAGGGGCTAATGTTTCTGTATGAAGAGCTGAGAGATCGCTTATATCTACAGACGAGGGGAGGGACAAGTGAGTCTTTGCAGATCATCTGAGGAACCTGTTAGTCTGTATGGACGGATTGTAAGTGAGTCTATATGAGCGAGCCGAGAGGCCAGTTATTTCTATTTCTAAATCACCAAAGGGTCTGCAGATATGACCATGGCCCAGTTGGTCACTGTATATTATCTGAGCTCACGACACGAATTGATGGACCAGAGTGAGTTTAAAATAACTTCATCACCTGAAGGTCCTCCTAAGCACTCTAAGTCTTTATGTAGACCATCTGACAAACACAGCCTCTGCGGGACCGATAACATGTACATATTATAGTCTACCAACCTTGAGCCAGCTTGTTTCCTATTTATATAGGAAATTTCAAATTTAGCACAGTTGATTAAAATTTTCTGTTGGAAATATGTATATAATTCAGAACAGGAATTATGTTTTCTATAGGAAATTTAGCCCAGCTGAGTTAAGATTTTTTTGGAAATCTACCATTTAGTCCAGCTGAATTAAAATTTCTACAGAAAAACCTTAATCCATGTTAGCTGAATTAGGATTTTTATAGGAAATCTTCAATTCAGCCTGGCTGAATTAAGATTTCTATAGGAAATCTTCAATTCTGCCCGGCTGAATTAAGATTTCTAAAGGAAATCTTCAATTCAGCCCGGCTGAATTAAGATTTCTATAGGAAATCTTCAATTCAGCCCGGCTGAATTAAGATTTCTATAGGAAATCTTCAATTCAGCCTGGCTGAATTAAGATTTCTATAGGAAATCTTCAATTCAGCCCGGCTGAATTAAGATTTCCATAGGAAATCTTCAATTCAGCCCGGCTGAATTAAGATTTCTATAGGAAATCTTCAATTCAGCCCGGCTGAATTAGGATTTCTATAGGAAATCTTCAATTCAGCCCGGCTGAATTAGGATTTCTATAGGAAATCTTCAATTCAGCCCGGCTGAATTAGGATTTCTATAGGAAATCTTCAATTCAGCCCGGCTGAATTAGGATTTCTATAGGAAATCTTCAATTCAGCCCGGCTGAATTAGGATTTCTATAGGAAATCTTCAATTCAGCCCGGCTGAATTAGGATTTCTATAGGAAATCTTCAATTCAGCCCGGCTGAATTAGGATTTCTATAGCAAATTTTCAATTCAGCCTGGCTGAATTAGGATTTCTATAGCAAATCTTCAATTCAGCCTAGCTGAATTAGGTTGAATTAACATCTGTATAGGAATTAGCTCATGTGAATTAAAATTTCTGTAGGAAATTTTCAATTTCAGCAGCTAAATTAGAAAATCTTCTATTCCGCTCTTTTTCATTATGTTTTATATAAGAAAGTTTACAAATTTTCTTTCTGCACACAAAATTCCCTTCGAACCACTGTATCCATTATTTACTGAATGAAGCTGAAATGAAACACCTGACAAATAGAATTGAGGCTTTTGGGTCATTTGAACTATAGCTAAAAGGGTTTTATTTCCCATTCTCCCCATTCCCCTCTCTCTCTCTCTCTTGTTGTTTTAACTACTCTCGCTTTCTGACTGGTTTCACAGGCGCGGAAGTTTGGCAAACCAACAGAAACTACAGCAACCAACCATCACACTTAGCCCTCTACCATCATTAAAAATATATTCGGCATGAGAGTTAAGATTCATGATTGTTGTTTGTTTTTGTTGTTGCTGTAGTGAAGCTGCATAAGCCGCTTGATGCATATAATGGTTTTATATGATGCAACAAACACACACATACACTTACATCCAGTCATACAACATAAAATTAGGCTAAACAAATACACAGAACCCGCAAACACTTCCCTAACCCCCCACTGACAGACATTTACATAAATTTACAGGAACAATAGAAACCACCAGGATACCTCCATTGAGGCCTGCACTTTTTGGTTTAAAATGTAATTGTGTGGGTATATTTTTATTGTAGATGAGTGTTTGTGTGTGTGTGGAGTTCTGCATATATGGGTAGAAAAGTGTGTTGTGGTTAACACAGTAGGCAATGGCTGTCAAGCGCTACGTGCACACACACACACATGTATCAAAAATAATACCTTCGCTATGGGCCAATGTGTAAATGCGATGCAAAAAGGGAAACGGAAAACAACAAACACGACAATAATTAAACTGAAATTCAAACACACACACATACATACAACGCTTATTTTTGCAGACATTTCAATGGGGGACATATTGAAGTTTTGTGGAATTAATTGATCTGGGAAAAATCAATAAGAAAAGGAGGGCTTTGAAAACGAAAGTCCGCAGTTCTTATAGAGGAATTCATACAACGGCATTCTTTTCAATCAGTAAAAAACTCGGACCAATACAAGAAGTTATTCCCACTAAAGAACAGTAGGTCTTATTATAGAGGTGCAGAAGTTCTTCTTATATACGACCAGGAAGTCTTCTTATTGAAAAATTCTTAATTCAGCTGACCCGCATTCAAAATTTCTAATAGAAATCCTAATTCATCCTGGGATGAATTTAAGATTTTATATAGAAATCATAATTCAGCCAGGCTGAATTGAAGATTTTCTATAGAAATCCTAATTCAGTCAGGCTGAATTGAAGATTTCCTATAGAAATCATAATTCAGCCAGGTAGAATTGAAAATTTCCTATAGAAATCATTATTCACCCAGGCTAAATTGAAGATTTCCAATAGAAATCCTAATTCAGCCAGGCTGAATTGAAGATTTCCTATAGAAATCCAAATTCAGCCAAGCTGAATTGAAGATTTCCTCTAGAAATTCTAATTCAGCCTGGCTGAATTGAAGATTTTCTTATAGAAATCCTAATTCAGCCAGGCATAATTGAAGATTTCATATAGAAATCGTAATTCAGCCAGGCTTAATTGAAGATTTCATATAGAAATCGTAATTCAGCCAGGCTGAATTGAAGATTTCCTATAGAAATCCTAATTCAGCCAGGCTGAATGGAAGATTTCCTATAGAAATCATAATTCAGCCAGGCTGAATTGTAGATTTTCTATAGAAATCCTAATTCAGCTGGGTTAAAATTTATATTTTCTAAAGGAACCCAATAGCAGCACCTCTAAAAAAGTGTGATCCTATTCAAACCCCTCGCATTCGTATATCTCCCTATGTCTATGCAAGTAATTGTCCTTTTTTCAAAATTGTGGTTGTGGTTTGTTTAGGATTTTCTCACTTTTCTCCTCTTTGGTATCTATCCTTTAAAGTGTTTTACTGGTCTGCGTATGTGGTCTAGAGGCCTTTAGCCCCTATACCATTTATTCTTCATGTGGCGGAATGGGTTTCTCTCGTTGGTTTCCTCTCGTTCATCATCATCATCTCCGTCTTCCTTTTTGTTGATATTTTTATGCAACATTTGCTTGCTACCCTAGTGGTGAAATGAGCTTAACCCAACACAACGAAAATGTCACTGCGTAAAAACAAAAACCTGAAAATGGCTTTAACGCCTAAATGTATGCTATGCAATTTGCTTCAAATAATAGTGAAAGTTGCAGCATATCTTTAGTTTGGTAGGGGGAAACCTAACCCCTGTGTCATGGCACACTTATGGTGGCTTAATGAGTTCACACATTGTGTGAGTGTGGTAAAATAGGAGAAGATGAAGAAAAAGGAAAACAAAATGCAAAAAAGATAACCACAATGACATCAAATAAATTTGTTGTAAATAGTTTACCCAGATTCTATTCTAACCTCACCTTAGCTAGGAAAGAAAAAGAAAAAAACAGAAGGAAAATAGACAGGCCATACCACAATTTGCTATGTGGATAATTAGCATGCTAGGCATGTCAGTCACATAAAAGGATTTGTTGCCTGTTTTTATTTGTTGTTGTCTTCTACCAAATTCATTTTCATTTTCTGAGAAACAAAAAAAAAAAACACAACCACGACAACAACAAATTGTGGTTAATTATTTAAATCTTTTGCCCTGATTTGTTCTCATTTGTCCTTTTTTTTTTTTTTTTTTTTTTTTGCTGTTGTCTTCTCAGAAAAACCAAAATAAAGATTTGTTTGTTAACCACATGTTTCTCTTGGTGATTCGTATTTTTCCCAACAGGCTTATGTGAAATTAAGGTCATGTGGTTCGAAGAAAATACAAAAAACGAAAGTGAAAATCGTTCAAAGAAAACCTCAGGAAATAATTGAATTTTATTCTGACAGTTTGAATGTCAGAGTTGATTTAAAAAAGGATATGGGAGAAAGTCTTTTTACTGAGATACAATTAATAAATGGTAATGGAGAAGATATCAGAATAGTCAATGAGGTAGTTTTTCTAATATTCGAATCTTCAATGCGGGGATTGAATTCGAAAACTAGATATCAGCGACTATGGCAATAAAACCACTTTCTCTTTTATAAGAGCCTCATAGAAAATATGAGTGTATCATGGAAGATCCAGAGACATTCAACGACATGAAGTCCCCTGGCTCTTCTACGAAACGTAGGAATCTGCTAAGAGAAGAAATAACGAATGAAAGGTCAGATGGAGGTTCCCCTACAAAAAGAAGACCAATTGTGGTATTCAATGGGGAAAGAACATCACTGACTACTTTATGAGAAGTTAGGGATGATTGATTCTTTTTTGGTAGCTGGTATTCTGGAACAACTGAAAAATGTCGAAAAGAGAAGCTGAAGCAGGTTCTCGATGTATGAAGACTAGTATATGGAAGACGTGAAGGAAGTCTATAAAAAAAAAAACTATAAAATGTCTGATTGATGCTTCTCTGAGAAGAAGACCTATTGATCTCTTCAATGAGAAAAGAAGCGTCTTAAGATGGTCTCAAGGCGGATCTGAAGCTGGTTCATGGCTGTGCTATTAAATACCGAATATAGTCGTTTACTATGAAAGCTCAGATGTAGGTTCATCTATGAGAAGGTGACCAATTAATCTCTTTAATGGGAACATAAGACTACATACTACTTTAAGTGAACCTGAGATCATTGGTTCATTTTTGGTATTCTGGAAGAACTGAAAGATGTTATATGTTTATAAATGTTACGAAGGAGAAGCTGACGCAGGTTCTCCACGTATGAAGACTTGTATATGGAAGACCTGTTTTTTCTATGAAAGGTCAGTTGGAGATTTCTCTATGAGAAGAAGATACCTATTGGTATCATCAGTAAGGAAAGAAATTATCGGAAGGCCGATCTGAAGCTGTTTCACGTTTGTGCTATTAAGTACTGAATAAAGTCCTTTAAGGGGACCCCCCCCCATTCTCAGGGTCAAAATTTTTGTTGACTTAATTCCAATCTACACTAATTCAAGAATGTCCCTGCAAAATTTCAAGTTAAAATCTCAAGAACTCTTGAAGATATAGCCGATTTATTGTGTCAGCATCAAGTGACGGCTGAAGGGCTTCTCAAACTTTAAATGCGTTTTTCTCTAAACATTTTTTTGCGAATGGCGGGCACGATAACTCAAAAACTAATAACCCAATCGATTTCAAATTTTTACACGTTTCTCTGTGAGTGTACTGCTATCGTATGAACTAGGATAAAGCCAATCGGTGAAGATCTTCCTTATTTTTTAACCGATTTAAAAAATCGGTGATTTTTCAAAAATATTTTTTCAAAGGTCCGCCATTTTGTTAATTTTAGAGCGAGGTCAATAATCCAAGTTCATACGAGAGCCAGACATGTACTCTTTCTAACACCGTTGGAATTTTCGAATTCCGATGTTCCAGTGAGGAGTTATCATGCCCGCCATCAAAAATAAGGACTTTTCTTGGATCACAAAAAACAACAACAAAATTTTTTTGTAAATTATTTTTCTTCCTTTTTAAATCTTCAAATACATATGTGCCAAGTTACAAACCTTAACAAGCATTGGTATTCATTTACCAGCCCATTTAAAATCTTAAAAATAAAAAATCGTGAATGGGGGGGGGGGGGGGTTCCCTTAATATGAAAGGTCAGATGTCGGTACATCCATGAGAAGAAGACCAATTGTTCTCTTCAATGGGAACAGAAGGCCACAGACTACTTTCTGAGAAGATGAGAAGAAATATGTTACTATGAAACATAAGATGGAGGCCCATTGATGAGTAGATCAATTGTTATCATCAAAGGAAATGGAAGACCACTGGTTGTTTTATTGGAAGATGAAACCGCAAGATTCGTTCCCATTAGAAGACCTCTGGTAGTGTCATGGGAGATAAGATCACAAACTATTTTACGAGAAGAGAAAACCACAGTCTCGCCCACGAGAATTTCCAAGAGAGTCCATGGAGGGTCTTCGGTTCTTGCCACCAGTCTTGACGAACTCAAAAGTGTGATGTGCCTCCACAAGATGATGTGAGGAGGAGCATGTTCTCAGTTCTTTGCCATAAAATCCCAAATGCAGGTTTTATATTTATAGGAGATCGAACTACGATCTCTGTCAATAGCGAATCTTCTGTCACAACGATGTCTTATATCCTCTGAAGACCTTGTAAAGATATACTGCCTTTTAAAAATCTGTTGTCCATAGAAAACCCTTAAAAGGTCATAAGGTACGAAAAGACGGAAATATGTTCCCTCAATAGAAGTCTTGAAATTAATTTTCTATAAACATGATTTCTAAAGATGGTACTGTGCCTATAGAAATTTTGACGAATCAGGTTTGCAGCTCACAAAAATCCTGAAGAAGGTTTTTGACTGTTGAAACCCTAATGGAATGTGAATTAATGGTTGCCTTCTGTCTGTAAAAGTTCTGAGGGAGATCTTGAGCCTATTGAATTCGTAACGAAAGACAAATATCTATAAAACAATTAATACAAAAGACCAGAAAATAAGGTCTTCTGCTTGCAAAAGTCATGAATAAGGTTTTTAGTCTTTTGAAAACCTGAAGGAACGGTATCTGTCTACAGAATGCTTGCCTTCTGAATGTAAACATTGTGAAGAAGGTCTTGTGCCACTGGAATTCGAAATGAAATATATATATATATATATATATCTACCTGCAGGATAATTAAATTATGTCTTCACCATACAAAATACCTGATAAGAAGGTCTTGTGCTATTACAGCACAGAAGGAATGCCATCTGTCTTTTTCTGTCTATAGACGATTATATGCTAATCTTCTGTCTTTTCTGGTCCTGCAAATAGGTTCCCTTATGTTGAAGATCTGAAGGAATGCCATCTGCCTACAGAAGGCCTGGCGAATGAATGGTTGTATTATTTCTATTGAAGATCTGATGTTCTGAACGAGCTCTTTTGCCTATAGAAGTCTTTACGAAAGATATTTATTTCTAGAATAATAAATGAGGTCTTCAGCCTACATAAATCCTGAAGGTTATTTAAAGCTATTGACGACCAGAAGGTTTGTCATCTGTCTGCAGGGCATGAAGACTGATTATAAAATACCACAGGAATACCTGATGGGGGTCATTATCTTGATTTGACTTTTTTAATATAAAATACTTCCTTTTTTAGACATTAAAACTATTTCATGTCTACAACAAATTACCTTCATTTGTTCTTTAAACATATCTAAATCGTCTTCAGATTTTCCTCAGATAAAATTCAATTTAGTTAGACTTTTGTAAATTGACTTTTAACATAAATATGTATCTCATAACCCCAAAGACAAAAACTACAATTAAAACGAAACTAACCTGCAGGCATTTAACCTTTGCCAAGGCTAAACAAATCGCAACACTGACAAACTTGCATCCATACACAATCACCTAAAAAATATAAACATTTACCGACAACGCCGAAGGCAACATAAAACCACGTTTTTGGTCAAAGTGAAATCCTTTTTTATTCTCACTAATGCCTTTGGGTCATTAGAAACCACATCAAGGTTATAAATATATGTTCAAACACGCAGGGAGAGAGAGAGAGAGAGCAAAAACGAACGAAATTGCATTTGTGATATTTGCTTTGACGTAAACTCCCTTTATAATTAAAAAATGCAATACAAAGTGTTGCATATCTTGTGGCTTTACCTCGATGTGAATATCATTTGTTGTTGATATCGCGTGAATAACAAACAAACACCTCTTAAAATAGTGAAATGAAATACAAAACTGAAATATCATTACGCGTTTAAAGTAGTGCAACGTCATCATTATCCATCGTCATTACGATGTTGCTGTTGTTGTTTGCATTTTTTGTTTTTGTAGTTCAAACAAAGTGTTCGAGATTTGAAGGTTGCGCTATATTGTTATTGCATACCTTAGGGCATTGTTTGCTAAAGGTGTGAAATTGTATCGTCGTTGTTTAACTTTGAGTGGTATTACCTTGATTTTAGCAAACGAGAGAATAAATATGGGTTACACCAATGGGGTTGAAGGTAACGCAAAGTGTGTTAGGGATTATAAATATTTATAATTTGTAAAAAAGTAGGTGCCTACTTTTGGGGGTTTGGAAAATATGAAACAAATGCAAATATCTATAAATAATATGAATATCTGTATATAAAAGGAATAATATCAAATACGATATAAATGGTGTCTTCTATAGACATCCAACCAGCAACTACCAGCATATAGACGAAATACGGACTCTAATGTTTCTTAAAATAAGTAAAAAAGTGTCAGTTGGTGTTTGCCGACAGATATATAATCTAAGCTTATAGTTTGCGGAGGTCTTCGAAATTACACACAGTTTTTTATTATAAAAGGTCTATGTTTTTATCAAAGGCGTTACGGATTTAAATTTCGGAGTTAATGTTGTTGTCGGTTATTCGATTAGCTTCAAATTAAATTTACATGGTAAGAAAGATCATGTAGGCCAGACCAGAAAAGGGGCTTCTTTTTAAAAATTTTATAAAGGAGACCTTAAGTCCAGAGGGTCTGACGAATGTCTTTGCTTATAAACGACCTGAGGGTGGAGTTTTGCAAATCGGATACTCGAAGGATGGGAAGATTTTCCGTCTACAGAAGTTTTGTACTTCTGTTAATACTTTATTGGGTCAGGTAAGGTAATATCATATATCTGTAGAAGACCAGAGAGAGGTCTTTTGGGACTAAAGGGTCCCATCTTCGGACTTGATCTAGGTTTGGTAAAGAGAATAGGTCTGAAAAAGTTGGGTTCAAATCGGACGTTTCTTTCGCCTGATACTGGATTTATAAATATTGAATATTTTGGTCATTTGTGGGGGAGGTACCAGAAGGAGTAGACCAAGATGTCCCATCTTCGCACTTAATCTAGGATTGGTAAAGATAATAGGTTATGAAAATCGGACATTCCATTCGCCTATTATTGGATTTGTAAATATTGAAAAGTTTGACCATTTGTTGGGTGAGGTACTAGAAGGAGTGAGCCAATGGTCCGCATCTTCGGACTTGATCTAGGACTGGTAAAGATAATAAGTTGTGCAAAGTTTGATTCAAACCGTACATTCAATTCGCCCATTATTAGATTTGTAAATATGAATAATTTTGACCACTTGTGGGGGCGGTACCAGAAGGAGTGATACAATGTGCCCCATCTTCGGACTTGATCTACGATTGATAAAAATAATAGGTTGTACAAAGTTTGGTTCAAATTGAATAGCCCGTTCGCATGATATTATAAAATCCATTTTTTTGCACAATTTTGACCATTTCGAGGGAGAGGTACCAGAAGGAGTGGACCGATATTCCCCAACTTCGAACTAGTAGTAAGTTTGGAAGAAGTATTACGATGTGCAAAGTTTGGATGAAATCTGTTGCTCCATTCGAGAGTTATCGTGCACAACAGCCGGCCAGACAGACAGACGTAAGGGCATTTGAAAAAATGGGATCTAAAACCAATATTCGGATGAGTCACATTTTTGCCGTATAAAAGTGTATATACCCTCATTAGCCATAAGGGTATAAATAATCACATTAATACTTCTATAGTTAGAAGCAAACATGATATTTTTTTATCAGTTCGCATATAGATTTTAGATCTTCTACCGGTCTTGTTGATTTAAAAACTACTTAGGATTTAGAAGAGCTACTATACCATAGAATGTAGGGGAACATTGATCTATTATGAGAAGGTATTTGATCTTCTCTTAGCAGATAATTTTTCTCATACGACCTAATGTATAAAAGCTCTTCTAAAAATATCATTACAACCTTTAGGTGTCAGAAGAAAAAATGATATTTTCTATTAGTTCGCATATAGATAGGATTTTGATGAGCTTCTATACGAGAGGTTGTATGAGAAAATTTATATTCTATGAGAAGATCTTGGAAAAATCTTCTAGTAGCAGATCAATTTTCTCATACAACCTATGGTGTAAAAGCTCTTCTAGAAGAATATGTACAACTTTGTGAGGTCACATGTGAGGTCTTCCAAAGCTAATCTTCAAATACTTATTTCATCACGTACAAAATCTCTACTCAACTTGACTTAGCCTTAGTAAAGATGTCCTGTTTCAGTTCGTTCAAATAGACTCCATGCTTTCAGCTCGAATACAGAGATTCCCCGCCTTCAGCTCACTTATAGAGACAATCCGCCTGCAGCTCGTCTATAGAGATTCCCCGACATCAGCTCGTTTATCGAGACTACTTTAAGTACGTCTACAGATGCTGCCTGTTATCACTTCGTCTAAAAAAAAACTTCCTTCAGTTTGTCTATAGAGAATCAATACCTTTAGCTAGTCCATGTATACTCCCTGCCTTCAGATCGTCTGTAAAGAGTCTCTGTCCTTACCTCGTCATAAATACTCGTTGTAAAGACTCCTGCTTCAGTTTGTCTATAGAGGTTCCATACCTTCAGCTTGCCTAAATTTTCTTCCTCGAACTCACCTAATATGACTCCCTTTCACTATAAATAATCTCTTCGGCACGTCTAAAATCCCCCGATCAGTATATATATATATATATATATAAAGACTCTTTGCCCTTAGAATAATTTTTTTATATATCTTTTAAAATTCTATCAAATAACTCTATAAAAATTTAAAATCGTAGAAAATACATTTTCCAAAAATAAATTTCCTCAACTTCATATATCATATTTTTCTGTAAATAAGCTTTTTCGTAGAGCTTTGTCATCCTGACACAAAATAGATGGAAGAATAACACTCAGTGTAACTAGAAAATATCAGTTGTGGTAGTAAATACATATGGTTTTGTGTGTGTGTACGTCTGTGTAGTGGTGTTAACATATTTTCATTTATATGACATTTAGCCGTATGGTTTTAGTTAAGACTTAGAATGTTGCCATTTTTCATATTTGTAGCACTTTAAGGAACAGTGACAGGAACAACAGGGCTAGAAGCCATCGCCAGCCATCGTCATCAACGCCACCACGTACATGTTACAACAAGAAGACAACAATAACAGTAGCTGCAACAACAAAAACCCCATCATCATCTAAGCGAAATCTTGTGAAAAGTATAAACTATTTTTTATCAGTTTATGTGACAAGTGCATGCACAGTGACTCCCTATGTCGCTGACTTGTCACTCTGTGTTAGAGTTGGATGGTGACTGCTGTGAGTGTGTGTTTGTTTGTTTTTTGTGATGATATACCCTGGCTAGAACTCGACATATTTGTTTGACTGGCTTCTTGTAGCTCCATCTACTGAATATGGTCTTGGTGTATGTGTGTGTTTTTTTTCGCTGCGTATTGCAGAGGTTACATAACTGTTTTCTTGTTGGTCTGCCTCGGTCCTGTTACGCATGCAACATCCATAAGTTTTCCTCGTAGAGCAGGGTTAGCCAACAATACATATGCAAACTGCTATGATTGTGTTGGACACACGCATAGATCCGTTGGGAGAGTAATTTTCGCTCTCTCGGTACAGATCGTCTATGTTAAAGCATTGCAAAGCATACAACATGTTCGATGTCGAGAATAATGTTGAGTTCGAACACAGAACTGTGATTGTATTGGTACTCTCCCAAAGCGCCCACGGGCGCCTGTTTGGTGAACAGTGTCGTAGAGTGTGCATGTGCACTATGTTGTGATGTTGTTGATACAGTCAAAAGACCACTACTATGTCAAACACTTATGTCAACATAATTCCAAACCTTTCACTCTCATGTTCTCAACTAAGACTGTCAACCCTTTTTTCTGTGTGTATTTGGACTACACACATGGTGTGTTGGAAGAGGTTGGAGACAGGCAAATGGACCTGGGAGATTGTGTAACATATGTATTTGGTATGAGAGTTAAAATGGTTGGTTGTACGCGAACATGTGAGTATGCATAACTTTGTCTACCCCAACATCTCACACCCATGAAATATGCTGCCCTCCCGAACAGACCACTACCTAAAACTATGCCATAAGTAAGCTTATTTTTGGAATATGTTCGTAGAAGTTTTGTGCCTGAAGTATGTGTGTGAACATGTGAAGAGCACAAGTGAGCATTGGGAGTTGGTTGCATGTGTGTGTTTTTTTGTTAACATTATCATGTCAAAACTGAGTGTGCGTGTATGTGTGTGTTTGTTTTTTCGTTTTTGTGTTAGCCAACTTTTCTGTATATCTTTCTACAACAAGTCACGAAACTTTTACAAATTCTTTACATCTTGCCTCGAGCAACAGCAGCAGCGGCTAAAGAGGCATAGCAAAAATAACAAGCAAAACATGCAGAAAAAAAACTGTCCGGAAAAACTTCTCCTAAAAGTTAATAAATTTGATAAAGAACAAATATGATTTGCTGAGATCACAAAACAGCCAAAAAAAGCTAAGCCAAAACAAACTTGCAACAAAAACAACAAAATCGTTTAAATTTAGCCGAAAATAATGACAAAAGTTTGTGGTGTTTTTCGTTTTTTCATAAATTGACACCCGAAAAGTATGCTTTAATTGTTTTAAAGAATAACAAAAATATTCGGAGAAGATAGAATGTAACTAAGCTGTAGTGAGTCTGTATAGAAATGAAGGGGTAATGCACCTTAAAAATAAGAAGTGAAAGTCCAGGGACTATTTATAGATCGGCTGGAGGTCTGCGAAGTATTTATATAGTCGAGCTGAAGGGCTGGGAGTTTCTAAATAAAAAATAAAGGGCAAGAAGAGACTTAAAAGGAGAGCGGAAAGACAGATAGACCTTATACACGTACTGAGGACCAGTGAGTTCTAATATTATAAATGAGGCCGTTTATTTAAGTCTCTATAAACGACCTGAAGTGAGTCTCCATAGACGAACTGAAAAAGTTCTCCATAGACAAGCTGAAGGGAGTCTTTATAGACGATCTGAAGTAAGTCTCCATAGACGAGCTGAAGGGAGTCCCCATAGACAAGCTGAAGGGAGTCTCCATAGGCCAGCTGAAGGGAGTCCCCATAGACGAGCTGAAGGGAGTCTCCATAAACGAGCTGAAGGGAGTCTCCATAGACGAACTGAAGAGAGTCTCCATGGACAAGCTGAAGGGAGTCTCTATAGACGATCTGAAGTAACTCTCCATAGACGAGCTGAAGGGAGTCTCCATAGATCAGCTGAAGGGAGTCTCTATAGATGAGCTGAGTCTCTATAGACAAACTGAGGTAGGTCTCCATAGAGGAATTAAAGGGAATCTGCATATACGAGCTGAAGGAATTCGCTATAGACCGGCTGAAGGGAGACGCTAATACGATTTGCTGTTAGCTAATACGATTGCCAGTATTCCCTGTAGTCCAGCTGAGAGGTCGGAGGGAATGTACAGATGCGGATGTGCAATCATTTAGCCTTCAAAATCGAGCTAGTTGCCAGTTAGTAACTATGGGTAGCTGAGGGATCAGTCATGAGTCTCCATAGATGAGCTAAAGGGACGGCTAAAGGTATACGCTATAGACGATTTGCCGTTAGTATTTATTGATTAGCCTCAATGAACGGAACACCATTTAGTATTTGTTGACCAGCTGAGAGGTCGGAGGGAATGTACAGATGCGGATCAGATGCAATAATTTAGCCTCCAAAGTCGAGCTAGAAGCCAGTTAGTAACTATGGGTAGCTGAGGCATCAGTGAGGGTGCTGAGATGAGTTGAAAGGTTGTTGAGTTGGTACAGACGAGCTGAGGAGGCTGCGAAGCCAAGCGACGCGAGCTGAGGTTCCAATGAGTTGGCACAGACGAGCGTAGATGGGCATAGAGGCATTTGACGATATTCAGACTAGCTAAGTACTAACTGGTACCGAGCTTAGGGGCCTGAGACGATATTCATATTATCCGATGCTGTTTTACATACGATCTGAAAGATCTAGGTCTCTGTACAGATGAGTTTGAATGGCCATTGAATTTTTACAAAGGGACCATGAGGGACCAGTAAATCTGTACAGACGAGTTAAGAGGCAAGTGAGATTATGCAGATGTGCAGTAGACCAGTGGATTGGTTAAGAGGTATAAATCTATTCATACGTGCTGAGGGATCTGTGATGCATTTCTATTAACGACCTGAGGCCTTCCCAAAAGCCACAGAAAGTGTTTTCCATAGCCAAGCCGAAGCCCCTTGCTTCCAGGGAGTCTATTTCGATAGATGAGCTGAAGCCCCTAGCTGCCAGGAAGTTTATTTATATAACGGTTGGTGTTACATCTATTTCTATAGACGAGCGGGGAGTCCATTTCTATAGACGAACTGAAGCCCCTGGCTGCCAGGGAGTCTATTTCTATAGACGAGCTGAAGCCCCAGGCTGCCAGGGAGTCTATTTCTATAGACGAGCTGGAGCCCCAGGTTGCACGGAGTCTATTTCTATAGACGAGCTGAAGCGCTAGGTTGCACGGAGTCTATTTCTATAGACGAGCTGAAGCCCCAGGATGCACGAAGTCTATTTCTTTAGACGAGCTGAAGCCCCAGGCTGCACAAAGTCTATATCTACAGACGAGCTGAATCACCAGGCTCCACGGAGTCTATTTCTATAGACGAGCTAAAGCCCAAGGCTCCACTAAGTCTATTTCTATAGACGAGCTGAAGCCCCAGGCTGCACGGAGTCTATTTCTATAGACGAGCTGAAGCCCCAGGCTGCACGGAGTCTATTGCTATAGACGAGCTGAAGCCCCAGGCTGCACGGAGTCTATTGCTATAGACGAGCTGAAGCCCCAGGCTGCACGGAGTCTATTTCTATATACGAGCTGTCTATTTCTATATACGAGCTGTTATTTGCTATAGACGAGGAGTTTATTTCGCTGCCGGGGAGTATATTCCCATAGACGAGCTAAAGTCCCTGGCTGCCAGGGAGTCTATTTCTGCAGACAAGCTAAAGCCCCCGGCTGCCAGAGAGTCTATTTCTATAGACGAGCTTAAGCCCCAGTCTGCGAGAAGTATATTTCTATAGGCGAGATGAAGCCCCTGGCTGCCAAGGTGTCTATTTTTTTAGACGAACTGAGGCTCCAGGCTGCACGGTGTGTATTTCTAAAGACGAACTGAAACCCCTAGCTGTGGAGAGCTAATCTATCTCTTCAATAGGTAAACATAAACTCGCCATTATATTCCATTCACAGAGTCAGGGAATATAAAGGCGAGATTAAGTTACAAAAGGCGTTTTTCGCATAAGGTGTTTTTGTATAGAAGACCTCAAAAGGTAGGATTGTATAAAAGACCTCATAAGGATTTCTTACACCGAAGACCTCATAACAAAGGAGACCCCATAAAGTCTTCTTCCATGGGAGATCTCATACGTCCTTCTTCCATAGGAGACCTCAAAGAAGACTTTATAAGCTCTTATTTAATAGAATACCATATAAGGTCCATAAGATTCCATTGAAGACCCATTACGTCTTAGTTATAAGGAATTCTTGTATAGAAAGTCTTCTATGATTAAATTATTTATAATGTAAGACCGCATAAAGTCTTCTGGAATTCAAGACCCTATAAGCCATTTTTATATAGGATATCTCTTATACAGAATACCTATGATGTATTGCCATACAAATGATCTCCTTCCTCCTTTGCAAATCTCATAATAAGGTCATCTTCCTACATAAATGACCTTATTGCACCTTATGGTATTAGAGACCTCAAAAGTCCTTATAAAGTATTATTATATCGAAACAATCTTTGAAACCTTCTCAAACAATGATTCCTCCTTTTTCATTTTCTAAGTTCATGGTTATTGCATATCTTAAGGGGTGTTTGCAACTTAAATGCCATTTCAAGAGTCATCTTCTTGGCTTCAAAAGAAAATTAAAAGAAATATATAATCCAAACTAATTGTATACTATATTTCATTTCTCTATGCTTCCGTCCTGATTAAGGACTGCATTGATTTTAACCTCCTTCTGCGTTCGTTGTATAATTATATCAATTTCCAATTGAATGAGAACTCAAAAGACGATTATTGACCTTCTTTGTTATTTAATTGATTTTTTCTCTGTCTTATTGCAATTTTCTCTTTTGTTTTTAGTTTTAATTTTCTTTTTAATTTCTTTTTTCACTTAAGTTCTATTTCTCGAATTTATTTTTTGTATTTCTTTAATTGCAAATAAATAATGCAATTTTTGCGTGTGGGCAAACATCAAAGAAAAATATTAAAAGAAAATTTATTGAGTGAATCTAATCGAAGTTAAAGTGCAGGGAAGTAAAATCAAAATTTATATACCGGACAAAATAATAATAATAATAATGATGTTAAAAATGTGTAAGCACTAAATTTGCATTTTGTAATTTATCTTTAATGGGCCTGAAGGCTTTGATTTACAAATTGATTTAAAATTGAATTGAAACTCACTAACACTCCAAATGCAGTTTATAAAATTTACTCTTTCAATTAAAAAATGTGTTAACTCGCCTATACCTAATTATGACACTAACACTAATGAAAAAACGCCCCTATTTTGCAAACAAAACTAATTAACTTGTTGCCTAGAAGTATGCTATAATATACCGTAATTATAGCCTATGTTAGTTAAACATATTATTAAATTCAATTTAAATATTTATAACAAAAGCACAAACTTAGCAACAACAACAATATATAATAATACAATTGCCATAATCATAATGGTAAAAGACAAATAATAGCAATTGTTTTTTTTTCTATTGTATTCTCACATACACATATAAATTGCCAGCCACAATATTAACTAATACATATCTAAACACATAATGTAAATAATAATAACAATAAAATAGTACTAGTAGAAGAAGAATAAATTCTAATATAAATAATTAAAAATTGTATATTTAAAAAGGGGTATTAAAGCAAGGTTGTGTAATGCGAAGAGGTGGAGTAGGGTTGGAATAACCGCCATTGAAAATTATTTCCACAATAGCCACTCATGCATTTAAATATGGTATTTGTATTTATTTTTCCATTTAATAATTATCTAAATACACATACATATGAAAACATATGTGTGATGTTTGTTTCGAAAAATTATACTTTACATAAGTCAGGAGAATAGAAAAAAATAAACAATTATATAACAGTGAATGAACTTGCCTAATTATATAAATTTTAATTATCAATTATCGTTTTAGATGTATGAATGAATGGCTACAAAAATGTTTATTGATTGATTATATAGTTTTTTCGTGTTATGCATATAGGCGTTAAAATAATGTAGCATATTTTTATATATATATACGTCCGATTTAAGGTAAATGGTGTACCAAAGTCCCTATATATCTTGCTATTTGCACGAAATTTGGCATAGCGTAATGAATGAAGTATAGAATGATGTGTGTTAAGTTTCCTGAAAATCGGTTCAGATTTATACACAGCTCCCATATATATTTTCGACCAATTTAATGTAAATGGTGTACCAAAGTCTCTATATATCTTTTGATTTGCCCGAAAATTGGCATAGCAAAATGGATTAGGTCTAGAATGATGTGTGTTAAGTTTCGTGAAAATCGGTTTAGATTTAGATATAGCTTCCATATATATCTTCGTCCGATTTAAAGTAAACGGTGTACCAAAGTCTCTATATATCTTTCGATTTGCACGAAATTTGGCATAGCGTAATGGATTAGGTCCAGAATGATGTGTGTTAAGTTTCCTGAAAATCGGTTCAGCTTTAGATTTAGCTCCCATATATATCTTCGTTCGATTTAAGGTATATATTTAAGGTATATATCTCTTTTGATTTGCCGGAAATTTGACATAGCAAAATGGATTAGGTCTAGAATGATGTGTATATCTTTAGATTTGCACGAAATTTGGCATAGCGTAATGAATTAGGTCTAGAATGATGTATGTAAAAATCTCCTGAAAATCGGTCCAGATTTAGATATAGCTCCCATGTACTGAATTTGGTCTAGAACGATGTGTGTTAAGTTTCGTGAAAATCGGTTGCAGAATGACATGCTTATGGATCCAAATTCATTTTACTTGTTCTTTAAAAATGCGACGTCTGTTAGGATTCATCTGTTGAATATAGCCAAAGTTGTGAAGGGTATCATATAGTCGGCCCCGTCCGACATTACTACTTTCCTTACTGGTTTTTACTAAAAAAACTGTTATTAGGTAATTATTTTCCGTATGGCATACTTTTAGGTTGATGAACTCAAAACCTTTGCAGGACAATTTAAGCACACTATAAATACTTCTACATGTCTAGGCTAGGAAAATATGTGAAAAAATAATGGTTCAAAGGCCCCAAACAGAAGAGATAACATTAGTCTTCTTAATCGAAAATAAATGCAGTACCAACATTTGTGCAATATATATATATATATATAATAAATACCTCATAAGGACTTATTACACCGAAGACCTTATAACATAGAAGATCTAATAAAGTTTTCTTCAATAGAATGCCTCATACGTTCTTCTTCAATAGGAGACAATATCTACTTTTTCAAATCAAACCCATAACTATTTCTTAAATTTGTTACTTTTGAAATTAAAATCTAAGATATTCCAGAAGAAAGAGTTGAGGTATATTGTTATGTACTTGTTATGATCCTAAAAGTATGCATCACACCTGGATATTTTGTAACAACAATATAAACAGATAACGAGATCGATATTAAATAAACCATGTGTTTTTAGCTACTCTTCAAAAATATGCTTTAAAAATCATGGCTTCAATAAAGTCCCTTTAAAAAAAAGCTTTTTAATAACAATATCCTTATATCAGGTTGGGGAAAAAACATTATTTTTTCGGCAGTTTGCTGTACCTACAGATTTCCTGTAAAGTATCGATCAAACAATTTCATATTTATGTTCGTTGGAAGGGTGACAACATTGTGTGTTATAGGGTGTTAAAAATGGAAGTGAACAAAGAGAAAATTCGGTACATTTTACAGTTTTTCTTTGACAAAGGCGAAAATGCAAGCCAAGATTATGAATTGTGTTTATGGTTCCGATACTGTAACATGTGTAATATTTTTGATGTTAAAGATGCACCTCGCACAGGTAGGCCAGTCGTCGAAAATATCGATAAAATCGGAGAAATGATCGAAGTTGATCTGCTAACATGCCGTTCAACTTCGATCAACCCCCAGGAGCTAAAAATCGGCCATAAAACTGTTTAAACCATGTACACAAAAAGTAGCTCGATGTTTGGGTGCCACACCAATTAACAGAAAAAAATAGGATGGATCGAATTTCCATCTGCGAAGCCTTTCCCAGACAGAATGAGATAAGCCCATTTCTTAAACGGATGGTGACTGAAGATGCGAAATGGATCACATACGATAACCCTGAAACGGCGACCAAACCAAGACTAACGGTCAGGATGGTTCTACTAGCATTTATTTATTTATGGCCAAACGCTAAATTCTGATATCTACTGTCATCAACTGGACCGTTTAAAGATAGCAATTGACCAGAAACGACCAGAATTGGCCAACAGGAGAGGTGTCGTGTTCCACCAGGACAACGCTAGGCCATACACATCTACAGGGATTTTTTAATATATCCGACACACAGTCCGGACTTGGCACCATACAATTATCATATTTTTCTTGCATTGTAAAATTTCTTTAATGACAAAAAAATCGGTATCTAGGGAGGATTGTGAAATTCGACTACTAGATATGTTTGCAAATAGAGAGCAGCAATTCTATGAGAGAGGCATTGTGAAGTTATCTTTAAAATGACAACAAAAATTATACAACAAAACGGTTAAATGCTTATAGTTCATATAAAAATAATGAGCTTAATGTTAGGTACAAATAGTTTCAATACAAAAAATGTATATCGTCAAATCGGACATTCCGAAGCATGTTAAATAAAGTCCTATATTACATATAAAAAAATGAATTTCTTTTCCCCCAACATAATATTAGGGACAATAAATAAATTTGTTTTAATAGAAAAAAATGTATATCGTCTTGTAAGAGAAATGTGGAGAGAGCCTAGTACGTAGAGCCTTTGCTTGGCAACCCTATAAATACAACCTTCAGCAGGTCTGAGTTTTGATAGTTTTAAAATCTAATGCGTATATTAAATTAATGCACGGTTCTAATGAGCGTATTAGTGTTGCCAATACTCATACGCCTCCAATCCACTGTATGAACAAGAGCTTAATGCAAGGTTCTAATTGTGCGTATTAGTGTTGTCAATACTCATACGCCTCCAATCCACTGTATGAACAAGAGGTTATTAGTGGATGGATCTATTTAAGAGTAGTGACACTAAAAATTAATTCATTCCGATAAAATGGCAATTAAATGACCATAATAGTTGGATAATTCATGATAATATATGTAGCCTTTACTTGGCTACCCTATAAAAGCAACAATTCGCTTAAATCGGCACTCTACTTTTGTTCCTTCAAATTTACTGCTTCCCTCAATTCCTTGGCCTTCGGTTTGTCCAAAAGTACCATGCGTCTTTAAATGCTCCCGTTTGCTTTTCTATGAACATAGCTTTGGCCAGCCCTCCTAAAAAGAAATCGCGCTTTATATCGTTTTTATATCTTAAGACTATATGAGTATTAAAAACTCACACGCAAATCTACAAGGTTATTAAGCACACCACTATCCCAAAAAAGTCTTTACTCTTTACATAGCTGAAAAAAAAAAATAGAAAAATCCTCCACATTTTACATTGCTATCCTTCACTGTTGCAAATGCTTTTTGAAAACATTTTTTTTAATAATCTAGCATAGTATACTTTGAGGATATTACAAAAAACCTACGATGCACAAACATTTTTCGAGTTTATGAAAATTCAGCTAACACAAAATTAAAAAAAAAGAAATAGCAACAAAATCGGATTCTCTCATTTAGTGGCCATAGTTAATTAACTATGTTTAACAACGGCAACAACAAAAACATCCAAAAATTTCTATAAAAAGAATAAACATTCTTGCCAATAAAGTGGAAACAAAAAATATACATTGCATTCATTCACTAGCTGTGTTGTATTCAGACTTCATCATCAGCAGTAGCTGAAAAATCTCCTAACCAAAGCTTGAATAAAAAATTAAAAAATGGATGGTGGGGGAGACGCAAAAAAAGAGCGATGCAATGAATAAAAACTGATGATATGGCAAGAATTTGGGTCAGTGAAATGAAAAAAAAACACACGAACTAAAAAAAAATGGAAAGTGTTTGCCCCAGTACTTAGTGAAATTACGTAACGGGGGGCCAAGGGTCAGTATGGAATATAAAAAAATATATATTTCCCCATAGATAGTGGTATGCTTGCCTCGAAAAAAATCTTTTTTGACACCATTACTGCACGAAATTGTGAGATTTAAAGATTGCACCAAAAAATTGCAGTAAATAAAAAAATCGCACACATCAGAAAATTACATCTGGTTAAGTGTCTTAATAAATTTGCTACAACAAACAAAGCAAGTTGTTTGTTAGAGTTACAAACTAGAAACAGAAGGGAGCAAAAAAAAAAAAACGTAATGAAAAAGCACTTTAATTGAAATGCTTGTGGTGTGTGGAAAAGATAAAAAGGAAAATATGGAAAAATAAACCCAAACACCCAGCTGCCATAACCCCTAACACTATGCAGCACCACTTAGTAATAGTGGCAGGCAGGCAGGCAGGCAGGCAGGCAGACAGACAGCCAGTAATAACTACACAGATATGGAATTCCATGTTAACATAACCACCATGAACATCGACACAATTACAACCAACTTCGGCAACATCTCCCAGATAATCATCATCACTAAGAGGAGCATCAGAACCAGCTGCAGTAGGTTCATCAACATAGTGATATAAATTTCTGTATTTTTTTATCTCGTATTACACACACATTTTTTTTAACCTGTGCGTAAAACCAAAGACCTGTAACTAACAACACCAACACGAACCAATCGCGTAAAAAACACTACAAACAGCGAAAAAATTGCAACCAACTGAACCCAGCCAGTAGGACATGAAAATCCAACGAGTGTACAAAAATTGTACGCCGCGAAACTCTGTCATAAAAAGTGGTTTGAACTCCAACCACCGTTAACATTTACTTCACTGAACTCTATACACAGTCGTTATTCAGTTTATTGCATCTCGATATGAAAAAAAAATAAGTGAAATGGAAACAACAAAAAATATAGGCTATGAATTTAATATTATGAGAGAGCCCTAAAAGTATGCAACATATTTTCATCATAGTCAGTTCATTATTGCACATGAATTAACTAAAAAGGAGCATATTTAAAAGTTAATGGATGAGATTGAAACAAAAAAACAGATTTCATGGAGTCTTTAAAGGATAGCGGAAGCTGGGCTAAGGAAACTGAAGCCAGGTTAACCAGAGTGCCTATTTTCAGGCGAACTGAAACCAGGCAGTGGAAGCCAGGCTAGCCACAGAGCACGATGAAGGAGTCTATTTGTAGGCGAGGTACAGAAGTCTATTATTAGGCTAGCTGAAGCCAGATTGGCCAGAGAGTCTACTTCAAGGCGCAATGAAGCCAGACTGGCAAAGGAGTCAATTTATAGGCGAGCTGAAGCCAGGCAGACAAAGGAGTCTATTTATAGGCGAGCTGAAGCCAGACTGGCAAAGGAGTCTATTTATAGGCGAGCTGAAGCCAGACTGGCAAAGGAGTCTATTTATAGGCTGAAGCCAGACTGGCAAAGGAGTCTATTTATAGGCAAGAGCTGAAGCCAGACTGGCAAAGGAGTCTATTTATAGGCGAGCTAAAGCCAGACTGGCAAAGGAGTCTATTTATAGGCGAGCTGAAGCCAGACTGGCAAAGGAGTCTATTTATAGGCTAGCTGAAGGAGCCTATTTATAGGCGAGCTGAAGCCAGACTGGCAAAGGAGTCTATTTATAGTCGAGCTGAAGCCAGACTGGCAAAGGAGTCTATTTATAGGCGAGCTGAAGCCAGACTGGCTAAGGAGTCTATTTATAGGCGAGCTGAAGCCAGACTGGCTAAGGAGTCTATTTATAGGCAAGCTGAAGCCAGACTGGCAAAGGAGTCTTTTTATAGGCGAGCTGAAGCCAGACTGGCAAAGGAGTCTATTTATAGGCTAGCTGAAGCCAGACTGGTAAAAGGAGTCTATTTATAGGAGAGTTGAAGCCATACGGGCAAAGGAGTCTATTTATAGGCGAGCTGAAGCCAGACTGGCAAAGGAGTCTATTTATAGGCTAGCTAAAGCCAGACTGGCAAAGGAGTCTATTTATAGGCGAGCTGAAGCCAGACTGGCAAAGGAGTCTATTTATAGGCGAGCTGAAGCCAGACTGGCAAAGGAGTCTATTTATAGGCGAGCTAAAGCCAGACTGGCAAAGGAGTCTATTTATAGGCGAGCTGAAGCCAGACTGGCAAAGGAGTCTATTTATAGGCGAGCTGAAGCCAGACTGGCAAAGGAGTCTATTTATAGGCTAGCTGAAGCCAGACTGGCAAAGGAGTCTATTTATAGGCGAGCGGAAGCCAGACTGGCAAAGGAGTCTATTTATAGGCTAGCTGAAGCCAGACTGGCAAAGGAGTCTATTTATAGGCTAGCTGAAGCCAGACGCAAAGGAGTCTATTTATAGGCGAGCTGAAGCCAGACTGGCAAAGGAGTCTATTTATAGACGAGCTGAAGCCAGACTGGCCAAAGAGTCTATTTATAGGCGAGCTGAAGCCAGATTGGCAAAGGAGTCTATTTATAGGCGAGCTGAAGCCAGACTGGCAAAGGAGTCTATTTATAGGTCCATATATTTCTATAGGCGAACTGCTGCCAGGCTGGTCAGTAACTTCATATTTATTAGAGAGCCTGTCTGGACAGAGAGCCTATATATTGGCGAGCCGAAGCGAGAATAGGGAGTCTATATATAGACGAGTTGATGCCAGTCCACGGTGTCACTTTTAGGCGAGTTGCAGAAGGGCGAAGGAGTCTGTATTTAGGTGAACTGAATCCAGCTTTCCTGAAATATATGAAAGCTGAAGTCAGGAAAGAGTCCATATATAGGCGAACAATAGCCAAGCTAGAACGTTTATTTTAATAAAGTAGCCACGTCGGAGAGGCTATTGAAAGTGATGTAAAGTGCTACCACGAAACTTCGGCTAAACTAGGTAGACGACTGGTCTGCTGTAACTTCCTCTATGAATTATGCTGCCATCTGGCGTTGGCTAGAAACAATGCCTCCTTGAATTTCCTTACTATTCGCGCGGGAGCAAAGGTTTACAACGAAGCTTCGGCTAAGCTCAGCCACGTCAGAGAAGCTATTAAAAGTGCTGTAAGGTGCTACCACGAAACTTCGGCTAAGCTAGGTAGACGATTGGTCTGCTGTAACTTTCCCCCATGGATTGGGCTGCCATCTAGCGTTTACTAGAAACAATGCCTCCTTGAATTTCCTTACTATCCGCGCGGGAGCAAAGGTTTACAACGAAGCTTCGGCTAAGCTCAGCCACGTCAGAGAAGCTATTAAAAGTGCTGTAAGGTGCTACCACGAAACTTCGGCTAAGCTAGGTAGACGATTGGTCTGCTGTAACTTTCCCCCATGGATTGGGCTGCCATCTAGCGTTGACTAGAAACAATGCCTCCTTGAATTTCCTTACTATCCGCGCGGGAGCAGAGGTTTACAACGAAGCTTCGGCTAAGCTCAGTAGACGATTGGTCTGCTCTAACCTGTCCTAAGTGATTGGACTGTCATCTACCATTGCCTAGAAACAATATATGCTTGAATTTTGTGCATTGGTTGAGGTCCTAGCTTATAAAGTGTTGAAATTTACCTACGGGTGGCGTTATCTCCTGCATATCTCCATTTTGTGTTATCCTTATGTGTTGATGCCGTGGTTAGATATTAGAATTTCGGTCGTCTTCGAATGAATTTTGTAAACAAATATTTTCCCAAACAATAGCTGACCCACCGACATAATTTGTTTTTTAAATACTTTCTCAAGGAACAGCTGATACACAAGTGACCATGCTTTAATTTTTTATAGAATTTCAGCGACTATTGGATGTAGAAGCGTAAGTGTTTTTAAGAATATTTTCTCACGAAAGAGAGAAAGAAATTAGACTTATTCAACAAAATAAAAGATGTAGGAAGAATTTTTCCTATAGGAAATAAAACTATAGCGAATGAGGAAGAATTTTTCCTATAGTAATTACTTCTAGCCACTAAGGACGATTTTTTCAAAGGAAAATGTTTATATTTAGGAAAATTTCTTCAGCAACTGTAAAAGACTTTTTCCTATAGGAAAAATCCTCGACAACTGAGGAAGGCTGTTTGATATAGGTAAACATTGCTCAGAGACTGAAGATTACTTTTTGATATAGTAAAAAATCTTCTGTGACTGGGGATAGTATATTCCTATAAGAAAAATTCTCAGTGACAGATTAAGACGCTTATCTTATAGGGGAAATCCCTAGTGACTGAGGATAGGTAAAACTCCTAAAGGAAAAAATCCTCAGTGACTTAGAAAGTCTTTTTCGTAAAGCAAATAAAATCGTGAATGATTGCGGAAGACTTTTTCCTATTGGAAAAAATCCTCAGTGCCTGAGGAAGACTTTTAGAAAAAAAGCGAATTACAAAGTCATTTTCCTATAAGAAAGCGTCCTAGCCATTGAGGATGATTTTTTTCTAAGAAAAACAAATCCTCATTATCTAGGAAAAATTTTCTCATTGACTAAGGAAAACTTTTTCATATGAAAAAAATCCCCAGGAAGACTATTACCTATAGGAAAAAATCCTAGGTGATGTTATTTATCAATTTTCATTATGACGGGGAATGACAGATTGACTGCAGAAGTCATGTTCTTATAGGTAAAAATCCTCAGTGACTAGGAAAGACTTTTTCCTTTACGAAAACTTCCTCGGTGACTGAGTAAGACTTTTACATAAAGAAAAAAGAGACATTTGGGTATGAAGGGTTTTTTGTATAGAAGTGACTGAGGAAACATTTTCCTATACACAAATGTTTGCCAGTTATTAAGGAATTTTCCTATATGAGCTTTTTAAAAATGTATTTTATATATATAATCAAATATATAATAAAATTCAATTTAATGAAATGCATTTTTAATCTCAATTTAAGCATTCTATGTCCATTAGTATAATAGGTGAAATCATATCCCAACATTATTTGCATTCTGCTAAAAGTATGCAATATTATGAAAAAACGTCTCCCCCATTTTCATGCAACAATAAATATAATAAAAAAATAGAGAAAAAATATGGGGAGAGAAAGAATATGGCAAACAATGCGTAGATTTATAGAGTGAAAAATTTAGTCCGTTTTATTCCATTATTATTATTAAAAGTGAAATATGTTCTCGACACTAAATTATGAATATAAAAAGCACTCAATAGTGTGTGATGTGATTCACGAAGAGTATATGGGTGGATGCAAAGGAGAAGGATAAAATAAAAATTAAAGAGGGAAAAAACTTAAGAAATTTATTGCACTTTTTTTGCAGAATAGTTGTGCGGAAGCAGAATAAAATGATAAAGTTTTATGGAATATTAAATTAAATGTGGAATGAATAGAGAGATAAGTTAGGAATGGAGGATATATTCGGTAAAGATAAAAACAACAAGTGTAGGAAGTGAATTTGTGGGTCCCTCGGATGAGAAACATTTAGAGACAATACAAAAGAGCTCTAAGTCGCATTTCTTTATTGGAAAAATTCTTAAGTGGTTGGGTAAGATTTCTTTCTATTGAAAAAATTATACCTCAGTGATTGTGAAAGATTCTTCTTATTGAAAAAGAAATTCAGTAGCCAAAGAAAAACTTGTTTCTATTGGAAAAAAAATACTCAATGGCTGAGGAAGACTTTTTCCTATTGGTAAAAATCCTCAATGACTGAGGAAGACTGTATTTCTTAGAAGCCCAGACGATGTGTATTTTTGTTTCCCTCTCTTCTGCAATTTTCATCGCTATTTCACCTTTATCCGAACATATGCTCATTCATCAATTAATAATAATGTTACACAGTGCAAGAGGGCAAGAGAAAATATCAACTAATTAATTACTGATATTTGAAATATCATTTCTGTTCATATATATTTTTTTCTTCTTTGAAAACACGGCATTTGCAGACATCCTTTGAACCTGAAATCATTTATTATTATTTTTTGATACTTTCTCATTATCATCGTCGTCATCATCATCACCAGTACCATTCAATATTCAATGAGTTTTTACCTTTCCGACTAATAATCAGCAGTCGGTGTCTGATAAATGTTCAAAAGCTTGTCTGAGGCTTACACACATACATAGACATCTTATCAATTAAACAGGCTTATTGGAGAGAAAACATAGACATACACAATTTGTGCTGTCAATGACTTGCTTGACTTGAACACATGGAGGCAAATGAGAAACATCCAATTACTGGGCCTTTGATATTCATGACATAGACAAAAAAAAAACAACAACAATGGAGGAGGTATGGAAAAAATTATGAAAAAACTATTTCTGATATATCTCACAAATATGCAAAAAAAACCTGCAGATGGGACAGATGTTTGTCCTGAAGATTTAGACGTATGTTGTTAGATGATTTGATATAAACTAGATTTTTTTCTAAGGCCATAACAATTGACAGGATTAAATAAAATTTAAAGATAATAAATTCCATTTTTTAGGAAGATTTTTAAGGGCAAATTTTTTTAGATCAACATTTTGATTTTTTTTAACATTAGAACAAAGTTTAACAAAAATTATAGGAAACAGTTCATTAGCGGCAAAGAACGACTTTTTTCTTGTAAAGAAGTGACTGAGAAAAACTTTTTCTTAAGGGAAAAATGCACAGTGACTGATGACTTTTTCCTATAGCATAAAATCCTCACTCACTGAGGGTGACTTTTTCCTATAGGAAAAAATTCTTCAGTGACTGAAAAAGTCTTTCTTCTATAGGAAAAAAATCCTCACTCACTGAGGATGACTTTTTCCTATAGGAAAAAATATCCTCAGTGACTGAGGATGACTTTTTCCTATAGGAAAAAATATCCTCAGTGACTGAGGATGACTTTTTCCTATAGGAAAAAATATCCTCAGTGACTGAGGATGACTTTTTCCTATAGGAAAAAAATCCCTCAGCTACAAAGGAAGGCTTGTTTCTATACGAAAAAATCCTATAAGAATAAATTCCTCAGTGACGGGGGAAAGATTTCCCTTTTCCAACAGGAAAAAATTCCTCTTCGACAAAGGATGACTTTTTCCAATTAGAAAAAAAAAATTCAGTGTTTTAGGATACATTTTTCCTATAGGAAAAATATCCTCTGTGGCAGTGGAAGACTTTTTCCTATAAGAAAAAATCCCTTATAAACTGAAGATGACTTTTTCCTATTAGCAAAAAATCCCCCGCGGTTTAAGGGGACCCCCCATTCTCGGGGTCAAAATTTCTGTTGACTTAATTCCAATCTACACTAATTCAAGAATGTCCCTACAAAATTTCAAGTAAAAATCTCAAGAACTCTTGAAGATATAGCCGATTTATTGTGTCAGCATCAAGTGACGGCTGAAGGGCTTCTCAAACTTTAAACGCGTTTTTCTCTAAACATTTTTTTGCGAATGGCGGGCACGATAACTCAAAAACTAATAACCCAATCGACTTCAAATTTTTACACGTTTCTCTGTGAGTGTGTAGCTATCGTATGAACTAGGATAAAGCCAATCGGTGATGATCTTCCTTATTTTTTGACATGGGTTTTGGTAAAAAATCGGCGATTTTCCAAAAATATTTTTTCAAAGGTCCGCCATTTTGTTAATTTTAGAGCGAAGTCAATAACCCTAGTTCATACGAGAGCCAGACATGTACTCTTTCTAACACCGTTGGAATTTTCAGATTCCGATGTTCCAGTGAGGAGGTATCATGCCCGCCATCGAAAATAAGGACTTTTCTTTAATTACAAAAAACAACAACAAAGCAATAACAAAATTTTTTTGTAAATTATTTTTCTTCTCTTTTAAATCATCAATTATATATGTGTAAAGTTACAAACCTTAACAAGCATTGGTATTGATTTACCATCCCATTGAAAATCTTGAAAAATTAAAATCGAGAAGGGGGGGTTCCCTTAAATGAAATATAATTTAAAGAACATTGATTACTTCAATAAATTTTTAATTTTCGACTATTGGATTTTAAATAGAAATATGCAGCTTTCGTAAATAAGTGGCACGTTTCCTCGTGATTATTTCATATTTCAACAAAAATATTTTAAAACATTTTATTGTATTTTACCACTTTCAGTTTTAATTACATATAAGGAGCTAACATTTTAAATAATAAAATAATGCTATTATAGCATAGGCGTATTCTTAATGGCAAAACTTGTCCACGTTTTTGGATTTAAACAACAAATATAACAAATGAAAGAAAAATCAATAAACCAAACTGAATACGAATATCAAATAATAAATTTTCTTTTATAAGTAGAAAACAATGAATTTTTAAATATTATTATTAAATGTGATACCTACTTTCAGGCTGTATGATTAATAACACATATGATGAAACGGCATATAGTATTTATAATGAGGCTGTAGTATTAAGAATCACATTGAATGGATTATTTTAAAGCTTAAAATAATTCTAATTAGGCATAGTTTTAGGCACTCACAACACATAGATATGTTTGATCAGTAAACTATTAACCTGTGCACATTTCAAACAAATATGTTTTTTTCTATTGGCTTTAAGCCATTGAACATCATTTATGTTTACAGATATTTTCTCCTTAGCAAAATCAAATTATATTTGTAATATTGCTTAAGGTGATGCCTACTCTTGCATTAAAAGTACAAAATTATTCTTATTACGATTTAACACACATGTTTTAATGTCATGGAAAATATTAAAAGATTTATTTCAAATCCTATAATAATTCCAATGTATATGGCAAAGTTTTAGGCGCTCTCATTAATACATATGGTTACCTAATAAAATAATTATCACAAAATATTTCAAATAAATATAACTGTTGGCTATTCCTAAGCCATTGATAAGCATTGATGCTAAGTAGTATTTGGAGATTTAAAAAAATGGAATATGGCAAGATTTTGCAACGTGCTGCCTACTTTTAGGCGTGCTGATTAAAATTATACAATTATTGTAATTATGATCTCAAATTTACACACATGTTCAAATGTAATTTATTGTATTTTGTCTAGTTTTAAGTATTATGGATTATATTAAAAGCTTTATATTAAATCCTATAATAATTTCATTTGGCATAGTTTTAGGCCCTCAAATTACATATATTTAATTAGTAAAATAATTATCACAAAACATATCAAATACATATGTTTTACTGGTTTGTTTTTCAAGCCATTGAGCATTATTAAGGCTTAAAGGTAATTTCTCGCGTATAATCCTTTTAAATATCCAAAAGCATATGTCCATTTACCACAGCATATGTCTGTGTGAGTGTGCCACATTTTCGGGTATTAAATGTAAAACCTTTTGGGTGGTTTAGTTTTGATATTGAAAATAAGGCTGTAGAGGCATTAAATGACACACTTTATTAAGTCAAAAAAGACAGTTGCTGAAAAAGGGGATGCCAGAGGCTTAATAAAAACAGAAATAATTTTTGAAAATTTAAAAATTCATTTGAATATTTTTTAATTTTTTTTAAAATGGTGAAAAAATATTCCAATGGTCTTTTAAATAATTTTTTTTTAAAAGATTATTTTTTAAGAACTACCAGAGCCTTAGAAGTGGATTTCTGAAAAAAATCAAGATATATGAGAGGCTTAACATGGACCTTTCTTAAAATTAAAGGACATGACTATCAAAGGCGTGGATTTTTTAAATGTTTTATTTCAACGACTATCAGAGCCATAGGCGTGGATTTTTTAAATATTTTATTTCAAGGACTATCAGAGCCATAGGCGTGGATTTTTTTAAATATTTTATTTCAAGGACTATCAGAGCCATAGGCGTGGATTTTTTAAATATTTTATTTCAAGGACTATCAGAGCCATAGGCGTGGTTTTTTTAAATATTTTATTTCAAGGACTATCAGAGCCATAGGCGTGGATTTTTTTAAATATTTTATTTCAAGGACTATCAGAGCCATAGGCGTGGATTTTTTAAATATTTTATTTCAAGGACTATCAGAGCCATAGGCGTGGATTTTTTAAATATTTTATTTCAAGGACTATCAGAGCCATAGGCGTGGATTTTTTAAATATTTTATTTCAAGGACTATCAGAGCCATAGGCGTGGATTTTTTAAATATTTTATTTCAAGGACTATCAGAGCCATAGGCGTGGATTTTTTAAATATTTTATTTCAAGGACTATCAGAGCCATAGGCGTGGATTTTTTAAATATTTTATTTCAAGGACTATCAGAGCCATAGGCGTGGATTTTTTAAATATTTTATTTCAAGGACTATCAGAGCCATAGGCGTGGATTTTTTAAATATTTTATTTCAAGAACTATCAGAGTCAAGGGCGTGGATTTTTTAAATATTTTATTTCAAGGACTATCAGAGCCATAGGCGTGGATTTTTTAAATATTTTATTTCAAGGACTATCAGAGCCATAGGCGTGGATTTTTTAAATATTTTATTTCAAGGACTATCAGAGCCATAGGCGTGGATTTTTTAAATATTTTATTTGAAGGACTATCAGAGCCATGGGCGTGGATTTTTTAAATATTTTATTTCAAGGACTTTTTAAATTGGATTTCTCCTTAGGCTATCAGATCCATAGCCGTGGATATTTTTGCAAATATTTTTTGTCTTTTTTAACTACGACCATACATATTCATTCTCTGCTATATTTATTTAAACACTTTTGTGAAAATGGTAAATATTCCACCATTATCCACAACAATAACAAATGAAATTAAAGATCCACAATAATAAATTGAAAATTGGAAAAACAAAAAACGCTACTGCCCACATCATTAACATAAAGGAAAATTTCATTTCATTTAATACATTAACACAATCAACATTTATGCCAATGATGTATTTATGATGTGTGGATATAAATTGTTCATTAACCGATAAATGATGGTATACTTTTAGGCGCAAAACTGAAACACAAATGAAACAAAGCTTGTAGATGAGGGAAAAATTAATAACAAACATTGCCTTCTTTCAATACAAAAATGTGTAATGAATAAATAATAACATGGAGATATATATTTATATATATATATATAGACAACACTTAAATAAATTATAATTTAATTATTGACTATGATATAAAAATAATATCTTGAAATAAATACCGGAATAAAATTATTTTTTTTTTCATTGCAAGTCAATCAGTAGCAAATCAAGTTTTTGTAACATTTTTGAGATTTAAATTTAATTTTTTTTTTTAAATATTGCATACTTTATGGCCAACACACTTTTATATAAATCACACACACTATGCATACTTTCAAACGCATTGCCTACTTTAAGGCGTTTGTGTATTTTTTTATTTATTTACCAAGAGAAAATAAATTGCTGTTGACATGTGGTCGAAATGCTATTTGCCGAAAAATGTATATTTGCAGAAATGCATTACCCCCGATTGCACCAGCCACCC
Source organism: Musca vetustissima (assembly GCF_032173495.1). Lineage (NCBI taxonomy): Eukaryota > Metazoa > Arthropoda > Insecta > Diptera > Muscidae > Musca > Musca vetustissima. Next base: position 133,459 of record NW_026882924.1, read on the forward strand.
TCCGTCGTATCATAGAATAAAAGTGTTCAGCATGATATCAATTATAGTGGACAGTATAATAAATTAAACGTTTGTTAATAATATATTATTTGCACCCTACTGAGAAACAGAATTAAAAAAAAACATAAATATATATAGGTGACTATGATAATCGGGAATATTATTCTTAGAGGTATGTCAGTAGAGGAAGACCTTCCTTCAGGACATTGAAAATTTCTCTAAATGTTCCGACATTGTTTTTTTTTAATAATTCGAGTCTTCTACCACACAATCAAAGTCATAGGAATTTATGTCTTTTAAAGTTTTCCTTGCGAATAATCGGTTTCATATGAACCAATTTTTTTAACGTTTTCTTCCTCAAGGATTTTAAGGATTTTTCTTCAGAGACAATCAGAGCCACACACTTGAATTTCTGTGGCCCCACAGATTTTCACAATCATAGGAGCAGATTTTTAAAGATTACTTCTGCAGGAATAATGGGCGTAGATTTTTCCTCATGGATTATTGAAGTCATAGGCGTGGACTTTTTTAAATATTGTTTTATCTAATGTGTCTTCCAATGCCGATGGTAGCCTATCATCTCTGGAATCTTTACATACAATTGAATTTCCACACTCTCACACACAACATCGATTTCATTGTCAGCATGATGTAGCCAGGCAGGCAGGCAGTTAGCCAGACAACCAACTACCGAGCCGACAATCCCATGCTCGAATACCAACCACCAGGCAACAATCGAATGCGATCAGGTAACCACCATGAAACCACATGCAACATGTATAAGCTTTCATCGATGGTCGTCGCACAAACAATAAAAGGATTTATTTTCGTACAACATGCAACCGAGCATATTAAAAATCCTTTACAGTAGGAGAAGTTTCCTGGTGATGTGCATCGCCATAAAATATTCCATGCTCATTCGTAATCGATTGCAAGTATGTGAAAAATCCTTAAAGTAGGCAATGCAAAAACATGAAATGCAGATCTTTTGTGCTTGTTTGTTGGGCAATTGGATTTATGTGTAAAATTTTGGAAGTAGTTTTTTTAATTTTTTTTGTCGAATTCAATGGTACTTTAAAATCGACAGAGGAATAAAAATAATTTTGGAAATATTTAAATATAAATTGAGGTGTGCAAATGACTGGTATAGAGTGGAATTTTGTCATTTAAAAAGACAATCACAGATATTCGGGTCAAAAGAGGAGATTAAACAACTTTTTATGGGTACATTTGGATCTTGGAATGAATTAAAAATATATATGTATATATATATATATATATTCTTTAAGGATTATCGGAGTCAGGACTTTTTAATGACTTTTTGAGTCATAGGCCTGGATTTATTAATAACTTTATTTCCCGGACTATCTGATCCATATTCCTAGATTATTTAATAATTTTTTTCATTACTATCTGAGCGTCGATCTAAATTTTTTAAAGATTTTTTTACAATTTTTCCTATAGATTTCGGAGTCATAACTGGGGATTTTTAAAATTTTTATCTTTAAGGATTAACTGAGCCATAGGTGTAAATTTTTTAAGATTTTCTTCAAGGACTATCAGTGCCGTTGAATTTGTCTGAAATATTATTTCATTGACTATCTGAGCCACGAAAAACACATCGACACATTCCATCTATTTGTCGACTATAAAGCCGTATTCGACAGCCCTATCCATTCAGAGGTGTATAAAGCCATGTCTGCGTTTGGCTTTCCTGCAAAATTAATACGGCTATGGAGGATAACTTTAACTGGAACAATATCAGCAGTTAAAGGAAAGGACCTCTCGGAGCGCTTTAATACCGAACGAGTATTCAGACAAGGTGATAGTTTGTCGTGTGACCTTTTTAACATCCTGTTGGAAAAGGTCATACGAGAGGGAAAGGTGAACAGAAATGCCACTCTATACACCAAACAACACATGTTACTCGCCTACGCCGACGAACACCGAGAGCGGTAACAGCCACGTTTGAGCAAATGGAGAAGGAGTCTGCCACAGTGGGTCTGGCAGTAAACGGCGAGAAGACCAAGGTTACGGTATCAAAGCGCAAGACGTCCAGTAGACTCGGAACAACTGTGGAACTTGAGAACTACAAATTCGAGGTAGTCAAAGATTTTATATACCTTGGCACCGCCATAAACAAAACGAATGACATCAGTTTTGAAATTCGGAGAAGGATAGTGATGGCCAACAGATGGCACTATGGTCTGAGCAAACAACTCAAAAGCATGGCCACCTCCGCCCGACCAAACTCACACTCTACAAGAATAGGTACTTGCGCAAGCAGATGAGGCAGCTCTTGGAGTGTTTGAGAGAAAATTTCTCCGAAAGATCTATGGGCCGATCTGCATTTACGGTGCATGTCGCAGTCGAATGAACCATGAATTGTACCAGCTATTCTCGGACATCGATATTGCTAGACGTATTGAGCTACAGCGACCACGTTGGCTAGGTCATGTTGTGAGAATGGATGAAGATGCCCCAGCCCAGAAGGCATATAAAAGCGAACCATCTGTTGGTTCACGCAGAAGGGGAAGGCCGCCAATAAGATGGAAAGATCAAGTGGAAGAAACCATTGCCGAATATGGTCTTTCAAATTGGAAAAACTGCGCAAAGGACCGACGCGCCTGAAAATCTTTTTTAGCTCGGCTTGTGGAACAAAAGTTCTGTCACAAGCCAGGTAAGAGAGTAAGTATCTGAGCCATAAGCGTGGATCTACTAATAATTTTATTTCCAGGACTATCTGAACCCCAGGTGTCATTTTTATACCCTCCACCATAGTATGGAGGGTATATTAATTTTGTCATTCCGTTTGTAACTCATCGAAATATTCATTTCCGACCATAAAGTATGTATATCCATGTCCGTGCAGGCAGGTCAATTTCGATGATGGGATATATCGGTCCACGTTTAGGCATAGCTCCCTTATAAGGGTACCCCCAAATTTCGGTATTTTGGGGTTCTTGAGCGTTTTTTTCAACCGAATTCGTTGAAATTTTATGCATTGGGTTCTTATTGGGTACTAAATGTCTCCACAAAAAATTATAAATATAGGTCCACTTTTTCTGGTAGCCCCCATATAACGGTACCTCCTAATTTTCAGTATTTTGAGGATTTTGATCGTATTTTTCCACCGAAGTACCTGTAATTTAGTATTTTGAGTTCTTAATAAGTACCAAATCTTTCTACAAAAAATTATAAATATAGGCCCATTTTTCCGGATAGCACCCATATAAGGGTACCCCCAATTTTCGGTATTTTGGGGTTCCTGAGCGGGTTTTCAACCGAATTCGCTGCAATTTGGTATTTTGTAGTCGTATATGGTAACAAATCTCCCTACCAAAAATTGTTAATATTCGCCCCTTTTTTGGGGTCTTCCCCATATAACCCCCCTTTTTTATATTAAAATTCCGTGTTTGGGTTTGGTTCTAAGACTCTGTTGTAATCGTTTCATCTGCGGAAGATACGAAAAAAGCTAGAACATAAGGTTCGATAATTAACTATATATATATAAATGAACTGCATGTTCGAATTTGAACTAATTTTGGATGAAATAATAAGATGGGCATAATTTGGCTGAAATCAAAATTTTTTGAAACAAATTTGGTCCAAAGAAACATGAGGTCTAGCACCAATATTTAGAACCATAACCGGTTTGTAGAAATGTCGATATAGGTGCACTTTTTGGTATGTTCCCTAAATTTTTATTGCAAGTACCAGTCACTATATCTATGGTGGAGGGTATCCAAAGCTCGGCCCGGGCGAACTTAACGCTTTTTCACTTGTCAATTTCTTAAAGAATATTTTCTCAGGAGATTTTTTCAAGTACTATCAGAATCGTGGATTAGACCACAACGGACTTTCAAATTTTTTTACAAAGACAGTTAGGCTAGAAAGTTTATATTTGCGTTAAAGACAATTTGGAATTTTCTTCAAGGGCCATATGATAATTTAACTTTCGGAACAGAAAACGCGTAATTTTAAAACTGTACCTTCAAGGACTAATTAAGAATATGGTCAGACCAATTTTTTAAATTGTCCTGATAAGAACTATATGAAAATTTTGTAAAGACATTCCAGAGCCAGAAGAGTGGCGTAGGGGATGATAGATACCAAGCAACGGCTCTGATTGGCTTTAACATGGCGAAGCCCAGGCTTATCTTGGTCCCTCTTTCATCTCTATTGTGGACACTGACCTCCCCGCGGTGCCACCTGGGGAGCTATTCTCATCACCCGATGAAATAGTGAGCTAACATGTGCCGCGAGTTCACCCATAAGAACTATAAAAAAATGGGTTGAGGCGTCGGGTTAGTTGCCCACTCTCGGAAAACCCAACCTACTATGAAAAAGCAAAGAAAAAGAAAAAAAAAGAAGAGTGGTTTACTAGCCTTCGTTCAAAGATTTCAGAGCCCAATAAGCGGGTTTAAAGTTTTAAGTAATTTAGAAAAATTTACAAATTTTTTGAAGAGGAAATAAAATAGGAAATCATTTACTGTGTTTTGTATACACACAATACCACATTTTTGTATTCGAAAAAAAAAATCCCAAAAAATATTTATCTATTTAAAAATTCCAAAATCCATAAACCGCACACAGACTTGTGCACAGAATGTTGATATCATATTGTTACAGAGCCAGAGAAAAACTGAAACACATACACATACATACTCAAAACTACAAGCATATATACAGAGCTCTACAGCTGTGTCCATTGAATCTGTATCTGAATAAGACATAGGATTTGTTAGTGTGTCAGTCTAAAGAAAATTGGTTTGTGATTTTAATTAATTACACTTTATGGTATTCTAGTAGTAGTTTTCTTTAAAAATCTTGCTAGAAAAACCTAACAGGATTTAAACTCATCCTCATTGAAAAGATTTTATAGATAAAATAAATGTATGAAAAGTATACAACTATCTTTGCCACCCAAATGTATGTAACAATTTTTATTAAATAAAATTTTTTGTTTAGTTTTTGTTATTTGCATACAAATGTAATTTTACAACAAATAAAAATGTTCTTAAAACAATATCTTTTGAATAAAAAATAACGATTTTATAAATTCAATTTGCATAAAGGCACAACAAATCGAAAGACCAAACTAGCAAATAGTTTTTTCTTGAGTCCATACTTAGGCTAATTAAAGATTGAAAAGTATTTTCAATTTTTTTTAGAAAATAAATAAAAAATATTTGGAAAACAAATTACAAATATTTATATATTACATATTGTAATTGATTTCGAATAAAAACAAATCAAATTGATGAAAATGTAATTTGGAATGTAAACTTGTTATTCGAATATTTTCAGAGATCAATTTAAAATATTTTTTCTGGACAGTTTTTAGAGAAAAGAATTTTTATTCGTGGGACCATGAATATTCAATGTGTATGAGAAATTCACGATGTTATAATTTCAAGGCTATTAAGACTTGTTTTTTTTTTTGAATATTTTTTCAAGGTCTATCATAGGATTGAAAATTTTAAAATATTATTATAGGGTCTATTATAGGCGTTTTTCAAGGAGTATCATAGGCGAATATACTGTACAATATTTTTTCAAAAAATTGTCATAGACATGCATTTTATAAAATATTTTTCAATGATTTTTTAAAATAATTCTAATCTTTTCAAGGATTAAAATAGGTGCGAATTTTTATACCCTACACAACTATGTTGTTAGGGTATTATGGCTTTGTGCAGCCAGAAGAGTTTGTAACGCGGCGAAATATTGGTCCTAGACCCACTTTTAAGTATACCAATCGTCATATCTCGACTAGCTGAGTCGATCTAGACATGTGTGTCCATCCGTACGTCCGATTGTCCATTATAATTTGTAAACACGATACAGGCCACACTTATGGACCAATCTTCAAGAAATATTGGTCCTAGACCCACTTTTAAGTATACCGATCGTCATATCTCGACTAGCTGAGTCGATCTAGACATGTGTGTCCATCCGTACGTCCGACTGTCCGTCTGTCCATTATAATTTGTAAACACGATACAGGCCACAGTTATGTACCAATCTTCACGAAATTTTGCAAGTAGGATGGGTTCTGGCCAATGAAGACCCCTATGGTTTTTGGTAAATATCGGTTAATATTTAGGGGATGAAATGGACCAAAATTTTATTTTTGTCTGATTTTCTGGTCGCTCCAGAGGCCCCAACATCGCGAAATTTTACATGGGGACGGTGATCGAGCCAAAGAATAAGCATCTCTGTTTTGATAAAGATCGGCCAATATTTAGCGGATCAAATGGACCATGCATTTAGTGTGAAAAATGACTACTGAAGGACATAGACCCGAGAAGTTGATAGTATATCCAAGACGAGTGGTTGGCCTTTAAATTGATACCAATTATATTGTCGTATGTGCTCCGATGTGTGGAGTTGCACGTAAATATATACATGATATTATTTAGTAATTCATTACCACACTAGAGGGCGGAAATATAGCTCTGATCGCTATGAAATTTTTCATGAGGTTCCAGTTATGGCCAAGAACAACGCCTATCATTTTCGCCGATGATCAGATAATAAATTTGGACCAACAACTTAATTTTTTCGAGTTGATCTATAGGCGACAATTGAAAGCCGAACATCACGACACAACCCACGGTGAAGGGAATCTGGGCAAGTAATTGGAAGGGCTGTTTGAATATTATTAACATATGTTGACCTCAAGTCGGTCATGAAGATGTATATATTGCGAAATATTGCCCAAGCTTAGAATATAGAAGTACACAATGTTAGATTTTCGTGAAAGTTTGTGTAGGGTATCATATGGTCGGCGCGTCCGACTATACTGCTCCGCTCACTGGTTTAAAATATTTTAAGGACCATCATAGGCGTAGATGTTTTAAAGTATTTTTTTAAAGTAATTTTTTCAAGGTCTATCATAGGCGTAGATTTTTAGAAATAACTTTTTCAAAGACTGTCGTAGGCGTGGAGTTATAAAAATATATTTTTCAAAGACTATCACAGGAGTATATTTTTAAAAATAACTTTTTCAAGGACTGTCATAGGCGTGGATCTTTAAAAATATTTTTTTAAAGACTATCACAGGAGTGTATTTTTAAAAATAACATTTTCAAGGACTCCACACGTATGGATTTTTTAAAAAATTTTTTGTTTTCAAGGACAATCATAGGCGTGGTTTTATTTAAAATATTTTTTCAAGGACTATCATAGGCTTGAATTTAAAAAATATTTTTTTTCAAGAATTATCACAGACGTGGATTTATTACAAATATTTTTTCAAGGACTATCATCAGCAGGGTGTTTTTAAAATAGTTTTTAAGGATCATCATTAGCAGAAGTTTTTAAAATACTTTTTAACGATTTTTAAGCAATATTTCTTCATACTATTTTTTAACAAACGTTCAATGACTACCATAGAATAGTCCTTGTAGAATATTCTGTCAATAATATTTTTTTAGAAATACGAGATTACTTACACATAGTTTTCGGCTTTGAAATAAATTTACAGAAAAATTTTTGTACATACCTGTGGAATAGAAAAAATAAACAAATATATTTAGTATACAATTCTTTAGTTAAATATATTAAACAATTTAATGCTGAGAATTTTCCATAGATTATTTAAAATGATTATTTCACTTTACTAAATTAGGTTCCCCCCTTCTCCCATACATTTCTCCTTCAACATTTTTCAAACAACCAATTTAAAAAAACATATGCTCAAGAGGCTATGTAATTTATACTTCCCAGAATAAAAAATAACCGAAGAGATAAATTTCGTTGCATTGTTTTGCCATCGTTTAAACTCTTGACAAATTTGGGTAATTATTTTGAAAACAAAACAGCACAACAAGTTTTGTGCTCCTACTTAACCTCAAACCACAGAGTCATACAAGCACAACCTGGCAACTTTGTGTGTCTTGTTACAAGATAGATAAAAACAAACAACAACGATGGAAAAAGAAACTCCACTTAAACAAGATACCGTAAAACACACACACACAAAACTTCTAACAAATGTTCAAGCAATTTATCACAAAACCAATATCAACAATACCCAATTCCCAGGCGAGTATCCTTACCTATGTCGATTGTTTTTGGGGTCCTCTGAAGACGGATGGGGAGTAACAACTCTTTCCGGAGAGATCATCACATCCGGTAGAGTGTTCATTTTCCAGAATAAAGTCTCAACATGTTTATTATGATGACGACAATGATGATACGCTTTCCCCAAAAAAAAAAAAATAACAGACGTTGGTAAGATAACAGGATATATGGCCAACAATTTTTGGAACATTTGTATTAATTTTTTTCATCCTGATGCTACTTTTCATTTCCTTCAATTTCATAGGGTGGTGGTAGGGAGGCTTGAGAAACATCGGCATTGTTGTAAATAATAAAAATCAAACTCCCACACTCTATATGCAGAGTTTTGGAAAGAAGGAAAAAACACAGTTCATTTCCAAAATGGCAATAAAGGCAACAAACACACCAACTGTCAAATAGACAGCCAACAACTTGCTTGCGGAATATATATTGTTGACGCTGATGATGATGAGTGTTGATGATTGTTATGATGGTATTGTTGTTGTCTCTTGACAATGATGATGGGTAATGTTCAGTTTTTGGTGCTATATATTACAATTCTGATTGTCCTCGACTGAGTGAGTTTGTTCATCATTTTTGGAAAATTCCATTTCCAAGGGGTGAGACAGAACACACACCATTCGAAACAAAACAACAATCCCAGATAGGGATGCTAATGGAATTTTTTAATAGAGACAAATTTTTTTTAATGTTTTCAATGGATTTGTAAAAATATGTCTTTCAAAGACTATCAAAGTCGAGGGTACCTTAAAGTATCTTTTTCAAGGACTATAATGGGCGTGGATTTTTTAAATATTTTTTTAAGGACTATCAATGACGTGGATCTCCTAAAATAATTTTTCAAGGACTATCGAAGGCATGGATCTCCCAAAATATTTTTTTAAGGTTTATCAGAAGACGAATATTTTATCTCCTAAAATAATTTCAAGGACTATCAGAAGACGATCATTTTTTCTCCCAAAATAATTTATTCAAGGACTATCGAAAGCGTGGATTTCCTAAAATAACTTTTTCAAGTAATATCGAATTCATGGATCTCCCAAAATAATTTTTTCAAGGACTATCGAAGGCGTGGATTTCCAAAAATATTTTTTTAAGGATTATCAGAAGGCGAACATTTTATCTCCTAAAATAATTGTTTCAAGGACTATCGAGGGCGTGGATCACCTAAAATAATTTTTCAAGGACTATCGAAAGCTTAGATCTCCTAAATTAACTTTTTCAAGTAATATCGAATTCGTGGATCTCCTAAACTAAGTTTTTCAAGGACTATCAGAAGACGATCATTTTATCTCCTAAAATAATTTTTTCAAGGACTATCGATCAAGGACTATCGAAGGCGTGGATCTCCTAAAATAATATTTTCAAGGACAATCAGAAGACGAACATTTTATCTCCCAAAATAATTTTTTCAAGGACTATCGAAGGCGTGGATCTCCTAAAATAATTTTTTCAAGGACTATCGAAGGCGTGGATCTCCTAGAATAATTTTTTCAAGGACTATCGAAGGCGTGGATCTCCTGAAATAATTTTTTAATGACTATCGAAGGCGTGGATCTCCTGAAATAATATTTTAAGGACTATCAGAAGACGAACATTTTATCTCCTAAAATAATATTTTAATGACAATCGAAGGCGTGGATCTCCTAAAAGGTCTTTCAAGGACTATTATAAGCGTGAAATATCTAAAATATTTTTTCCAGGACTATAATAATGTAAATTTTTTAAAATAAATATTTTTCCGAGGACTAAATTCTAGATTTTTTAAAAAAAATATTTTTCTTCAAGGATTTAAAAAAAAAATTCTGTCCGTCCGTTTATGTATTTTTGTGAACAAAGTACAGGTCGCATTTATGATCCGATTTGGATGAAATTTGGCACAGTTCACTTATTTGGCCCAAGGACAAACCCTATTGGAATTGGAGAAAATCGGTTCGGAAAATCGAATGATGCACCAAACTCCCAATATTTGTTCAATTGGGACAAAACTCTGCACAGAGTACTGAATTAGGTCCAGACTGATATCTGCGAAGTTTTGTTAAAATCGGTATCGGTTTAGATATTGCTCCCATATATAGTTTCGCCCAATTTTTTGTGAATGATACACCAAACTCCCCATAATTGTCCGATTGGGACAAAATTCTGCACAGAGCACTGAATTAGGTCCAGACTAATGTCTGCGAAGTTTTGTTAACATCGGTTTAGATATAGCTTCCATATATAGTTTCGTCCGACTTTTTGTTTTTTTTTTTTAATTGTCCGATTGAGCAAAATTTTGCATAGCGAATGCAATTGAGGAAAACATTATGTGTGATAAGGTTTGTTAAAATCGGTTCAGAGTCTGATATAGGTCTAAATTTTATGGAAATGGTGCACCGAAGGGCCTATGTTTGTTCGATTTACTCGAAATTTGGCAGAGGTAATTAAATAGAATATAGATTGATAAGAAAAAACAAATGGTGAATGCAAGCGTTGCTCAATTAGGTCTATGTGTTGATATATAGCTCCCGTACATAATTTTACTCGATTTCATATAAATGGTACACCAAAGAATCCAAGTCTGCCCGTTTGACATGTAATTTTTTATTGATTTCAGAATGGTCTATTTATGTGCTATTAATTTCGCTATTAACTCGTTATTTAATTTCGGCCGATTTCATCCCAATGGTCCTCAAAAGATTCTAAGGCTATTCTATCTACAGGATATTGTGGATATTAACATATATTGTATGTACCCAAGCTGGTGAGTGGTATCATATAGTCGACCCGTCCGACTTTTGAACTTTCCTTACTGGGTTTTCAACTATTTCTTCCAGGGACTAGATATATATTTTCCAAGCCCTTTCAAAAGCAAGGGTTTTGAAACTATTTTTTTCTAGATTTTTCAGAAGCGGTGATTTTTAAAATAATTTCTCCCATGGACTAGAAAAATAGTGTACTTTTGAAATATTTTTTCCAAGGACATTCATTCATGAGCCTGGATTTTTATACCCTACACAACTGTGTTGTCAGGGTATTATAGCTTTTTGCAGCCCCAAGAGTTTGTAACATCGCGAAATATTGGTCCTAGACCAACCTTTAAGTATACCGATCGTCATATCTCGACTAGCTGAATCGATCTAGACATATGTCCGTCCGTCTGTCCATTATAATTTGTAAACACGATACAGGCCACAGTTATGGACCAATCTTCATGAAATTTTACATGTAGGATGGGTTCTGCTCAATGATGACCCCTATTTTGGTGAAGATCGGTTGATATTTAGGGGATGAAATGGACCAAATACTTAATTTTTGTCGGTTTTTCTGGTCGCTCCAGGGGTGGCAATTATGACCCAAACATTGCGAATTTTTACATGGAGAAGGGATCGGGCCAAAGAATAAACATGCCTGTTTTGATAAAGATCTGTCAATATTTAGCGGGTCAAATGGACCCTGACTTTTGTGTGAAAAATGACAAAATTTGTATTCTATGGCGTATATATTTACCCCTGAAGGACATAGGCCCGAGATATAGCGCTGATCACTTTGAAATGTTCCATAAGGTTCCGGGTATGATTAAGGACAACGCCTTTAATTTTACGGTGATGGTCAGAAACCGATATTGGAATGAAGCGGACCGAAAACTTAATTTATGTGTTTTTTTTCGAGTCGATCTATAGGCCACAATTATAAGCCAAACATCACAACACAATCCTCGGTGAAGGACAATTACAAGGGCTGTTCTGAATATTAGTAATATTTGTTGACCTCTGGTCGGTCAAGTGGGTGGTAATATCGCGAAATATCAGATATAGATCAGGTATAGAACCACACAAACTTAAATTTTTGTGGAAGTTGTGTAGGGTATCATATGGTTGGCCCCGTCCGACTATACTGCTCCGCTCACTGGGTTAAATATGTGTTTCCAATCACTTTCTTTCCCTTAGATTTTTAAAATGATTTTTTGCAATCACTTTCACATCCTTTTTTCCAAGCTGGTATTATTATATTTTCTTTTTTAAGGATCAGGAATTCTGTGAGTTGTACAATTGCATCCCTAGCTCCAGTTAACATCAACGTTTTCCCGGAATCTACAATTGTAGTTTCATTTCGGTCGTATGCAAAATAACAAGTCTGTGTTACACCCGTTAAGCGTATGACGCTTGATAACGCCCACTACTACTATCGGTATATCCTGCAGACACCCCCTATCCCTCCTCCTTCTCGAATACAAACGTAACAAAATAAGTGAATGATTGTGAGAGGGAAAAAGAGACGAAGAAAACGGAAGCTAATCATGATTTATGATGTGACCATTAATAAAAATGAATACTATTGGCAACAAATGACATTTGTTCTGTTTTCCAAGTGGGGGCTAAATGAAAGGACGAAGAGAGCAGCTTCATCATTCTGTTGTTACCGTTGATGGTATTTTCGTTTTTTTTTTTGTTTTTTGTGTATCTCAAATATTGGACAATGAAATTTTATCATCACTAATGAATTGAATTTTTAGTAGAGTATTTTGTGTGATTGTGGAAATCATCCGTTTAAATGAAAGTTTTCAAGTGAAAGGACTTTGGGGAGTTTGGTAGGTTTCCCGTGTACGAAACCATACTGTGATTATTATGAAGTATTTTGTTGTGGAGTGTGTAATTATGGATTTTGGATATTGCTGATGATGACAATGATGGAATATTTTCTGATGGTTTGTAAAATAATTTATTATAAAGAAAGTTGAAGGACTTTAGTGAACTGAGTTGAATGATATACGTTGGGCGCCATGTTGTGGAGGCTATCTGATGAATAACTAAGAATTTTAAAATCTTGGATTTTTAATAAAATATATTATTAAAGGAAGAACCTACAATGTCAGGATTTTCGAAAATATATTTTTTTTTCGAGGAAAATATTTTTTTTTTTTGGGGGGTGCCATATTCTCTATAGGATATAATAAAGACATTTCCATATATGAACATGTGTGTGACTATAAGATAAGTTTACTGAATATTTCCACCAATATTTCGATAAAGCCTTCACTGAATATACATTGATGAAGAAGAAGAAGATGCTGATGATGAGATGCTGATTCAATTTATTACATAAGTTAATTTTAAAACGTGTCACGGCAGCTACACACAACTACCAGCTGATGCCAACATGATGAATCAATGAATTTGTTGTTGTTGCCGTTGTTTTTGACACCTGAGAATTTCCATAAAAATTTATACACTTCAATGCCTATAAAGATATTAAATCTATCAACGAAAGCCTACAAAGAAGCGATTGTAAGAGTTTAACCCAAATAATCGACAAGGGTGGCAATGATTACAGTGATAAGGTAGTGTGACAAATATGAACATCCCCATTATGGGTTATATTTTAATTAATTTCCTTCGAGAACAGCAGCTACCAGCCAAATATAAGGTATTTTTCAATTTATTTAATTACCTTCCCTCGCTTTCATCCTCCACCCGCTTCATTAAATTTTATCTAATTCTTTATCATGAATATTTTTCGGAGGGTTGACAGGGCCACAACCAACATTTTAACTTTAGACCTAAGATGAAGGTATGTGATCTGTGTCATATTTACTTTCAATTTACCGTTATCATTTCTTTCCTTGACTCCTTGTCACACACTGGGGTTTAACGTTGTTGTTTACAAAATTTGTTGTTGGTAAATCTTCCTCTCCTTAAAAGCTATAAAATGCAAATTTATCCATTTTTGAGGCTTAAGTGAATTACTTGGCTGGCTACATCATTTGCCAATAAAATTTACAATTTTATAGGTAAAGTTGTCGTGGGTGAACATCAGGTGGAGGGAGATGGAATGGTCGTTGAGGCTTCCAAAGTGATTAAACATTAACATTTGTGGTTGTTGTGTTAATTTTATGTTAATTATTGTTGTTGTTGTTGGTGAATGTAATGCAATTTGCACAATCGGAATAATAGACTGTTTTATTTTTTCTCTGTGGAGTTTATCGGGGGCAATAACATGGAAGTACTGCATAGAGGAGAGTCTAATGAAAAAGACTGAAGGTCTTGATAAATAATAAAAAAATCCTAGAGTATAGAGGGACTTTAGAAGGGTTTTCCATATCTTATATAATATACTATTTTGGCATTTATAAAGCATGTTCGTCTGTAGGCTCTTAGAAAATATCCTCGAAAAACTAAGCTTTTTGGTTTGATAATCCTTCAGAAAATATTCTAAAACCAGTGAGCGGAGCAGTATAGTCGGACGGGGTCGACCATAAGATACCCTCCCCACACAACTACCACGGAACTCTAACTTTCTGCAGATCTATATCTATTTGCACCCTCTTAACCGATTAGAGGTCAATAGCACCTATTTCTTGCCATGACATCTTTTTCGAATTATGTTTTATATCATAATATCAATTTTTTCATTTTACACAGAAAGGTCTTGGTTAACTTGACCCGCTTAACAGTGAAAGATCATTACAAAAGCCCATCAAATTAGTTGGCCAGATTCATTCTCCAGTGTAACATTCTGCTTATAATTGTGGCATATAGATCGACATGATCATCACCGCAAATTATAGGCTTTGTCCTTGGGCATAACCGAAACCTCATGGAAACTTTAAAAGCGATCAACGCTATATTTCCGCCTTCTAGTGTGGTAATGGATTACTAAACAATATCTCAGTACGTAAGCACCTGTCAATATTTAAATGTAACTCCCACATCCGAGTACATACGACAATAAATTTGGTATCAATTCCACTCCTCTTGGATATACTAACAACTTCTCGGGTCTATGTTCTTTAGGGGTAAATATATATGCCATAGAATACAAATTTTGTAATTTTTCCATTTGACCCGCTAAATATTGACCGATCTTTATCAAAGCATGCATGCTTATTCTCTGGTCCGATCCCTTCTCCATGCAAAAATTCGCGGTGTTTGGACCATAATTGCGGCCTCTGGAGCGACCAGAAAACCCAACAAAAATGAAGTTTTTGGTCCATTTCCTCCACTAAATATTAACCGATCTTTTCCAAAAACAATAGGGGTCTTCATTGGCCAGAACCCATCCTACATGCAAAATTTCGTGAAGATTAGTGCATAAATGTGGCCTGTATCGTGTTTACAAATTATAATGGACAGACGGACGGACGGACTGACATGTCTAGATCGACTCAGCTAGTCGAGATATGACAATCGGTATACTTAAAGGCGGGTCTAGGACCAATATTTCGCGGCGTTACAAACTTTTGGGGCTGCACAAAGCTAAAATACCCTGACAACATATGCCTTTTGATCTGATAATCCCAAAGAATGCCACTTCGTTTGGAAAATGTGCTTATGACTTGAAAACACTTAAAAAATGGTCGGAACCTCTATATGAGTCGTTATTTTAATAGTGGTTTTTTGTCCATTTCAGTCTCTACTACATCAAAATATGAATCGATATTAGCAGTTTTCTGCGTAGAAGTTTCTTTTACCTAGAAAAAACATCTACCAAATTGCAGGCACTTCTATTGGGAAGGAGGTTTTAATATGGGGGTTCTGACATATTTTTTTTACCAAATAATTTCAAATTATAGCCACTTCCTTTGGAAATTGAGCCCATGAGCTAATGCTCATAAGCATGACAATACCCAATAAGTTGACGGAATCTTGAACCTATATTGAGAATTTCCCGCAAAGACGTTTTTCACCGTCCAAGACCACAGAATTCTAAATTACAACATAGACCTATATTGGATATATTCTCCATATATGTGTAGGTTGGCCACCCTTTAAGAACCCGGAACACCGATTCGATTGAAAATACGGCAAAAATTTGCAAAATACCGAACGACCGATATATGGCATATAAAATACCAATTATCTATAATAGGAAAGTATATCGTTTTAGACAGAATTCTTTGTAGAATATTTTTAATTCCTTTCTTTAAAGAATAAAGGTATCCCGAGCTCGACAGGCTTGGATCTTTAAAAAATATTTGTAAGGCCTTTCCGAGCCCCACAGGCGTAGATTTTTAAATAACATTTTTAAGGCCTTTCTGAGACCCACAGGCGTAAATTTTTAAAGAATATTTTTAAGGCCTATCTGAGCTCCAGAGGAGTGTATTTTTAAACAATATTTTTAAAAACTTTGTGAGCTCCACATGCGTGGATTTCAAAGAATATTTTTAAGGCCTTTCTGAGCCCCACAGGCGTAGATTTTTAAGAAAATTTTTAAGACTTTTATGAGCTCCACAGGGGCAGATTTTTAAAGAACATTTTTAAGGCCTTTCTGAGCTCCACAGAGGTGTATTTTTAAAGAATATTCTTAAAGGTATCCTGAGCTCGACAGGCTTGGATTTTTAAAGAATATTTTTAAAACCTTTCTGAGCTCCACAGTCGTGGATTTCAAAGAATTTTTTTTAGACCTTTATGAGCTCCACAGGCGCAGATTTTTAAAGAATATTTTTAAGGCCTTTCTGAGCCCCACAGACGTAGATTTTTAAAGAATATTTGTAAGGCCTTTCTGAGCCCCACAGGCGTAGATTTTTAAAGAATATTTTTAAGGCCTATCTGAGCTCCACAGTCGTAGATTTTTAAAGAGCCTTTTTAAGGCCTTTATGAGCCCCACAGGCGTAGATTTTTAAAGAATATTTTTAAGGCCTATCTGAGCTCCACAGTCGTAGATTTTTAAAGAGCCTTTTTAAGGCCTTTCAGAGCCCCACAGGCGAAGATTTTTAAATAATATTTTTAAGGCCGTCGATTTTTAAATATTTTTAAGACCGTAGATTTTTGAATAGTATTTTTAAGACCTTTCTTAGCTTCGCTGGCGTGGATTTTTAAAGAATATTTTAAGGCCTTTATGAGCTCCACAGGAGTGGTATTGTGTAAACATAAGATTTTCCAGTTTCTCTATTAAAAGAAGAAATTTTGCAGGTCGTTTACAGATAGAATATCCTCTGAAAGGCTTGAAGATGTTCCACAGGCAGACCTCCAGCAGGTCTTCTAAAGGCAGAAAATTAAAAAAACGGTTATTTTTTACTCAAAAAAAATTTTAGGCCGTTTTTGGCATAGCTATATATATAAAAAAGACATCTAGAGGATAGTTTAGGTGTATATTTTCAAATTGATATGGAAGACGGTATTTAGCTCTTCTAGAGGCCTTCTAGAGGTGGATGAACTTCTATAATTTTTCCAGAGATAGGAGACCTTGTAGATTTGTTAAGATTGTATTTAGCTTTTATATTAATATGAAATCATATATCGGAAGACCTCTGGAAATTTTTATTTTCCAAAGATTGAAATAAGGGGTTCTACTTCTAAATGTCCCTCATGTATACAAACACTTAGGAGGTCTATGATTTTTAGCAGAAGGTCAATTGATTTGATTTTCTATCAAAAATCCGTTGAAGTTCCCTTATAGGATTTTTTATCCACAAAATAACTTCGGAAGATATTGTATAGGGTCTTCTATCTATAGAAGAACTTTGAATGTTCTCTTAGGAGAATTTATGTAGAAAATCTATGTAACGTTTGCAATCTTTTTCCAATAGTGAAAATTCGTCGAAGTGCACTTATAGGATTTTCTATAGAAGAACTTTGGAGGTTCTTTATGTAGAAAATTTATGTAGAAAATCTGTGAAAAATTTGCGATCTTTTCCCAATAGTGAACATCGAAGATCCGTCGAAGTTCGCTAGTAGGATTTTGTTATCGAAAATCTGTTGAAGATCCCGTTATAGGATTTTCTATATACAAAAGATCTACACAAGTTACTTTTCTATTTATAGAAGACCCTTTTAGGAGAATTTCTGTATAAAATACGGTTTCTGATATCCTCCCAATAGCGAACATTTTCATATGAATATTCTCTCACAATTCATCATCCATCCAACCAACTACTTAACATAATTAATAACAAAACCACAATGACAAACAATGGCCCCTCATAATGAATGCAATTCAGGTTGGCCACATAATTGAATAAACAGCATAATTCAATTCATACACCCTTCTAACGGATATGACAGTCGGTAAGAGAGACTATCTATTTCCTGGCTGACGCTGGCATGCATCATGGCCACCATACAACAAACCAACCACCTTTCATTTATTAACGAGCTCAATTATCTTAATTTGTAAACATGAACAGGAACACCAACAGAGGAGGCTGACCTGCAGGTGGTTGTCAGGATATGGAAATTGCATTTCAACCTGCTCCTTACCACCCTATCTCTGGTCACAAAGTGATGGGATTTTTTTTCTCAAATACCCATGGCTTTGTGTTGTGGAGCTCATCAATATTCAAAACACTTGCTTTTGCATCGCCTCTGTAGGCATCCTTCCTTCCAACTTACCTGACTTAATTTATCCTGACTATCGATAATATCGATAAATAAACGCATACGATCGTCCAGTATTTGAAAACCATTACGCGGTTGCATAAGTAAATTTTGTACAGCTTCACGGATGCTGCTCGGCGTGGAGATGCTATCATCGATTATCATTGAATTACCACCGGCTGCCAACGAGGGTAGATAGTTGCCACCAGCCTGCATTTGTTGCTGTTGCTGTCGTAATTGTTGTTGTTTGAGCTGTTGTGAATGTTGTCGCAATGCATCGGAACATTTACGCAAGTAATCATAGGAACCTTTTGATTTATATTTATCGGCCATTTGTTGAAAACTATCCAAGATTTCATTGAAATCGGTCATAAGCGGTGCGGTGGAGGGTGTTGAGGTGGCCGAGGAATTACTTGTCGTATGATTGCAGGATGAATTGGCGATAGACGAAATAGAACTGTTGCTGTTCGATGTGGGAAAGGGTTGTGGGGCAGTAGAAGTGTTGTTGGTGGGTCGATTAGAGGGTGAGGTGCTTAGTGGCGAGGTGGATATTATCCGCAAATCGGTACCAGCTGCCAGCTGTTTCAGACTACTGGAACTATGAGAGTTCACCACCCGACTAGGGCTCAAAGCCTTTAGATCTTCACTCATAAGTCTTAGATTATCGGAGATTTGATGAAAACTTTCCGATGTGGTTAGGGAATGTTCCAATTTCGGATTCGACGAAGTAGAGGAAGAATTCGTAGCAGGAGCAGGGCCAGAAGTGGGAACTAAAGGTTTGCTATTAATAGAAATAGGTGTGGCAGTGTTTCCTCCAGCCGGCGTTGTGGCCAGTGATGTGGATTTTGGTCTACGTCTTGAGGGTGGCCCATTATTTCCCGGTGTACCCGAGGTAACATCCGGCATTTGCAATGGCTTGGTTATAAATGAATCCAGGGTTTGGGAATTTACCAATTTTGAGGGTTTATCTTCATTTTCGGGTATTTTATTTGCCCGTATGGCATCGAGGAAGAGCCTCAACTTATCCGATGGAGAGGGTGCTGCGGGCTCCTTTTCCTTGGCTATGGTGGATTTGGTTAAAGTTTTCACAGGGGATTGATTCGGTTTTGATGATTCCTCTATCAGAGAGTTACGTTTTTGGAGGGTATTATTCCCAGGCTTGTTGAGATTATTGGGTTCTTTGATGGGCTTCAAGACCTCCTCGGGTATATTTTGTTGATATTCCGTTCTCATGGAACTGCGTATATTTTCCAAAAACATTTTCAGTTGTGTGGAGGGCGTCTGGGCCTCACTACCGTTGAGAGAGGCCAGTGACTTGCTTACCATTTCCTGGGATATCATGCTGGAGGAAAAACTTCCCGTGGACTTGGACATACTGATTTGGGAGACGGATGTTTGTTGGGCGAAATTTTGGGCTTGATCCAAATTTTGTTGGGATATATTAACACTAGAGGTACTCTGGGCCAAATGTTGTTGCTGCTTGGCGAGATGTTGTTGTCGTTTCAATTCGGACAGCAATTTGGCTTGTTCGGAATATTTTCGTACACTTTCGGTTATGGTGCGTAGCTGGTCGGAATAGGCTTTGAGTTGATTTTCCAAATAATCTTGATCGGGTGCCGTGCCACCATAGGCATAGGACATGGGTCTCTCGATGGGTTTTTGCCAATTGTTGGCTTGGGAATTTGTAGGCTGGCTGCCGGATTTCAGATCCTCAACACTAAAACCATTTTCTAAATTTATTTGGCCCTGCTGACGTCCGTGGAAGGTTACCGAATGACGCATTGTTCCGGTTCCCACGGGTTCTGTGGTGGCCAAGGTGCTGCGTATGTTATCAATGCTGGTACTTTTCTTGCCTTGGAACTTCGGCTGTTCCGTGGGTTGTGGTGAACTAACTTGGCGTTTTTGATTGGCTGCTCCCGGGGCAAATCTCCTCAAGGGTATTGGTGGTGGTTGATAGGGAGAATTGGTGTTGGTTGTCGCTGGTTTATTTGGTATTGGTCCCGTGGTACTAAAACGATCGAGGCTTCTTGGTCGTTGTCCATTTATGGCATTGGGTGCCCCTGCTGCCATGGTGTTGTTGTTATTTGCTTGGGCATTCAAGGAGTTAATGGGCCTTGGTGTGCTATGGGAACGTCGGGGTACCACTGGCTGGCCTCCGGGTAAGGTGGGGGATTGTATCCCGCCACTGGAATTATTTACCAGGTTGCGATGTAGTGGTAATGGGGGACAATAATTCCCAGGGGAATTTATGGCACCTCCTCCCGAACCTCCGGTGGCGTTGGTGTTCGAAGAGATTCCCGTTTTTTGTGTTTGCTGTCCCGCCAAGGGACTTTGACGATATTGTTGATATAGGGCCGCATAAATGGCCTCCTTATCACTTGGTATTGTTGTTGCTGAGGAGGAGGAGGGGCCGGAATTTGCCGAGGAGGAGGAGCAGGAGTTTGTTATCGTTGTATCCATACGATTCGTTGTCGCCAAATTTGGTGCATTCGCTGTGGTGGGCGAGGCCGTGGAGGCCACCATACTAACAGCCTGTCTTAGCTGTTGTTGCTGGCGTGTCAGCTGTAGTAGGCGTTGTTGTTGTTGCAGTGTCAATTGCTGTTGTCGCAATTGTTGTTGTGACATATAGTCGACAAAACCCTGTGAGGAGGAGGATGTTGTAGCGGCAGAGACTGCTGCTGCTGAGGATGATGATGATGTTGGTAATGGCCGATTGATTGCTTCCCGACTGGCATAGGCTGGTATGGGTTGTGTGGGTGTTTTGACCACTCGTTGATAACGTTGTGGTTCCGCATATTCCGGCACTTCATTGTGAAAATTAAATGCAGCCATCGCAGCGGAGGAGGATGATGATGATGAATTTGTGTTTAGGTTAGCCATTTGTTGTTGTTGATCCGTTGGTGAGGGACTATTTAGAAACGGATTATTACCCTTTAAGGCAATGGGGGCTGTGGTAATGGAACTGGTTGGTACTTCAGTGGTCAGAGGTGGGGGTGAGGGTTGCAGCATACTCAAGGCAGAGTTACTGGTGACTGTAGAACCCTTTGCCTCTCTGATGTGTAGGGCCAGCTCATCGTCCATTGTGGATGCTGACGAGTAGAGCCCCGCATAGCCACCATTGGGTGTTGTGGATTTGTGCGTCGTGGCCGAGGATGATGATGATGGTGCAGCCATTAGATTAAAGGGTTTCACATATGGCGATGAATCGATTGCATTGAATTTATTGCAATTTGCCACAAGGCCTGTGGCAGGATTGGGACTAGTACTGTTCGTAGGTGGGGGTGGTGTAACTCCTGTCGGCACTGGACCACCATTTGTAGCAGCTGGAAAACCACTGATGCGAAAACCATTCATTTTGGAATTCCCCGTCTGCGATGAGGATATCGTTGAATACAACAGGGAGGATGAAGAGGAGGGCGTGGTGGAGCTATTGTTCTGGTGTAATTTTTGGTATCTTTCTTGTGATGAGCTTGAGGTTTTTTGTTGTGAGCTATTGCAATTTTTTGTTGTCATTGTCACATGTCCAACACTCAGAGAGATGCAAAACAAAGAAGAGCCACGAACCTCTACTAGGCTCCGTATGTCTCAGCAATATGACGATATGTTTGAAGGATTTATTTACTCAAACTGGGAGAGACTGACTGCGTTTCGCAGGATAAATGGCCAAGTCATGTATGCAGCCGGTGCAACCCGACCATCAGACATTTGTTGTTGTCCTCAGTGTTGCAGTGACATTGATGACCGTCGATTAACACCAAGACATGACATTGCAAAGGACCAAACGTTTTTTCTTCTTCGTTCGAGGCAGGCAGGACTGGTGGTATTGCCGGCTAAATGATGGCGATGGTTGTTTGGTTTTCGTACTTCTTACTCCCGATGTTTGTGTTCAATTATTGCTGATATGTATTTAAGACAGATTCCACACACGTACAGACACTCAATTTCAAAGGATAACAGCAAAAGATATACCCTCACACGGATATTGACCGAACTTCATACGCACACACGTACGCGCGTAAAATACCGATACACGCCCGTTTTCACTACACTTCGTTGCGTTTCGTACGACGTTACTTGTTCACAGCTTTGTTAAAGGTTTTTGTTTTC
This sequence comes from Musca vetustissima, assembly GCF_032173495.1. NCBI lineage: Eukaryota > Metazoa > Arthropoda > Insecta > Diptera > Muscidae > Musca > Musca vetustissima. The sequence goes on from NW_026882924.1 coordinate 155,952, forward strand.
TTTTTGTTGTTGTTGGTGTTGTTACATGGCTACGAAAAATTGGTTGTTGTTTTTGTTGTTGCTACCGTCGTATTTCAACTGATTGACATTTTAAATGCCCGGGAAACGGAAACTTTTCAAGTTGTCGTTCAGTTCTTCTTCGTTTTTGAAAAATATTTTGTTTCTTTTGTTTTTATTGTATTACTTTCAACATTGTTGAACAATTTGGTTATTTGACTATAAGATATAGGGGAGATTGGTATTTAGCTTAAGCACAAAAGCCCAAGGATCACACACACACACACAATTTGAAGTTCTTTAAAAAATTACCACTGTTCTTTTCTTAACAGGCAATTAAACCAAGAGATGAATTCCAAAAAAGTAATTAATGACCAATATTTAAGGTCCTCCGGAATTAGAGACATAGAGATAGTAATTTTAAATATTTTTTTGTCGCACACAAGCGATTTTTTTCTACATCAAAAGTGATCTCCCAAAGGTTTGAGAATTTTTTAATTCAATAAATGTGTTCTCCCTAGGGGTCAGCAAAATTTTTCCTAGAGAAAAATTTGGCCTACATAAGACTTGTTTTTGTCGAAAAATTGAACTGCATATGGCCCGCTATAGAAAATAATGACATCCCCAAAGTCTGTAAACTTATTTTATAGGAAAGGTGACCTCCTGACAGATATGCGAACTACATCATCACATCACATTTTTTCCATTAAAAATCGAGTTATTCGATTTTTTTTCTAAAGAAAAAATACATCCCTGATTATTGCATATTTTATAAAAAAAATTGGCAGATTCGCGGGGACTGCAAATTTTGCCATTAATAACCAAACCCCTTGAGGTCTGTACTTTTTTCCTAAAAAAGTGACTATCCTCAGGTCTCCGAATTGTTTTCAGTAGTTATAAGCTGACTTCCACGATGTCTTCGAATATTATTCTTAGAAAGAAAATTGATCTCAAAAATCTCATCACAGAGGTCTGTGTTTTTTTTATACCCTTCACCACTCTGTGGTACAGGGTATTATGTCTTTGTGCATATGTTTGTAACAAAAGGCAAAAGGAAACGAGATAGACACATGGTTCCTTTTGAATCAGTGAATCACTTTCTAAGTCGATTTATGCATGTCTGCGTCTGTCTGTCCATGTTAAATTGTAAACAATGTACAGGCCGCATTTATAATCCGAATTGGATGAAATTTGACATAGGTCACTTATTTGGCCCAAGGACGAACCCTATTGAAATTGGGCAAAATCGGTTCACATTAAGATATAGCTCCCATATATATTATTGTCCGATTTAATGTAAACGGTGTCATATATTTTTCAATTTGCGCGTAATTTGGCACAGTGTGATGATTTAGGTCTAGAATGATGTGTGTCAAGTTTCCTGAAAATCGGTTCAGATTTTGGATATAGCTCTCATATATATTTTCGTCCGATTTAAGGTAAATGGTGTACCAAAGTCCCTATATATCTTTCGATTTGCACGAAATTTGGTACAGCGTAATAAATTAGGTCTAGAATGATGTGTGTCAAGTTTCGTGAAAATCGGTTCAGATTTTGGATACAGCTCCCGTATATATTTTCGTCTGATTTAAGATAAATGGTGTACCAGAATCCCTATATATCTATTGGGAAAAAGGAATTTCTGAGCTCTGTAAATTGCTTGTTTAATAGAGTGATGCACAACAACACCATGGCATCCGGTACTCCTAATGCGATAAATGGTCAACGTGCAAGGTGCAGGGATAGGTACTATGAGACCAATACCAGATAAACCTACAACCACTAACAGCATTCTTCCTATCACCGGGAGTAGCCAATCAAAAATACAAAGTAGATTCACCACCACCAACAGATTAGCTGAAAAACACCACAATTGATAACTTATGCAAGTACCACGGCTTCCACAGAATCCTTGGCTAAACGTACACTTTCCCTTGTCATTCACCTTCATTAGCCCTAACATGATTTGCTCCTGGAACGTTGAATCAAAAATGCCAGGATAGTTCCAGCAGCCTACAGAACGACACAAATTCCCAAGCAAGAAAATGACCAGTATAAAAGTACCACCACAGAAAGCTTGGCTAGCGATGCTATAACCACACATCATTCGATTAGCTTTTGTGGGTCAAACAAGTTTCGAAAATGGTTTCAATGCAGAGGATCTGAAATGCAGCAGCATCCAAGCTGCCAATCATCAAGTCAACAGTTAGCAGAAACTCAACGAGAAACCCACGTCATATACCTATGGTGCAACGGCATCCAATCAAGATTATTTGGAAAATCAACTCAAAGTGTAGTGCGATCAAATTCGAAACATGATTGAACCTTGCGGACACACCTGTGAAAATGTTTTGAGTAATATGCCGGGTCAAAATGTTCCGATATAATAAAGGATATTGTAGATTTTTAATATTTCCATAAGTAACGTATAAGTATTGTCGTAAATGAAACGCCACACTGGGCGCTATTAATAATAATCATACGCTTCCTGGACATTGTTGTTTCATAATGGGGCAATAAAACGATTTCGTTTGGAAGCTTAGCGATATAGTTCGTTGAGATATAAAATAGGTTAGCTGGATAACAAGAAAAGTTGGCAAAACTCATCGAGAGACCCATGTCATATACATTTGGTGGTGCGGCAGCCGATCAAGATTATTTTGAAAATCGACGCAAGGCCTACTTCGATCACTTACTTACGACAATACATAAATTGTACGAAAATATTCCGAACATGACAAATTGCTATCCGCATTAAAGCGTCAGTAACATCAAGCAAAACAAAAACAATATCTGTCCCAGAGTACCTCCAGAATTTGGACCAACAACAAAATATCGTCCAATAGACATCCGTTTCACAAATTACCATGACCAAAGTCACTGGCCTCTCTGGGCAGAGAGGCTTAGACACTGTCGATCGAGTTTTTTTTTGGGAAATATACGTTGTTCCATGAGATCGGTATATCAAGAACAAATATGACATTATTTATATAAAATCAGTTCAAAGAGTTTTGTAGAGTGCCCCTAAGCGTATACGTTGTGTCACTATGTTCATACGACCTACCGCACCCTATTAATATAACTCATACGCCCTTTAGTTATGAGATTTTGGAAAATACTCGGAAACAAGATTTCCAAACGTAAATTAGGTTAACAATCCATCAGCTTCCGACTTTAACGAAGTGCGAATTTTAATCCCATACTAAACATGCTTTTTAAATGTAGTTTCATTTCCTCTTTTAAAACCCACAATATTTCGCGCTCATTCATCTCAATGGAGTACTACCCCTAAGCGTATACGTGCTGCCCCGATGTTCATACGCTCGCTCACTCGTTCCATATTAATATAAATCATACGCACTATGGTCATTCGTTTTTAATATTTGCAAAATACTAGGAACTAACCAAAGTCTCCTAACAAAAATTAGGTTAGCGATTCATCAGCTTGCTACTCTGACTAAAAATATTATTTAATTCCATACAAACATCCTTTAAAAATTCAGTTTCCTTCGCTCTTTTAAAATCCTCATGGTTTCTCTCTCATTTAGCTCAACATTTACAGGATTGTTTACAAATAGTAAATAGAACATTAACATAATCTACCGAACAGATAATGTTCTAATACCTAAGGGCAATTTTGTTGGAATTTAAATAGAAGAATGAAACACACAAGAAACGAAAAATAAGAATCCAACAAAACGCTTGAAAAGAGAAAACAAATAAAAGAATCTAATCTTGCAATGCAAACAACAAACTTGCAAACAAAAGATGGTGCTATAACAGATGCAAATTGTAATGTGTCATTTTATAAGTTATACACTTTTGTTGTTGTTGTTGTGTTTTTGATGTTACACAAATCTAACACATTTCCACAGGGGACACAAATAATAAGAATGACAGCAACAACTAAACAAATGGTGCAAGAAGAGAAAGACACTACAGCAAAATACCGAGAAACATTTAGGTGGTAGGTATTTATTTTCCTTAAGGACATTGCTCCATATATATTTGTGCAAACGATATGCTGATGCTGACGATGTTGATAGAATTGAATATATCTGTTTGCAGGAATATTTGCTTTGTGTACACATTCTCATATCATATCAATAGGCAAAGGCACCGCGCTTTAGCTGTCAACATGACAAATGTTTTGCCTATTCAAAATGTCTCTATGAATTTTTAATAAACTCTTAGGTTTCAATAATGGTGTACAAGACTGCTTTGCATAAATTTCAATTCACAACACCAGCGAAAAAAAGTGTCAAACAATCATCAAAGAAGCCAAAAGAATTCAAAAATGCCAGACGCTAAAAATTTGAATTTATGGCAAGGAGAATGAGAGAGATTGGTGTTGGCCTAAAATGTAAATTATGACCCAGGTTGACAGAAAAAAAATATACAAGCATGGCTCTTTTGATATGAGGGATCATAATTCCTCCACCTCTCAGCTAGTCGAAGAAAAAATACATTTGATAACAAACAAATGCCGTAGGCTTTTCAATATCTGGAATATACACGGTAGCTATATAAAGAAGGAAAGGAAAAAAATGAAATTGGGACACAACATCGTAATAAAAGAAGAAATTTTAAACACGGCGGTGAATTCATAACAATAAACACTTGGCTTATAATTGTGGGGAACAGTTTATTTGTGTGGCATAAAATATTCAAGACAAGTGGACAATTTAGTGTGATTGAACCTTGCTGGCGGAAATATTGCAATTGATTCTCTTTAGACACCATTGTGAAGTTCTTTTTTGTGGGATTTATGTTGCAAAATAATAATTTCAAACGAGACGTATTAGTATTGTCGTATATCATACGCCATACTGTGCTCTATTAATACTAATCATACGCACCGTGGATTTCGAATGTACTTTAAAGGGATATTAAAAGAATTTCGTTTAGAAATTTAATAATTGTACTAAACTAAACAATAATTAGACGATTTCTAATAGATGATGATATGGTTGGAGAGGATCCGTAATGCCAAAATTGGGGGACCATAACACATATGGTTTTTCCTTTAAACAAATGTAATTTAAAATATGTATCGTGAAGAACCTGAGGATCAGCATAGGTGACAGACCCTAGTGAAGGAAAATTTTATCTATTTAGAGAGCCAGTCGGTCGATATAGAGCAACTATATTGCTTGCGAATTTTTATGGAAGATGTAGCAAATAGTTGAAGAGAAGCTAGACTTGATACAGAAAGTCTAAAGAAGCAATTAACCTGACATAGGTAAGTTACTGGGTTACAGAATCAGCATACAAGTATTATAGGCTATGTTGAACTTCTGTCAGTCGATATGAAAGAGTTGGGGAGTAAATTACTGGATATATGTTATTCTAGTGAGCCAGTATTGCCAAACAAAATCGACGGTTATGTCACATCTGAAACATAAATTACTTTTCAAAGTCTATTACATGACGCATTGAATGATATCGAGGGCAGGACAAGGGCCAATGCGTCAATATTCATGAGATAAAATTCCATTGAAACGGTATACAAAATCTGGAGAACAATTGAAGGAAAGGTGAAGAATCTGGTAGTTTGTAAAGACGAAGAAATGTGAAAAGGCCGGTGAAAGCTTACAGACGAGGTAAAGAACCAGTAACTTTACGTAGAGCGAGCTGAGTCTGTGCAGACAAGCTGTAGGAACAATGAATCTGTGTAGACGAGCTGTGTGACGAGGTGAAGGACCATACGTGTTGAAGAGCTGCTGGCAAACTGAAGGTCTAGAAGTCAGTACAGACGGGCTGAAGGGCCAGTGACTGTACAGACTGGCTGAAGGCCTATTGAGTTTGAATAGACCACCGGAAGATCTAGTGCGTCTGTACAAATAAGCTGAAGGGCCACTGAATCTATGCATATTAGCTGAAGGAGCAGTGGGTCTTTACAGAAGGGCCAGTGGGCCTTTAGACGAGCTGTGTGACGAGGTGAAGGTCCATACGTGTTTAAGAGCTACTGGCAAACTGAAAGTCTAGAAGTCAGTACAGACGGGATGAAGGGCCAGAGTGTCTGTACAGACTGTCTGAAGGCCTATTGAGTTTGAATAGACCACCTGAAGACCTAGTGAGTCTGTACAAATAAGCTGAAGGGCCACTGAATCTGTGCATATGAGCTGAAGGAGCAGTGGGTCTTTACAAAAGGGCCAGGGGGCTTTATAATCGAGCTAAAGGGCCAGTGATTCTTTACAGACGAGCTGAAGAGCCTGCGATTCTGTACAGATGAGCTCAATCGCCAGTTAGCTAAGCTAAGGGGTCATTTATTCTATAAAGATGACCTGGAGGGCCAGTGATTCTTTACAAATGAGTTGAAGGAGCAGTGAGTCTGCACAGACGACCTGAAGGACCAATGAGGGTTGATGGGCCAGAGTTCCGATTGGAAAAAGCTAATGTTGTGAAGCTGAAGGGCTAGTTCCCATCGCTATTGCGGCTACTTTGTATTCCTTAGGAATACAGTGGGTCTTTACAGAAGGGCGAGTGGGCCTTTATAATCGAGCTAAAGGGCCAGTGATTCCTTACAGACGAACTGAAGGGCCTGCGATTCTGTACAGATGAGCTCAATCGCCAGTTAGCTAAGCTAAGGGGTCATTTATTCTATAAAGATGACCTGGAGGGCAAGTGATTCTCTACAAATGAGCTGACTCTGCACTGACGACCTGAAGGACCAATGAGGGCTGATGGGCCAGTGTTCCGATTGGAAAAAACTAATGTTGGGAAGCTGAATGTCTAGTTTCTATCGCTATTGAGGCTACTTTGTATTCCTTAGGAAACTGAAGTTAGACAATATTATTAGACAATATTGGGAAGCAGAATTACCAGTGACTATCGTTATTGTCTAGTTAAAGTTCGGTAAAGTTGTCATATATGATTAGGTAACACCTCATGGAGAGCTAAACGATCATATAAGGCAATAAATAGCTCTTGACGAATATCTAGCCGATCTTAAGGAGCTGTGGTCGATGTAATCGAACTGATGAATCTCTCTAGATAATTTGCAGGTCAGTACATTCTATGCAACCACACTGATGGCGAAATCGGTATCGAGAAGAGTCATGGAGTTTACATAGGTAAGCAGAAATATCACTAGGTAAATATCGATATATATCTGATGAGCCCTTTTGAGAAGTGAAAGCTAAGGGCTAGTTAGTCGGTGTAGAGAAGATGAAGGGGATGTGGTCCGCTAATGAATAGTAAAAGATCGCTGTATCTAAACTGCAGTTTCAGTGAATCCACATAAATAATTTCAGGGTTGACATTAAATAGTTCAAAATATCCTCCAAAATGTATCTTTAACATGGATACATTGGCGATATTACTTTCTTATCCCTATGCTGTGGATTTTTTAATATGAATATTTTCCTATTTTTAGATCTAAAGAAATAGATGGTTGGCAAGATATTCAACCCGCAAATTTTGAAATTATTGATATACCCTTCTGCTTATATTTTCAGAAAAAAAAGAAAAGGAACTGTGAAAGGTCGCCTTTATATTAAAGGGATTCCAGAAATTATTCTGTCTGCAGAAGACCTCTACAGGATTTTTTGTCTGTTGGAAACTATCAGAATGTTTTCGTTCTCAAGCCGTTTCCTATGTACGAAATGACATCTGTCTATGGATGATCTGAAGAAGGCAATACAACTAATCTAACACATTATAATTTTGCTGAATAATAAAACATGTTTCGCATCGGATCCATTAAGATTTTATTGTCCTTATAAAATTGCATTTACATGTTTAGTACTTGAGAGCGTATAAATAATATTAATATGGGACACCATAGCGTATTGGTAATATTATCATAATATTACTTGTACGCCATCAATGACATAATTACTAACAAAATCTAGCCACAATAATTTTATTTAATTACTTCCATATTTTAAAACACATATTCCCATTAATTAAAATATAACACTTTCCCTAATATGTGAATATAATTGCAGGCCTGTCAAGCTAAAAGCTGGAACCGGCACTAAATAAACTGTCATAACATACAACGGCATCAACGACATTTAAAGCTTCAGCATTAGTAACTTGTAAGTCCAATTTGTTAGATTATTTTTTTATACAAAACAAAAAATACCCCATTCTGCCCCCAAAACACTTGAGCAAAGAGACATATAACCATCAAAATTTCCCAACTATTATTCACACGTGCCTGTCATGAGGTTTGTCAGTTGCCTGGCATCAGTTCCAATCATCGTGTACATCATCTTCCCAGCAAACAAACACACAATCCGAATGTCGCCTCTATGAGAAGCGAGTGACTAGGAGAACTTCCTCTTAGGCTCTTTTTTTCTTTACAATGACAGAAGAAGAAAATAGAGGAACAGGACCAGGACGCAAGAACTTATGGCAAATTAAGGATATACTAGTAGTAACTGCAGTGACAGCCACAACAACCATTTCAACAATAGCAGCAATTTCAGTTATCATTCATATTTGTTGTTGTAACACAAACATAATTCTTATGCAAAAAGGCTGAAAACATCTACAAAGACATATCCAGATGTGGACCATTAACAGGAGACCGGAGAAAGAGATGGGCAGCCATAGAAAGAAAGACAGGAATTCCCATTGTAGACATTAAAGGGGGATTTGTGGTGTAACATTCCATACCTTAGCTCTTTGTTGTTGTGTGTGTGTGTGAGAAACAATCCTCTTAACATCTACACTCCATTCGCAGCACACACACAAACTATCAAACTGACTGGCACATATAGGTTAACACATTGCTTCCTGAAGATGCCAGCAGTAGTAACCATATATTATTATACAGAAGAGGTAAAGAAGGAGGCTCTTAGTAAATTGTCTCTCTGTGACAGCCTCCTCAAAAGTATGCAATGATTTTGATACTACCACCACTACTACAATTGCTTTTCAGTCACATACATCAAGAGGCCAGATATCTGCATATCATACAGAGCTAAGTAGCATACCTAGGAATGTTCGGAATGGATTTGTGGTGTGTTGTAACACAAACTTCTAAATGTATGCTGTGGTATTTATTTGTTTGTTCAAAGCGAGAGGCGGAGACCGAGAAAGAATCAAAGAATCAAGAATCAAAGAATCAAACACTTTTCCAAGAAATCAACAGTGTTGCCAATAAGTCGATTAGATGTTGGTACTTCAAAGTAATTTGTATTTGAAAGAGGCCTGGGAAAGGGATTAATAATTGTGGGAGGAATGAAAAATCAAAAAAATACAACAAAGCCTTATAAAGGAATGTTGTGAAGGCAAGTGGAAGATCTTCCGAGTACAGCAGCGTTTGTAAGTAATACTGAGCATAGAAGGCCTGCAGAAGGTATTTTGGCAAAGAAGATCTTCTTTTTATAGAAAACCTGATAAGAGTGATCGTTCTATAGAAGACCTTCCGAAGGTATTTTTGCCTATTGACGACTAGTATAAGGTAATTGATTTATATAAGCCATCTTGAAGGTCTATGGTCTACAGACGGACTGTTGAAGTTCCTCTGGAATGGAATTGCTTTTATCGAGGTATTTGAGATGCTTCTAACTGGCCTACTGCCCATAGAAGACTTCTATAATATATTCCGCCTATAGACTACCTGTAGAAGTTCTTCTGAAGAGCTGCAGAAGGTGCAAGGTATTTACAAGATCTGCGAAGATCTTCTGTCTATACAAGATCTATAGAAGAAGACTTCTAGTTGGTCATATGTCCATAAAGGGCTTGTGTATTCTGCCTATAGACTACCTGTAGAAAGGCATCTGAAAAGGTGCAGAAGGCGAAAGGTCTTTAGTAGCCCTATAGAAAGTTTCTGTCTACAGAAGATCCATAGAAGGAGACGTCTCGAATGTCTTATCTCTACAAAAGTCTTGTAACAGATATTCAGTCGATAGATTATCTGTAGAAGGTCTTACTTTTTATAGAAGATCTACAGAATCTGTTGGGTCTACAATAGTCCTGTTGAATTTACTGTCTATAGAGAAGGGTTTATTTCTATAGAAGATCTATAGAAGCTGTTGGGTCTACAATAGTCTTGTTAATGGTGCCGTCCTGAAAAGGCCAACTGAAGGTCTTTGGTCTACAGATGCGCTGTTGAAAGTGGAAGGTATTTGCAAGACCTGCGAAGGTCTTCTGTCTATACAAGATCTATAGAAGGAGACTTCTAGGTGGTCATATCTGCAAAAAGGGCTAGTCTTTAGAAGTCCAATAGAAAGTTTCTGTCTAGAAGGAGACGTGTAGAATGTCTTCTGTCCACAAAAGTCATGTAACAGATATTCAGTCGATAGACTATCTGTAGAAGGTCTTATTTTTTATAGAAGATCTACAGAAGCTGTTGGGTCTAAAATAGTCCTGTTGATTTTACTGTCTATGGAGAAGTGTTTATTTCTATAGAAGATCTATATAAGCTGTTGGGTCTACAATAGTCCTGTTAAAGGTGCCGTCCTGAAAAGGAATTCCGCTGTACAAAGCCTGCAGTTCAGTCCATAGAATACCTGTTGAAGGTGTCCTGATCTTAGAAAACTTTAGGGCATATCATCTATGGATGATATGTATAGGGTCTTCTGTTCATGGAATGTTCTCTACAGGTCTATACAATGTCTACAATTCTTCCTATTGGAGATCTGTTGAATGAGTCCTCCGATTAAAGAGCTGTAGAAGCTTTAGCTATTAAAGGTCTGTTAATGGTGGATTTAGGAGGATTATCGTCTATGCAGAAGCTGTAGGAGATCTTCGGTTTATAAAAGGTCTTTAAAAGACCTATAATCATGGGGTACAACTGAAACAGATATTCAATCCCTAGATGATTTGTAGAATGTCTTCTGCATATAGAAGTTCAAAAAAAGGTTTTCTGTCTACTTTTGTGGAATATTTTGTCTTTAGCGAACCTGAAGAAGCCAATTTTTCAGAAGACCGGAAGTAGGTCTTCTTGCTTCAAAATAGCGTCCCTCCAGGTGGTTTTCTGTCCAAAAAAAGTCAGCAAAAAGGTCAAAGACCTTTAGAGTCCTGTTAAAGAGTAGGGTATATATCGCCTACGGAGGAGCTGTATAAGTTATGACGTTTATGACGATCTGCTGCCTATATAAGACTTCGAATAGGTCTCCCGAGACGTGCAGTAGTATGTATAAGATTTCTGATCATATGTATATGATCATATGTATGACCTTCTGCTAAAAGAAGGCCTAATGAATGCTTTCCCAAGACCTTCTGTTGGTAGGACATCCATTGAAATCCATATTCTTTGTTGGAAGCCTTCCGGCAGGTATTTTATCCACAGATTGAAGACTACGATATGATTTGATGTCAACAAGGTATTCTGTCTTCAGTTCCTATAGAAGACCCATCAAAGTTTTTTTGAATGCCTACAGAATGTATTCAGTCCGAGAAGATGTGCTCATCAGCTATCCAAGGTATCGAAGAGGTTTTCCTACTGAAGGTCTTCTGAAGATAGAGGGAAATACGTCTGTCTGACCTCCAAAAGATCATCGAACCTCTAAAAGTTTGTTTGGACTACAGGACTGTTTATAGTGGTGGTAGAAGTCCATTGAAAGTCCCTGGAAGACCTCTAAAAGATTTTCTATGTTGGAAAGCTGGAAGATTTGCTATGTACAGAATAATTGCAGATGGTTTTCTGCCGGTAGTCCCTGCTTCTCCAAGGCCTATTGAAGGTCTTCAGTGTTCCTGATAATAAAGGGAAAAATGTCTGCATATAGTAGATTTACAGACGATCGTATGCATATAGAAAATATCTGTCAGTAAGGCTTCGACCTGTAGAAGATTTGCTAATGTTTATCTTTAGATCTATCTATAGAAGATCTCCAAAGGATCTCTTGCATATAGAAGACCTAAAAGAGGTTCAGCTATCTGTATAATACCTCTAGAAGGATCGCGACAGATTTACATGGTCTACAGCCTAGAGATGATCTAGAAGACTTGCTAAAGTTTATCTTCAGATCTGTCTATAGAAGATCATACTTTGGAGATCTTTATGCATATAGAAGACCTAAAAGAGGTTCAGCTATCTGTAAAATACCTCTAGAAGGTTTGCGACAGATTTACATGGTCTACAGCCTAGAGATGATCTCAGAAGATTTTATGTGTACATCAAATCACTTTAGAACATATCTCAAAGGTATCTCCGTTTGTAAGAGATCTGCAGAAGGTGTTATGAATTCGTAGGGTCCTCTGTTTAGTGGAGACTTCCATAAGGACATCTCTTTACAGAATACTTCAGAAGAGCTCTAGAAAGTTTACTGTCTACAAAAGTACTTCATAGGATTTGGAGTCTTTTTAAAGCCTCCAGGAAGTCTATTGTCTATAGAAGTCCTACCAAGCCTCCAGTCTATATATAAGCCAGTCTAAATAAGTAATAAAGTATTCGGTGTACAAAATGCCTTCAGAAGATTTCTCCTTTCAAGGTTCTATGTCTGCTAAAGACCTTCAGAAATCTTCGGATGTCGGAAGGTAGGGTGCGAGATATTCAGACGTATTTTTGGCTATAGTCCTTCTATATTCGAAAGTAGTTTGTCTCTTGTAGATGTCCAATATGTATTTTGTCTATAAAGGACGTTCAGAAGGCTTTGTTTAATACATGAGCTCCTGTAAATCATCTGGACTTTCTGAAAATATTCTGTCTGTAGAAACCGGTTGGAGATCTGTATTCGTTCCCTTATGAAAGTCCCATACAAAATGTTTCTCTTGCAAAGAATATATTCCCAACTCCCCACGTTCCCCCTTTCAATCTTCCCCCTTCTCTACACCACAAAACACCCTCACCTTTCTCTTTTGCATATTCACTTTGAAGCATACTTTTAGGCATGAAGGAACTAATTGATGAATAAAATCAATACAAAATTTGTATTGCATGTGTAGACACAAGACACATCAACATACAAACACACACACACATCTATATACACCTACATACGCACACGTAGACTACACATTACCATTTTTGTGTGATGAATATATAATGAAATAATGCTTGACGACTATCTTCATTTGTGTGCAAAAATTCTACTCGACAATAATTAAATAACAATTGAATTGAGATTGAGATGCAATTTCATCGATGATTGCGGGTAATGGAAAATTTGCATTTGTTTGTTTGCGTTTGGGTACGCTTCGATTTGTCAGGAAACTTTTGTAAAAGTTATCGACAACAGCAATTGACATGTTAAGGATAGTTGAAGAAAAGCAATAAAGGAAAAAAAACTATATGTGAGTTGAATAGATTAGGGTAAGGGGAAATCGAAGAATGAATGAAAAACAAAAGGAAAATATTTACGGTTACAGGAAAATATTGACAGCAGTTGTGAAGAGCTAAGGGAATCCACAGGGAAATTATTTGAAAGGGGAGAATTAATTCCATAAAATAATATAATTATAAATCAAATTAATTGATATTTATTTTCTTTTGTATGAAAGTATGAAATTTTTTATTTGCAAGATTTATCTTTTAATTGAAGTTTCCCTTAAGATATTTCAGAGAAACGATCTCTCTCCAAAAATCCCCACCACAATTAACACACATACCCAAAAAATCTAATTTCTGCCAAAACAGATTTTACAAAAGATTATTTGCAATCATTTCTCCCTCCCTGCTTCCCATTTTTAAATTCCGTGCTATAACCAAAAAATCCTTTGAATTTATATTTTATAAACCATAAAAACATCTTGCCCCGTTTTTTGGGGATTAACCCCTTTTTCCTCTATTCCAAAATCCCCTACTAATTGGCAAGTTGTATTCATCTTCTAAAATGTTCTTAAATAATATAAATTTTACCAAAAAAATATTTTATCTCTATGTTCCTGACTACAATCCATAGCTGTAAATGTGTGTGTGTTTTGGGAAGATACATATCAATTTAGAGGACATAAAATTGTGTGCTGTCCACAGACAAAACCGCAAAACCACTGGTGAGTGTAAAAACCACCTGCTAACACAAAACTAACAAATGAAAAAAGAAGAAGAAAAAACAAGAACAAGAACAACATGGAATAGCAAAGCATAATAGATGAGATAAATGCACACAGTGTCTAACGAGGGGTACGAATAGAAAAAATTCCAGAGCCAGAAAACCTCTCAACCAACAAAACTTCGATAGAGAGAAGAGTTCTCTATACAGAATACCTTTTAGCATTCTTTTATAGATTACTACATCCCGAAGAAATCCTAGAGACCTACTATAGCCAGAATAACATTTAAGAGGAAAAAGAGCTTCGAGAGGGCCTCTATAACCCGATGACCTTCTTAGAATCCTTTAAATACCAAAAATAGATAGAATATCACTTGTAGGTGCTCTCCACAGAAAAATAGGCCTACTAGACGTCTTCGATAAACAGGAGACCTACTAAACCTCATCTATAAACCGATTATCATTTAAAGGTCCTTTCCAGATGGAAACATTTTTATAAAAAGAAACCCTACTATAAATCTCCTATAGGTATGCAAAGTTCTCGAAAACTTATATAGACTACTTTTTTCCAGATACAGAAAGCCTTCCGGAAACCATCTCCAGACAGATTATCACCTAAAGGTATAGAATAAACATAATATCTTCCCGAAAAGTTCTCTAAAAGGAAGATTTTTGAACAATTCTAGAGACAGAAGACCTATTAGAATTCTCACGTAGACAGAATACCTGCCAGGAGTGTCCTTCAGATAGAAAACCTTCTAGAGGAACCAACACAGCTAAAAATGATAATCCAGAAACCTACGATTTTCAAAGTTTATTCCCAGAAGGACCCTTAAATCCTGCTTGGATTTTTTCAAGAATATTTTCCGACTAAGTATCACACCCACATGGGTTTTTTTTGTTATAAAGTATTTCTCAAAGAGTAGCAGATTCAGCAGGTTGGGTTTTAGTGAAGGTTTCCCAAGATCTACAAGGTTGTTAAGTATTACTATTTTTATGAAGGCCTTCTCAAGAAGTATCATGGTTCAGAAGTGTGGATTTTTTATAAGAATATTCTCCGAAAGAATAACCGCTCCAGAAGAGTAGGGGTTTGAAAAATTTTTTCCCGACAGAATTTTTGAGGTTTTGTATCGAATATTTAAAATAATTTTTTGGAAAGGACTGTCAGTTCAAGAAGTGCGAATAATATCCTTCGAAAAACTATCAGAAGTCCAAACCACTATGGATCAAAATGAGTGGATTTTTCAGCTTACCAACTCCTGAAACGTTTATTTTTAGAGAATTGTTCCAGAACTATCAGAAGCAGAAGCACCGGTCTTTATGTGGGTTTACTCAAGGGCTTTCTTAAGAAGTATTGGGATTAGAAGGATGGATTTTTATGAAGGCTTTAAGAAGTATCAGGATAGAATTTTTGGATTTTTATCAGCTTATAAGCATGGAGCTTTTAAAAAATATTTTCTAAGCACCATCACCAACATAAGCGTGGATTTTTTTAAGAATGTTTTTTGAGGATAATCCCAACTATAAGCGTGGATTTTTTAAAGAATATTTTCTGAGGACCCCTACCATCATAAGCGTGGATTTTTTAAAGAATATTTCCTGAGGACCATCATCACTATAAGCGTGGATTTTTTAAAGAATATTTTCTGAGGACCATCATCACTATAAGTGGGATTTTTTAAAGAATATTTTTTGGGGGACCATCAGCACTATAAGCGTGGATTTTTTAAAGAATATTTTCTGAGGACCATCATCACTATAAGCGTGGATTTTTAAAGAATATTTTCTGAGGACCATCATCACTATAAGCGTGGATTTTTTAAAGAATATTTTTTGGGGGACCATCAGCACTATAAGCGTGGATTTTTTAAAGAATACTTTTTGGGGACCATCAGCACTATAAGCGTGGATTTTTTTTAAGAATATTTTTTGGGGACCATCAGCACTATAAGCGTGGAATTTTTAAAGCATACTTTTTGGGGACCATCAGCGCTATAAGCGTGGAATTTTTAAAGAATATTTTTGGATGTGGATTTTTTAAAGAATATTTTTTGGGGACCATCACCACTATAAGCGTGGATTTTTTAAATAATATTTTTTGGGGACCATCATCACTATAAGCATGGATTTTTTTAAGAATATTTTTTGGGGAGTTTTTAAGATTATTTTCTGAGGACCATCAGTACTATAAGCGTGGATTTTTTAAAGAATATTTTTTGGGAACCATCAGCACTATAAGCGTGGATTTTTTAAATATTTTTTGGGAACCATCAGCACTATAAGCGTATAGTGCTATATTTTTTGGGGACCATCAGCTCTCTGAGTGAGGATTTTTTAAAGAATATATATTCCAAGGTCTCATCAGAATTTTTAGGGTGGATTTTCAAATAAAATATTCCAAAAGCTTTTCACAACATGAAGCCAGTATTTTACATAAAATACTCCAAATGCTCATCAGAGCTTCATATATTCAAAAGGCTCATCAGGGCTTTAGAATATGGATTTTTAAATTAAATATTCCAAAGGCTCATCAGGGATTTTTAAATAAAATATTCCAAAGGCTCATCAGGGCTCTAAGCGTGGATTTTAAATAAAATATTCCAAAAGCTCATCAGGGCTCTAAGCCTAGATGTTTAAATAAAATATTCCAAAAGTTAATCAGGGTTCTAAGCGTGGATTTTTAAATTAAATATTCCAAAAGGTCATCAGGGCTCTAAGCGTGGATTTTTAAATAAAATATTCCACAAGCTCATCAGGGCTATATACGTGGATTTTTAAACAAAATATTCCTCCAAATTTATTTGACCTTATATTTTCTATGAATAATGTTTTTTCTTATTCATATTATATACCCATTTTTCGCCTTTTCAACCCACTGTTCGCAATCTCACCAACCAAAAGTCACTCACCCAAAGCAAATTCATTCATTTTCATCCAGATCATGACGATGACGATGATGGTGGTGGTGATGATGGTTTGTGTACGTTAACATTACTACAAATCATTTCATTAGCTTAGTTGTAGTTGTTATTACTGTTTTTGCAGCTGACCCTAGAGCACACTAATACCCAACTACAACCTAACTGACTGATATCCCTACCGAGATAAGGAAAAAAGTGTAGTAATGCTATATTTGTACGAGACAGGTACAAATAAGCATCCCACTATAGGAGTACACAAAAAATGGACAGATGAAGAGATGGAAAAAATATAGAAAGATAACCACACGCTATCTGTTTTTATGGTTACACCATTAACTAACTGACTGGCTGTCGGGTTACCTAGCCAGTCGACTGACTCATGTGATCGGAGGTAGAAAAAAAGAGAGAAAAACTATTGCGTTTACAGCTATTATTTAATATTGGACAGTAAGTAACTTTTTTTAGTTTACCCTAGAGTAAATTATGGCGATAAAGGTTTGGGGGTGGGGTGGAGGATTTTGTAGTCATCTGAGAGAAGGTGTTAGAGAGGATTATTTTATTTATTTAATAGCAATGTATTGGGGAAACTTGGTCATTACGAAGGAGTAGAATTGTTGCAAAAATCTTCTCTTTAGAAAGATATATGAATATTATTAATATTAGAAGGCCTTGGAACGGTTCAATGGGAATTGGAATTTTTTATGAATTGTCATAAAAATCTTCCAACTTGAAGGATATAAAAGAAACTATAATTGATATTTCAATATTAGAAAGTTCTTGTAAATAATTCCAGTGGCTTTTATATTTAAGAGAATTTTACTGATCCTTTCTCACTCTTCAGCAGATCCTCCTCGAATTAGTTTACTATAATATTCCCTTTAAAAATGATTAAAAACCTCCTAAAAAGTTTCCCTTCCTATGTGTTCCTTGATCTATCTACTTTATGTTTTGAAATTCCCCCTTTCAACTAACCTCCTCCTAAGGACCTCTTCACAATCCTTTATTCCCAGTTTTTTCACTTGCCATTATTTTGTTATAACAAAATTAATCTTTTGTTGACCATTGAGTTGTTTTTCCCCATTCTTCCATCATGTCCTTCTTGCAAGTTTTCTTCAGAAGTTCTGAACTTTTTTTTTCCATCATACTCCTCGATGTTTTTCTTAAGTAATCTTTCTTCTTATTTTCTAACAATGACAATGATTTTTCCAATACATTGAAATTTCATTAATTTTCTTCACAATTGAATGGAACCGAGAAAAGCAAACAAGACATACGAAAAGCAGAAGAAGAAGAAGATGGAATTCTTGTTGGTTTTCTTGTTCTCGGTTCAGTGTTATGTTTTCATTTGCAGCGATTTTCAAGAATTTCATTTGTCAATATGATGTTTTTTGTTCTCCGATTTTACCTGAAGCTGATGCTGTGTTACATGGAAAACTCTGTCAGTAACACGTTTTCCAATCTGGAAGGGAGTTTTCTTGTTGGCTTCGGGTTAGGAAGAGTGTTGAGTGTAACAAGTGCTGTCATGAGAATAGAAATGCAGAGGAGCTATGTAATTCTCGAGAGAAAAAACACCCAGGAATTTTAAGTTTAAATTTAAAGGCAAATGACCAAAAGGATGTTGGAGAAACTTTAAAGAATATTTTCTCAAGCGTTGATTTTTGTAAAAGGTCATCTGAGGAGAATATTTTCTCAAGGACTTTCACTACTAAACATTTGGTTATTTAAAAAATATTTTCTTATGGACCATCTCTACTAAAAATGTGTATTTTTTAAGGATTTTTTAAAGAATATTTTCTTAGGAAACTTCGAGGAGATTCCCACCTATAAGCGTGGATTTTTAAAGAATATTTTCCTAAGGACAAAAAAGGCGTGGGATTTATAAGGAATATTTTTCTAAGGACCAAAAATGGCGTGGGATTTTTAAAGAATATTTTCCTAAGGACCAGCAGTCTAATAAGCGTGAATTTTTGAAGAATATTTTCCTAAGGACCAGCAGTCTTATAAGCGTGGATTTTTAAAGAATATTTTCTTAAGGACCATAAGGCTTTATAAGCGTGGTTTTTTAAAGAATATTTTCCTAAGGACTAGCAGTCTTATAAGCGTGGACTTTTTAAAGAATATTTTCCTAAAGATCAGCAGTCTTATAAGCGTGGATTTTTTAAAGAATATTTTCCTAAGGACCAGCAGTCTTCTAAGCGTGGATTTTTTAAAGAATATTTTCCTAAGGACCAGCAGTCTTCAAAGCGTGGATTTTTTAAAGAATATTTTCCTAAGGACCAGCAGTCTTCTAAGCATGGATTTTTTAAAGAATATTTTCCTAAGGACCAGCAGTCTTCTAAGCGTGGATTTTTAAAGAATATTTTCTCTAGGACACCCCGCCTTATAAGCGTGGTTTTTAAAAGAATATTTTCTCAAGGTCCACCTGCCTTATAAGCGTGGATTTTTAAAGAATATTTCCTCAAGGACCAGCAGCCTCATAAGCGTGGATTTTTAATGAATATTTTCTCAAGGACCAGCAGCCTCATAAGGGTGAAATTTTAATGAATATTTTCTCAAGGACCAGCAGCCTCATAAGGGTGAAATTTTAATGAATATTCTCTCAAGGACCAGCAGCCTCATAATGATGAAATTGTAATGAATATTTTCTCAAGGACCAGCAGCCTCATAAGGGTGAAATTTTAATGAATATTTTCTCAGCCTTATAAGCGTGAATTTTTAAAGAATACTTTTTCGAGGACCAACAGCCTTATAAGCGTGGATTGTTAAATAATATTTTCTCAAGGACCAACAGCCTTATAAGGGTGGAATTTTAATGAATATTTTCTCAAGGAAATATTTTCTCAGCCTTATAAGCGTGAATTTTTAAAGAATATTTTTTCAAGGACCTTCACTACTAAAATTTTTTTAAGAATATTTTCTCAAGGATCTCTTCACTACCAAAAATTTGGATTTTTAAATATTATTTTCTAAAGGACCTTCTCTACTAAAAATGTGGATCTTTTAAAGAATATAATTTCTCAAGGACCAGCAGCTTAATAAAGATGGGATTTTAAGGAATATGAGAACCAGCAGCTTTTTTAAATATGGGGTTTTAGAGAATATTTTCTGAGGACCAGCAAACTATAAGCGTGGATTTTTAACGATTATTTCCTAAAGACCAGCAGTCTTCTAAGCGTGGATTTTTTAAAGAATATTTTCCTAAGGACCAGCAGTCTTATAAGCGTGGATTTTTAAAGTATATTTTCCTAAGGACCAGCAGTCTTAAACAAATTTTACAAAGGACAAAAAGGTCTTATAAATGTGGATTTTTTAAAGAATATTTTCGTAAGGACCTTCACTTCTAAAAATGTGGATTTTTTTTAAGAACATTTTCTCAGGGACCATAAGGCCTTATAAGCGCGGATTTATGAAGAATTTTTTTTTCCAGGACCAGCTTCCTTATAAGCGTGAATTTTTAAGGAATATTTTCTCAAGGACCTTCTCTACTAAAAATGTGGATTTTTTTAAAGAATATGGATCTTAGAAAAAATCTTCCTTTAAAAATATACGCCTTAGTGGCCTTTGAAAAAATCTTCCTTTAAAAATCTACGCCATAGTGGCCCTTGAAAAAATCTTCCTTTAAAAATCTACGCCTTAGTGGCCCTTGAAAAAATCTTCCTTTAAAAATCTACGCCTTAGTGGCCCTTGAAAAAATCTTCCTTTAAAAATCTACGCCATAGTGGCCCTTGAAAAATTCTTCCTTTAAAATCTACGCCTTAGTGGCCCTTGAAAAAATCTTCCTTTAAAAATCTACGCCTTAGTGGCCCTTGAAAAAATCTTCATTTAAAAATCTTCGCCTTAGTGGCCCTTGAAAAAATCTTCCTTTAAAAATCTACGCCTTAGTGGCCCTTGAAAAAATCTTCATTTAAAAATCTACGCCTTAGTGGCCCTTGAAAAAATCTTCCTTTAAAAATCTACGCCTTAGTGGCCCTTGAAAAAATCTTCCTTTAAAAATCTACGCCTTAGTGGCCCTTGAAAAATTCTTCCTTTAAAATCTACGCCTTAGTGGCCCTTGAAAAAATCTTCCTTTAAAAATCTACGCCTTAGTGGCCCTTGAAAAAATCTTCATTTAAAAATCTTCGCCTTAGTGGCCCTTGAAAAAATCTTCCTTTAAAAATCTACGCCTTAGTGGCCTTTGAAAAAATCTTCCTTTAAAAATCTACGCCTTAGTGGCCTTTGAAAAAATCTTCCTTTAAAAATCTACGCCTTAGTGGCCTTTGAAAAAATCTTCCTTTAAAAATCTACGCCTTAGTGGCCTTTGAAAAAATCTTCCTTTAAAAATCTACGCCTTAGTGGCCTTTGAAAAAAATCTTCCTTTAAAAATCTACAACATATTTCTTAAAAATCTAAGCCATAGTGGCCCTTAGAAAATATATTCTTTTAAAAATCTACACCTTAGTGGACCTTAGAAAAAATATTCCTTTAAAATTCTACGCCTTAGTGGAACTTAGAAAAAATATTCCTTTAAAAATCTACGCCTTAATGGCCCTTAGAAAATATATTCCTTAAAAATCCTTACCTTAGAAAAGAACTTAGTTTTGTCCTTCCAATTTTACTCATTTATCCCTCTTTCCTTGCAAGTTTATCTTGTTCATGTTTGTCTTGCTTCTAATAGAAAACAAATAGTTTCTTCATTCAATATTCCTTCCTGTCCAACTCCCCGCATCCCTTACTCTAATAGAAACCCTTTCAAGATGGTGTTAAGTATTTTATAGATGAGTTTTTCTGATTTTTTCTTTATTTTTCATGTTGCCAAACGTCCGAACAACCTCAAGGCAAAACAAAAAAACTTTGGTGGCAACGACACCCAAGCATCTATTGTGATTCAATTAAAGATTTCTTTCCCCCCCTTTCAGTATATCCTGGCCAGAGGCACTTTCTTTTTCTTAGAATAGCTAACCAGTTTTAGAATGCTGGTAAGAATAGTGCGTACAGGAAATGGCAAGGTAGAGGTAATTGGTTGGTAAACCAGTGACTGTGGCAGCAGGCGGTGGGCGGACGAACAAGGCAACAAAGTATTTCCGTTTCGACTCCCTTTAGTTGTTTCCTTTTTGTGTTTTGCTGCTTTACGCATCAAAGACCATGGCAAGACAAAAGGGATAAAGCCTTGCACACAGCATCTGGTTTTTCCATCATGGCTATTGTCAAAGGATTTTACAGTTGGGATATTTTTTGTTGTTATTTTTGTTTTCATTTTTTTTATCTAAGACTTCGTTTTGTTTGTTTTTTGGTGGCAGGACAACGATTTGCTTTTATGAAAAGTTAATAAACTGTAACTAGGTGAAAAAAGGATTTGTTCGATGTCCCTCTATTTCTTGGTGTTTTCCTTTCTAATCAATTCCTGAACATTTTTCTAGGCTATGGATGGTTAAACCAAACAATAATCAAAATCAAAGTGTTGAAAGTTAATTCGTTTTTTTTCTTGCAGATAACGGCAGGGAATGGGTGTGCTTGGCCCGTGATATGGCAATTATTTGAAGCACATTTGCGTTATTGTCCATTTCATGGCTGGTTTAATGCACCATTAGTTATCACTTTTATGTAAGGTGCCACCCCAAAATGACTGTTAGGCTGTGTAGTACGAGGGTAGATAACATCGAATCAAAAATCTCTGAGATTAGATAAGACTTATCGGATGTTGAAATACTACGCAAAAAATATCTGAAATAAAACAATTTACATAAATAATAATTTGGGGTTTCTGGGTAGTGGAAGGCGCGAAGGGGAAAGGAAAGGAGAATCTTAGTGTAACCCAGCATATTTAAATATGACAGATATCGCGTAGAATAGCTTATCATTCGATGTGAAGAATTTCCAAAGAACATACAGAGGCGTGGATATTTTAGAAAAGGGTTTTTAAATTTTTTATAAAAAAAAAATCACACGTGGATTTAATAACATATTTTCTCAAGGCCCATGAGAAGCGTATTCTTTTTTTAATGTTTTCTCAATGACCATCAAAAGCAACAACTTTTTTTTAAAAAAATAGCTTTTCAAACACCAACTAAGGCGTGGATTTTTAAAGAATATTTTTCTCAAGGACCATCACCAACAAAGGCGTGGATTTTTAAGGAATATTTTTCTCATGGACCATCACCAACAAAGGCGTGGATTTTTAAAGAATATTTTTCTCAAGGACTATCGCCAACAATGGCGTGGATTTTTAAAGAATATTTTTCTCAAGGACTATCGCCAACAATGGCGTGGATTTTAAAGAATATTTTTCCCAAGGACCATCATCACAAAAGTCGTGGTTTTTTAAAGAAACGATTTTGAGGACTATATCAGCTGTAGGCGTGAATTTTTTAAAGAAACAATTTTGAGGACTATATGAGCTATAGGCTATATGAGCTATAGGCTATATCAGCTGTAGGCGTGAATTTTTTTTTAAGAATATTTAATGAGGACTGTATCAGTTGTAGGCATGGATTTTTTAAAGAATATTTTATGAGGACTATATCAGCTATGGGCGTTGATTTTTTAAAGAATATTTTCAGGGAACTATATCAGCTATGGGCGTGGATTTTTTTAAAGAATATTTTCAGGGGACTATATCCGCTATGGGCGTGGATTTTTTTAAAGAATATTTTCAGGGGACTATATCAGTTGAAGGCGTGGATTTTTTAAAGAATATATTCAGGGGACTGTATCAGTTGAAGGCGTGGATTTTTTAAAGAATATATTCAGGGGACTGTATCAGTTGAAGGCGTGGATTTTTTAAAGAATATATTCAGGGGACTGTATCAGTTGAAGGCGTGGATTTTTTAAAGAATATTTAATGAGGACTATATCAGCTATAGGCGTGGATTTTTTAAAGAATATTTAATGAGGACTATATCAGCTATAGGCGTGGATTTTTTAAAGAATATTTCAGGGGACTATATCAGCTATGGGCGTGGATTTTTTAAATAATACTTTCAGGGGACTATATTAGCTATGGGCGTGGATTTTTTAAATAATACTTTCAGGGGACTATATCAGCTATGGGCGTGGATTTTGTAAAGAATACTATATCAGCTATGGGCGTGGATTTTGTAAAGAATACTATATCAGCTATGGGCGTGGATTTTTTTAAAGAATATTTTCAGGGCATTATATCAGCTATATATATTTTTTGAGGACTGTATCAGTTGTAGCCGTGGATTTTTTAAAGAATATTTTTTCTAAAACTATCCAATTTCTAAGGGCAGATTTTAAAGGACACTTGTCACTATAGAGTGGATGTTCTAAAAATTTTTTGCTTGAGGGCCTTCGCTATAAGGGTGAATATTTAACGAATACTTTCTCAAGGAATAACACAGTTTTAATCGTTGATTTTGTAAGGAGTATTTTCTATAAGCGTAGAATTTTTAGATATATTATTTGAGGATTGTCGCGGTATAAATCGGGGTTTTTAAGAAATATTTTCTGAGGATTTCCTGTACTATAAGCGATGATTTTTAAAGAAATATTTTAAAATAATATTTTCTCAAAGACCTCTCTATAATGTCTAAGGTCTTTTTAAAGAATATTTTGCATAGGACCTCTCCGCTATAAGTTTGAGTTTTTAAATAATATTTTCTCAGGTCATAGGCGTCGATTTTTTATACTTTTTATTCTGGAAAGAATATTTCATTCCCGCTGGAATGACACGTCCATTTATTGAAATCATTTCTTTGAAATTATCTCTTACCTCTCCCCTATTAATTGCACACACTTCAATTCTACTGATTCCCTAAACCATCAAATGCAATAATTGCAACATATTTTGAAAATCAAATAGACCCTCTTCGGCAGAGAATATTAAAATGCAAGGTATTGTGGATTATAAAACAAATGCTTCCCCTCCGAAAAAAATTCTGAAAAGCATCAGCATCATCAGTCAAAACATTTGACTAGCAACAACTCCTCTTAATGTAAAAAAAATGCAGAACAAATAAAACCCACGAAATAACTGATGGTGGGGCTGCTACTGGAAAATATTCATCAGTCGTGGTGTATTTTTTATCATTAATTTCCATAAAATAGGGACAAAAAAACACAAATAGTTGAGTGGAAAAGTCTCCATGTTTTTCTTTTTATTTTTGCGGATTTTTTTTTTAATGGAGTTTTTGTTTTTTATTTTTATTTGACCCTACTATTCTGTGGCCAAACTAAATTTTGCACCAACATCCCAGTCGGACGGCCCGAAAACATAGACGAGAAAACTCGTTGAATTTTAATTGGTTAAATAAATAAAGTTGTTTGTTACACAGAAGCAGCGAATAAAAAAATGATAACGATCTCTATGATGATAACGACAACGATGATGACTTGCTTGATGAGAACGAGATTTTTCTCTGTTTTTTCGTTGATTTTATTTTTCGGTAACAGTAATGAATTTGATTTCCAGCACCATAATTGCTTAAATTTGTTTTAGCAACAGTAACAGGATTTCATTTTTTGGCGGAAAACTCGTTATTTTGCGGGAGTTAAAATGAGTGTAGTTTTTCGCTAGGTTCTATGGAAAGTGGAGGTATTTCTGTGTTGTGGAAAACTTGTGAAAGCAAAACTCTTGAAATGCTGTATTCGAGCGGGAAAATATAGATTTTAGTGTGCTAAGAGTTAAGGAGAAATGGGATTGGAATTTGGTCCAAAGATTGTAGGCAACAAAAAATATTTATTTGCTGCCAGCCAAAAAGTATGCTATAAAAATATGAAGAATTCACTTTGAAGAACAGTTGAAACGAAAACCACTGCATTGTAATTGATACTAATTTCTAAAATATTGTGCATAAAAGGGACATATGTGGTTTCATATATACTCCATGACCCTTAAAGCTTCCAAGTGTTTACATTGTTCTGGTAACATGATCTCTTGACAGTTATATGGTCAAAGTAATTATTCCACTTGAACTTTTGATGATGTTGAAGCGAACTATAATTCTCATAGATAACAAAACAAAATCATATTAAATTACTGTAAACAAATGCACATACACAAAACATTATTAACTTTTCAAGGAGTCAGCTTTCATAACAAGTTTTTTTTTTTTTGTTAAAAACAAAAAACTACTAAAGCAAAAGGCAACAGAAAATAAAATTCAAAATCCGAACCAAAAAATAACTCCGGACACAATGACTTCACATAAAGAAGTGGCGAACAAAAAAACCCAAGAAATGTGCACATAAAATAATACAAATAAATGATGTCACCGAACAGGACGAAAATAGTGTTCGGACAAAAAGGATAACCTATTGCAATATAAGTGTTCGGTCAAATGGAGTCCATTGTTGTAACTCCTTTTGTTGTCTGTAGCCGAGTGCATTTCAGGCGGCTGGCTGTGTGATTTTTTTTCTCGATCCTATATTTTGTTCTGGGGGTTACATATGTACCATCTGGACAACTGGTGGCTGCCGGGTTATAGTTCACTGTTTCAGTGTTGATTTTAATTGTCAGCCGGGTTTTGGTTTTTGTTAGTTGTTGTTTTTTGTTCTTTTGCTTTGTATGGCTACCGGCTTCTATTGTTTGTTGATGTCACCAATGTTTTTGTTAAAGGCCAATGGCTGGCTGGTGATGGCCCTTTAAGGTTGTTTGGTTTGGAGTACTTGAAAAGTCGTCTGTCATTTGACATTTTTTTTGGAATAATATTCAAAAGAGATTGATAATGAATAGAACTTCAAAGAGGACAAAATATATATAAAGGGAACTTAGCTCTTTTATAAAGAATCCCATAAGCTCTTCTTCTATGAGGAACAATACCTTCAGATCTTCTATGAGAAAAAAAGACTTTCCGATCTTCTATGAGGATGAAGACCTTCAGTTCTTTTATGATGAAAAATAACTCCAGCTCCTCTATGAGAAAGAAGACCTTTACTTCTATTTTGAGGAAGAATACCATTATATCTTTTATGATGGAGAATACCTTCCGATCTTGTATGAGGAAGAAGAAATTCACTTCTAAAGAATAAGACCTCACAATTTTATATAAGACCTACAGCTTTTCTATGAAGAAGACCTCCAGCTCTTCTATGAAGAAGGCCTCTAGCCCTTCTATGAAGAAGACCTCCAGCTTTTCTATGTAGATTTCCACCAGCCCTTCTATGTAGAATACCTCCAGCTCTTCTAAGAAGAAGACCTAAAGCTCTTCTATGAAGAAGACCTAAAGCTCTTTTATGAAGAAGACCTAAAGCTCTTCTATAAAGAAGACCTAAAGCTCTTCTATGAAGAAGACCTAAAGCTCTTCTATGAAGAAGACCTAAAGATCTTCTATGAAGAAGACATAAAGCTCTTCTCTGAAGAGGACCTAAAGCTCTTCTATGAAGAGGACCTAAAGCTCTTCTATGAAGAAGACCTAAAGCTCTTCTATGAAGAAGACCTAAAGCTCTTCTATGAAGAAGACCTAAAGCTCTTCTATGAAGAAGACCTAAAGCTCTTCTATGAAGAAGACCTAAAGCTCTTCTATGAAGAAGACCTAAAGCTCTTCTATGAAGAAGACCTAAAGCTCTTCTATGAAGAAGACCTAAAGCTCTTCTATGAAGAAGACCTAAAGCTCTTCTATGAAGAAGACCTAAAGCTCTTCTATGAAGAAGACCTAAAGCTCTTCTATGAAGAAGACCTAAAGCTCTTCTATAAAGAAGACCTATAGCTCTTCTATGAAGAAGACCTAAAGCTCTTCTATGAAGAAGACCTAAAGCTCTTCTATGAAGAAGACCTAAAGCTCTTCTATGAAGAAGACCTAAAGCTCTTCTATGAAGAAGACCTAAAGCTCTTCTATGAAGAAGACCTAAAGCTCTTCTATGAAGAAGACCTAAAGCTCTTCTATGAAGAAGACCTAAAGCTCTTCTATGGAGAAGACCTAAAGCTCTTCTATAAAGAAGACCTATAGCTCTTCTATGAAGAAGACCTATAGCTCTTCTTTGAAAAAGACCTATAGCTCTTCTATGAAGAAGACCTATAGCTCTTCTATGAAGAAGACCTAAAGCACCGATTATGGAGAAGTTATTCTGAATAAGAACTCCTAAGGTTTTTCTATGATGTTGCCCTACATTTAGGATATGTGCATCTCTTTCATATATAAGGTTTAAGCTCTTTTATAAAGAAATCATAAAGCTTTCCCATAAACCTATCTAAAAGGACATCTTTATTGTCGCTTCCGCCTACTTGTTGTCTTTTCATATTTATTTTGAAAATATTTGTTGTTACTGACTCGTTAAAGTAATGGTCATTTTAGGGCCACCAAAATAAAAGACATAATAAAAAATAAAAAAGTGAGTTTTATGTCCATTCACTTACAGCTTCACTTATGCACTGAGCTTCAATGACATCAACGGAAACGGAAGCAGTACGAAATTGTTAGTAGTGGCAACGTTGGTGCCTGTGGTGTTCAGTAGTGGTAGTGGTCGGTCTGTCTGTCTATAACCCAATACAAATAAGTAAAACAAACTAGTAGTCGGACCAACAGCTGCCGCAGAAACGGCAATAGTTAAATTTTAGATGAACCAACAACAACAAAAATAAACCCAAAGAGAAAACAATGCATTGGAAACGGTTGGTGCTCTAAAAGACAGACAGCCTGCTGATAGATGAGAATGACAACAATGAACTGTTTTTTTTTTTATTTTGGGTGCCAGACTTCAACTCCTTGTTATTTTTGACTGTTACTACTGTGTGGATAGTTAGAACAATGGTTCGGATGGATGGCTGGATGCCGATGGTGGTAGTGGTGCTGTGGCATTGGTTTATTTGGTGACTCTGATGAAATTTCACTGATTTGTTGTTGTTTGAACTTTCATTGCAATGCCATGTCATATGATGATCTATGGTTGTTAGACAAATACCAGCCAAAAATATTTCCAATAAAACATCATTTATACAAACATGCTTAGGTTGGGAAAAGAATTTCGTACAAATAACCTTTAAACTTTATGTAGGAAAAAATGAAATGCCAATGTAACGAAAGCTTAAAAAAACATTATTTGAAATTATTTCGAGAAAAAAAAGTATTTTGAAAAATATTTCCTTTAAATATTTTTCTCAAGAATTTGCCATGGTTTTCACATGTCATCTTAGACCAGTCGAAGAAAGCAAACATTTTTCTAAATGTAATCTTGATGATTTGACAAATCAAATGTCAATCAATCTTTTTTTCTTGGTTTTGGCAAGAATTTTATTTTTTTTCTTCTCTGTAAATTTTCTTTGGCCATCATCAGTATGTCAGTCAGTTGTCTTTGTCTATGTTTTGCCTTATTGTTTACATGGGATTAAGGAAATGTTAAGTCATTTGGAAAGATTGTTTGTTTTTGTTGTTGCTCTTCTTTAGATGTTTTTCTTCTTCTGGTTTTGGCAATAAGAATTTTTATGTTTATTTGCTAGCACAAAAATAAAAAAAATGTTCATCTATAAATTCCAAACAAATATTACATTATGATGCAGTTATATCTTGACGACACTATATATGCATATATATGGGTCACAAATTCTTTAGCAAATAAACAAATGTGTGTACATGGACATAAACATAAATATGTTTATGTGATATGGAATAAAAAACATAAAAATAAAAAACCTCGAATAAACATAAAAAAATATTTATTAAACATTTTGGATAGAAATAGGTATTCTTTACAGAAGAGCTTTAAGCCTTATTCAAAAAGAGCTTTATATCTGCTTCATACAACAGCTATGAGGTATTCTTCATTGAAGAGCTCTAGGTCTTATTCATAGAAGAGCTTTAGGGCTTCTTCATAGAAGAGCTACGAGGTATTCCTCATTGAAGAGTTCTAGGTCTTCTTCATAGAAGAGCTTTAGGTCTTCTTCATAAAAGAGCTTTAGGTCTTCTTCATAGAAGAGCTTTAGGTCTTCTTCATAGAAGAGCGTTAGGTCTTCTTCATAGAAGAGCTTTAGGTCTTCTTCATAGAAGAGCTTTAGGTCTTCTTCATAGAAGAGCTTTAGGTCTTCTTCATAGAAGAGCTTTAGGTCTTCTTCATAGAAGAGCTATAGGTCTTCTTCATAGAAGAGCTATAGGTCTTCTTCATAGAAGAGCTATAGGTCTTCTTCATAGAAGAGCTCTTCTTTATATAAGAGCTGAAGGTTTTCTTTATAGAAGAACTGAAGGTCTTCTTCATAGAAGAGCTTTAGGTCTTCTTCATAGAAGAGCTTTAGGTCTTCTTCATAGAAGAGCTTCAGGTCTTCTTCATAGAAGAGCTTTAGGTCTTCTTCATAGAAGAGCTTCAGGTCTTCTTCATAGAAGAGCTTTAGGTCTTCTTCATAGAAGAGCTTCAGGTCTTCTTCATAGAAGAGCTTCAGGTCTTCTTCATATAAGGGCTGAAGGTCTTCTTCATATAAGGGCTGAAGGTCTTCTACATAGAAGGGCTTAAGGTCTTCTTCGTAGAAGGGCTGAAGGTCTTCTTCATAGAAGGGCTGAAGGTCTTCTTCATAGAAGGGCTGAAGGTCTTCTTCATAGAAGGGCTGAATGTCTTCTTCATAGAAGGTCTGAAGGTCTTCTTCATAGAAGGGCTTCTTCATAGAAGATGAGCTGTAGGCCTTCTTCAGTGAAGAGCTTTAGGTGTTCTTCATAGAAAAGCTTAAGGTCTTCTTCATAGAAGAGCTTTAGGTCTATTTCTTTATAGAAGAGCTTTAGGTCTTCTTCTTTATAGAAGAGCTTTAGGTCTTCTTCATAGAAGAGCTTTAGGTCTTCTTCATAGAAGAGCTTTAGGTCTTCTTCATAGAAGAGCTTTAGGTCTTCTTCTTTAAAGAAGAGCTTTAGGTCTTCTTCTTTAAAGAAGAGCTTTAGGTCTTCTTTTTATAGAAGAGCTTTAGGTCTTCTTCATAGAAGACCTGAAGATCTTCTTCATAGAAAAGCTGATGGTCTTCATTTTTGTAGAAGTACTGAAGGTCATAGAAGAGTTGAAGGTCTTCTTCTATATAAAAGAGCTGGAGGGGTTTCTACTTCATAGGTGAGCTGATCTTTCTCATAATACCTCAATGTAGGAAGAATGAACCCTTATTAGAGAAAATATCCTATAAAAAACAATGACGATTTCTTAATAGAAATTCCAATTGTGTATATCGGAACATGGGGTATATTTCTATAGCAGACTATGAGGTCTTCTTCTATAGTAGATCATGGGGCCAGGCAAGTTTCTTCTATAGAACACTATGATATCTTTTACAGATTATGATACGAATCTCTTTTTTGTAGAAAATCATTAGGTATTTATCTATGGAACCCCAGGAGGCTCCATTTATCGTGTTTATTTATATCGTGTATTTTTCTACGTTGGCTAGGTCATTCTGTGAGAATGGATGAAGATGCCCCAGCCCAGAACGCATATTAAAGCGAACCAGCTGAAGGGGAAGGCCACGAATACGATGGAGAGATCTTTCAAATTGGAAAAAACTGCAGAAAAGACCGACGCGCCTGGAAATCTTTTCTAAGTACGGCTTATGGAACGAAAGTTCTGTCACAAGCCAGCTAAGTCAGTAAGTATTTTTCTATGTGAGAAAATGGGGTGAGGTCATAAAGTTTTCCTCTTTAGAAGATGATATCCTATCCCTATGACCCTATTTTTTATATATCATAAGGTTGTTTTCTTAATAGATGACTATGAAATCGCGTAGAACTCATCACTATATGATAGTGTCCTCTAATGGGCCCCTTTTAGAATGACTGGGTCCAGAACAAAATTTCTCTTTGAGAAAATAAAAACTAAGGACCCGTAAGGTTGGTCATCTAATCTATGTTTCGTTATATCCTTTAAAGGATATTTTTTATTCGAAAAAATCCTTTAAAGGACCTTTTCCATTCGAAAAAAATTATTTATTTTTTAATGTATTTAGAAAACAGCAATTTAATACAACTCACATTGTATCCCTCTCACATATCCATGTATTTAATCATTGTCATCTACACACACACACATATGGATAGATATGTTCGTATGCACATTTATCGATTTGTTTACCATACTCCAGAAAACACACATAACTACTTGACGAAAGAGGATATGTATCAATATGAAATATAATGTAACTCTCCTAGGCATGTGCGTGTGTGTTTTTCTACATTTCTTCATCTGTTATTGTCACATGGCAATCTTCTAGATATTGAACACAAACATACACACACTGAAAACTAGTAACAATCTTATTTACCTCCTCCAAAAACAACTACAACAACAGCACATTTCCACTCATAAGAATTAATGGCTATTCCAGACATGACCGGCAATCGTCACTTGATGTTGTAGAAGCAAAAAAAAACACAAATATTGTTACTGCTACTAGGCTCCACAGAACCGATGTATTGACTTTTGTAGGTTGATCATGGGAAGGAGGATGACAGTTAGCCAAAAGATGAAATGAACAATCAATAAAAATCTTAACTCAACAGAAAATGGACAACCAGCCAAGTCTGTTGGTTATTGGATGTCAAGCAAGCAAATGTTATTGCAAGAGAAAATCGAACCGTTTTCTTGGAATACATCTGTTGATGACCCACAGAACAAAAAATAAAATCATAGCTCCATATAATGGGAAACCATCGAAGAATGCAAACGCAAACAAAATGTTGGAAAATATAAAGGTATGATGTTATGTGAAAGCCAGGAAACTGAAATGTGATTAATGATACTATAATTGCTGAGGGGAAACCAAAGAGAGAGAGAGAAAAAAAATTGGGGCCCATTGTAATTTAGCCCTTCAACCCATGACAGATGTTTGGGAATGTGGACTTTTTGCAACCATTTATTTCACTATTGTTTTTGTTGCTTACAACCGCCGATATTTGACTAACTCGATTGTGACTAGTTTTGTATTCCATAGTTTCTTCATATCTGACACTCTTATCGACCTGTGCATTGGTGTTACAAAATTCGCATATGTATTTTCCAAATTATTTCGATATAAATGCTAAATTCAATATTTCAAACAAGTGTTGATACGAAGAACATGCCCAATTGTATCTTCAACATTTATATGGTTGTTCTAATGACGCAGAATATGAGCATGTAAATAAATAAAAAGAAACGAGGCAAGACATAAGGAATAAGAATAAAACATCAAATCAAAATAGAAAAATTAAAACAACAAAGAATTTCTGTGTCATAGACACCCGCCACTACCACAAACACACACGTCAAAATTATTTTTTCACTCCCTCTGATAAGAACCAGAATTTAAAGTTCTATGAATTCCATTCATAAAATGCAGAAATCCCTACATAGGCAACACTTCCTGCACACTTTTCATACAGTAAACGATTTTTTCTGTGTATGGGAAAACATAGACCTATATTAAAAATTTGCCGCGAAGAAGTTATTTATCCATCAAGAACTAGAAGTGGCAAAATACAACCACTGAAGTTAAAAAATGCACCCAAGACCATAAAAATATATAAAAGATCACGTGGCCCTTATGTGGTGGGTCTATGTCTTTCCCTACCCAAGAAAAAAATTATTTTTTAACACCCAGCCAAGGCGTGGACTTTTTAAAATTTATTTTTCAACGCCCAGCCAAGGCGTGGACTTTTTAAAATTTATTTTTCAACAGCCAGCCAAGGCGTGGACTTTTTAAAATTTATTTTTCAACACCCAGCCAAGGCGTGGACTTTTTAAAATTTATTTTTCAACAAGATATTTCTTTAATCTCTTAATGTCTGGAAATTGGGATATAAAAAGCGTAGCTATACATTCCATTTTTAGACGGAACATCCAAGGTGTAATAGTGATGTCGAATTTTAAAGAGAAATTTTAAGCGTCCGCCATTTGTCTGGGAAACTAATAAATCTGGGAAGTTTTTCCACGACGTAGAAATCAAAGAACATTTATGTATTTTTCTATCTCCTTAAATTTCACAATAAATATATATATTTAGCTCGTCCATATTTTAAGACGAATATATTCGTATCCTTTTAATAAAAATATTCTCTCGAGTATCACAAATAAAATCAGGGCTAATGTAATGGTAATAGGCAAATAGAAAAAATCATGGACATAGAAAAGAAAACTTATTCTGTCTCCTCTAATAACAGCTGGTGGGTATTAAATAACCGGACTTTGCAACGCATATACAATATTTCCCCCTCAATGCTGCTATTATAAGTTTAACATTAACTCCCCCAAAAAATAGATGCGTTAACTATACATTGGGGAGAGCATTTGAAAAAAGGATACTCTTGTAATAAAATCCAACCAACCACAAACTATAGGTCTATGTATGATAAACTACGCACCGACACACGCATAGGCCTTTTTCTGTCATTGCTTTAACATTGCCCTTTAGCTTTTATTGTTCATTGGTCCTTATACGATATTTTCCAGTTTCTGTTTCAAGGATGTTTTTTGTTTTTGTGAAAAAACACTTGTGGGAATTTCATTAAAGTGGAAATATGAAAACTGATTCTTGTTTCCCCACTTTATTACACATTGAAGATCTCTACTGGTCATAATGACCATTTCTTAGAATTATGATAGCCAGGATGATGATGCTATACATAAAACCATAACTAAATGAATGATAGATAGAATTGGCTGGCTGGCCAGCATGTAACTAAGAAAAACTACATGCTTTTATAACCTATTAAGTTTTTTATCTTTGGAGAATAGTAGTGCTACCCCCAACTTCATGGGGCAACTATTGTGTTTCTCCCTAAACTCACATAAAGGAATGTTATATTATGTGTAGGATAGACACTTATGAATGGGTGTGTGTGTGTTTTTTTGTCTGTGTATCAGTCTGAGAGGGGATTTTCTATTTGCCATAGTAGGTGTTATGAAGAAAAATTACCAATGGTCATTCATCTTCACATTTAGGTTTACGAAGATTTAATGTTTACTTTATGATCGAAGACAATGTTAGGCAGGCATTATGTGGAGAAGGGAAATTCTCTCAATCTACTCTGAAGGTCCTCTTTAAGGGAAATGATAACAAGATGAATAATTTTAATAAATTATACAGGAATTTTAAACAAGAACTGATTTAGAAGCAAATTTTGGAGGACAAGACTATTTTTAAAAATTTCTTTTTTTAAAGATAATTAACTGATAATTCGAGGTGTTAATTAAAAAAAATACTCCCAGCCAAGGTGGATTTTTAAAAATTATTTTTAACGTAGATTTTATAAAAAATATTTTTCAACACCTAGACAAGGGGTAGATTTTTTAAAAAATATTTTGCGACACCCAGACAAGCCGTAGATATAAAAAAAAAATATTTTTTAAACACCCAGCGAAAGCGAGAATTTAAAAGAAAATATATTTTCAATAACCCGACAAGTCGTGTATTTTTTTTTAAATAAGTTTATTTCAACACTCAGCGAAATCGTGGATACTTTAAAAAATGTTTATCAAAAACAGACAAGGTGTAAACTTTATAAAAAAAAATATTTTTCAAACACAGCCAAAGTGCGAATTAAAAAAAACGATTTTTCAAAAAAGTCTCAAAAACCAGCACAGGCGTACATTTTATCAATAAAATATTTTTCAAAAAAACACAGCCAACGTGTGAATTTTTTCTTTAAAAACAAGCCTTATAATTTTTTTCAACACCCAGACTCAAACAAAAATTATTTTTTAACGCCCAGACTTAAAAAAATATTTTTCATGTTTATGCTTTGATAAACACGAAATTATAGGCCTCATGTCTGAAATATGTGCTAGGAACTTCATGGTATCTAAAATTAAGCAGGACCATTGTAAAGGGAATAATTTCAACACCCAGACTTAAACAAGAAGTATTTTTCAACGCCCAGACTTAAAAAAAATATATTTTTCAACACCTAGAATAAGCTTGTATTTTTTTAATTATTTTTCATCACCCAGACAAGATATGGACTGCTATTTATGCTTTGATAAACACGAAATTATAGGCACTTATGTCGGAAATATGGGCTAGGAACTTCATGGTATCTAAAATTAAGCAGGGCCATTGTAAAGGGAATATTGAAAGCATTAACAAATGTTCTGGAAAGAAGTTTTTTATTCACTAGGAATCTGAAATGTCAAATTACAACCACTTCGATGACCAAAGCGCCTCAAAATATCGATTATGGAGCGGATTCTTCGTTATATGGGGACCTACATCGATAATAATCTGCAAATATATTATTCACTATATGAAAACCTAGAATGCCGAAATAACAGCCACTTCTGTGTACAAATGCGGTTAAAAATTCAAAAGTATCGGGAATTATGCCGGACATATATCGAACATTTTATGTTCAAGTGTTTTCGCCCTCCAAGATCACGGAATATCGCCACTTCAGCGGAAATATGCCGCTAAAATCTTCAAAATACCAAACATAGAACGGGACCTTTATATACGGACTATGTTAGGAGCACAGGCCTCCATAAGCCCGGTAATCAAAATGACCGCCACTTCGGCGAGAAAATAAGGCTGCGAGTAAAAAACTACGAAAATAAGCGGGACATATATATATATGAGTGTCAAGTCAATATATACCTATATTGCCAATTTTCTGCATATGTGTGTGTATATTCGCCTTCGTGAACCCGGAATACCAAATATCCTCCATGTGAGAGGGACAACCAGGCTAAAACATTCAACATATCAAAAATGGAGCGTAGCTTTATATGTGGGCTATGTTGAAACATAGACCTAAAAAATAGTTCTAAGA
Organism: Musca vetustissima; assembly: GCF_032173495.1. Lineage (NCBI taxonomy): Eukaryota > Metazoa > Arthropoda > Insecta > Diptera > Muscidae > Musca > Musca vetustissima. The sequence continues at coordinate 192,396 of NW_026882924.1, forward strand.
ACATCCTCCATGAACAAGGAATAACAAATTACAGCCATTTTAGTGAGAACATGCGGCTAACGCCTTCAAAATACTGAAAATGTGGCTGGACCTTTATATGGGATCTATGCCAAAATATGGATATATATCTTCTGGCATGTTACAGCCACTTTGGTTGCAAAAATACGTCTTGGAAAATCAGAATACCTAAAATGGAGACGGGACCTTTAAGATTGCAATACTACCCCAACAAAATGACCAATATAACCCATTTTTAGGTCGAAACTTCCAAAGTTTATGAACAGTGTATAACAAATTTCAAATGAGTTTTGTAATCACTACGCAAGTCAACTGAACATAAGAATAAATTTAGGAGGAAAATACTTCTCGTCAAATAATATTTCTTTGGATATTCGATAGGGTGACGTATTGGCGTTCCTACTTAGAAGTTTTTCCACAGGAAGATTCATTTCCTGAATGAATGTCATCTCTTCACATTTTCCTGCCCCTAAAACGTTTTACCGCTTTCTAACTAACCTCTACCGTCTATGCACTTTTTGATCGTTTTTTTTTAATATTTCAAAACAACTCTCAAAAAAAAAAAAAACATAAAGATTTACAACCAAAAAAAAAAAAAATTCTATTCAATATATTTGCTACAGTATCAAATGGCAACAAATCAAATCGAAACAAACGCAATGTGCATATTTTGCGATTTTCATTTTCGAAAACATAGAAAACCATTTCCCACATATCGTACTGCGAACAAAATTCTAAAAATATAACGTCCAGCCATAATTTTAGGGAGAACGAGAGAGAGGGGCGGCCAGGGAAAAGGTCAGTATTTTTTCGGTTGTAATGTAACAATATTGAAATTAATCGCATTTTGTTGTTGTGGAGGCATACAACATGATGACCGCCATACCAGACTCCTCAGGCTTTCCTCTGCTGATTCGTCCCCAGATCGTTTTGCGTTGCGTTGTTTTGTTTTTTTTTTCGTTTTTTCGCCAACGAAAATATTAAATTATGTAGAAGCATTAAAGGTCATATGGTATTGCATTGATTTATAACATATAAATTGTAAATGTTCTGTAATCAATTTTTGTTACAAATGTGTTCGTTGTAGTTGTTATGGTTGCTATTGGGTATTATTTGTTTCTGTCCAATTCTCGTCAACTCAATTTTTTTTTTTTTGATTTTTTTGCGCTTTAACTTTCTCGAGGGGTTTTTATATGGAAATTTATTTATGGCCTTTGTTTGTTTGAAAAATATCAATTTGACGACTCGAGACGAAAACAATAAATAAGATAAACGAGAAAACAGTAACAACATCAAAAAATTTGTATCTGATATTAATATTTGTGGTGTGAGTGGCCAGATTGAACTGATAGGGCAGTGAAAGGGATGCAGAATATATCTGAGATACGTTCAAGTGATTAGGTTGTGGAAAGGCTTAAACAAATTAAATTTTCGGATACAATAGTTGTAATAAAGATTAACTTCCGATCGCCTGTAACTCTTTGTCTAGAATCTATACTAATAAAATAGGAAAGTGATTGACTGACTGACTTAACGATTCATCAACGCCCAGACGAAACGGAAGAACCTAGAATTTTGAAATTCAAGGTAAGGGTCACTCTTGGTCCAAAGGTGTCAGATAAGGCTGGATTTTTGGATATTCGTTTAGAATGACACTAAAAATTACTAAATGTGGTACCACTTTTTATTTGGACGAACCGGTGGAGCTAGAACTCTGAAATTTGAATTTAGGGCCATTGATGGAGTGTAGAATTGATGTACATTCGAACTATAAGTATCCGAAAAGTACTAAGATGTACTAAATTTGTTATAATTTCGTAGCATGTGAATGCTAGAGCTAACAACTTGAAATTTGGAATGCAAATTAGGGATGAAAAGTAGAGTCGATATAAGGAGGTGATTTTGGAAGAGTGTACTCATTTATACGAAAAGGACTAAATTTGGTACAATTTGAATTTGGAGACCGGATTGAAGTGGAATCCTGAAATTTGAAATTAACATTATCGTCGGAGTGTGGGATAGTATTATTTACAAATATCATGTTGGGGAAAAATAAATATATTATTTTTTCGGTAGATGGGACGTACGCAGGGGTACGTCTGAATACTTTTTTACAACATTCAATACACGTTATTTAAGCTCCGATTTGGTACGCTGTACATAAAATCGTCCTAATTGTAAAAAATCTTAAGTTATTTGATACACTATATGGAAACTTTAACTAAACCCTAAGCTTCTCGGTGCACGATTTTCTTGAAGTTGGACGAAAATATGTATGGGAGCTATACATAAATCTGAACCGATTTCAACGAAATTCACAGATATCAAACTGGACTTAATTCAGCACGCTATGAAAAATCCCGTCTCAATCGGACCAATATTGGGAGGTTGGTGCACCATTTACATAAAATCAGACGACACTATATATGGGAGCTATATCTAAATCTGAATACATTAAAACTTTGCATACACGAATCTGGTCCTAAGACAGTACGCTGTGCAAAATGTTGTCTTAATCGGACAAATATTGGGAGTTTGGTGCACCATTTACCTAAAATCTGACGAATCTTTACATGAGAGCTATACCTAAAACTGAACCGATCTCAACGAAACTTCACAGACATGAAACTGGACTTAATTCAGTACAATGTGCCAAATTTTGTCTCAATTGTACAAACCTTGGGAGTTTGGTGCATCATTTACATAAAATCGGACGAAACTATATATAGGAGCTATATCTACATCTGGACCGATTTCAACAACATTTCGCTGTGCAAAATTTTGTCTCAATTGGACAAATTTGGGAGTTTGGTGCACCAATTAGGTAAAATCGGACGAAACTATTTATGAGAGCTATATCTAAATCTGAACCGATTTCAACAAAACTACATAGACATCAAACAGGATCTAATTCAGTATGCTGTGAAAACTTTTTCCTCAATCGGACAAATATAGAGAGTTTGGTGCACCAATTATTTAAAATAGGACGAAAATATATGGGAAATATATCAAAATCTGAACTACAGCTTCGAGGTAGTCAAAGATTTTTGATACCATGGTACCGCCATAAACAAAACGAATGAGATCAGTTTTGAAATTCGGAGAAGGATAGTGATGGCCAACAGATGCTACTATGGTCTGAGCAAACCAGACCACACTCACACTCTACAAGATGCTGATACTACCCGTGCTGTTATATGGATCTGAAGCATGGGTACTTGCGCAAGCAGATGAGGCAGCTCTTGGAGTGTTTGAGAGAAAAATTCTCCGAAAGATCTATGGGCCGATCTGCGTTGACGGTGAATATCGCCGTCGAATGAACCATGAGTTGTACCAGCTATTCTCGGACATCGACATTGTTAGACGTATTGAGCTGCAGCGACTACGTTGGCTAGGTTATGTTGTGAGAATGGATGAAGATGCCCCAGCCCAGAAGGCACATAAAAACGAACCAGCTGATGATTCACGCAGAAATGGAAGGCCTCGATTAAGATGGAAATATCAAGCGGAAGACAACATTGCCAAATATGGTATTTCTAATTGGAAAAACTGCGCAAAAGACCGAGGCGCCTGGAAATCTTTTCTAAGCTCGGCTTATGGAACGAAAGTTCTGTCACAAACCTGCTAAGTATATCAAAATCTGAACCGATTTTCCCCGATATCAATAGGGTTCGTACTTGGGCCAAATAAGCGACCTGTACAAGAATACAAGGAACAGACGGACATGCATAAATAAACTTAGAAAGTGATTTTATACAATCTCAAAAGCAACCATGGGTCCATTTCGATTCTATTTGCCTTTTACAAACATATGATCAGAGTGGTGAAGGGTATAAAAAGGTAGACTTCACAGACAAGTAATAAAGGTTATTTGGAAGTGTTCAACGGCGAGGCTTCCGGAGGTGAATGCGCATATGCTATATGGAGAATAAATAATCCCTTTCGCTTCACTTTATATTTAAGGAACTTCTATAGAAGAGATTAAGACTGAGGCGACAGGATGACTTCTTCATTATCGGTCAATATGCAGATAAAAATTTAGATTTTAAAAGCAAATAAAAAAGTTTCTTTAGAAGTGGTCAGAAGGAAGTCTATCTCTTAGTATCTCCTAAAGATAGATCTCATAGGTTTCTATAAGGAGAATTTATAGATTCTTGTGTTTAATAAAAAGACCACCAGATCGACAATAATCCATATATACAATAATTCAGCCCATATATGATTATGGTATGTCTTCTTCAGACACAGAATCATTATTAACGAGCATTAGAGTCTTCAAACAGGGAATTTTTATAGACTAGCTAACATCTGAGATGATAGGTCGACATCGAGCCTTTACGACCTGCCTAATCTTGCTCTATGTCGGTCGACTTATACATAAGAATTAAAAAAGATAAGAAGTAAGTCTCTATTGAATACCAAGATGCATATTTTTAACGTGTATGTTCCACTTCCAAAAAATTAAATTTTCACCCTGAATGAAAAGCGTGCTAAAAATAATTTTCCCCTTCGTTGCTTCAAAATGACCCCAAAAATTATTTATTTTAATAATGACTAAATTACAATAAATAAAAAAACCTCCCAGTTGACCACCACAAAACAATTACCATGAAAAAGGGGTCATTATAATAATTTGTCGTAAATTAATTTGAATATTAAACACGGGTGACAAAGCAATTGTTTAAAAATTTCTGACAATTGTGACAATCAAAATATTTAAATTTGAGCATATTGACTTTGTAACCACGTGGAAAAAAGAATCACATTTAAATTCCTACTTAAATACCAACCATAAATTCAAAACCACTTTATCAACAATTCAAAAAAACGCAGCATGGCATTAGACAAACAAACTCATTAAATATCCCCCACCCTCCATCGGAAATAGGTACTTTGATAACAACCTACGCACTTTTATATTTCAATTGTGTGTTCCTGATGGATATTACTGCTGTTGTTGTTGTTCTTGTGTTTACATATGGATTTTACTTTTGGTTACAGGCCTTGCAATGGCATTTCATGCTGGGTAATGCAACCAATCTCTCTGTTAGATGTAAGAGTGTGTGTGTGTGTTTATCCAAAGTGTGCAAGTGTTCGTATTATCATTTCATTTTATCTTACAATTTCATGTTAAATACTTAAATACACCAAACCAACACACACATTTCGGCATTAGTGTTGGTAATCAGTTTATCGGAATGGGGTTTTGAATTCTTTCTCTCTTTTCATTATTCATATTTATATTTGGGATTTTGCTATCAGTCAACACCGTAGTAGTACCACATTGTAACTGACTGGCTGTCTGACGTTATTTTTGGGTAGATTTGGTTTGGTTTTGTATCTGTGTATAATGTTACAAATCATTCCAGTAGGTATACCACCCACCCACCTGTGTGTATGGTTAAACCAATTTGAATTGTTATTCTTGAGAATTTAGGTGGCCCTTCAGAACAAATGGTTTATTGTGAAATATTTATTATGATAGATATTTTGGGTTTGAAATTACAATAGAGATTCTAGAATGTTGTCAAACCAAAATACGGAGAATGAAGGGAAAGGGATGCAGAATACATGGATCTCACCAACATTACAATCGATTCCAAATGTTGTCAAACTAGTAACAAAACATAAGGGAAGGGGAGTTGGGAGATAGACATAAAGAATGGATCTGAACATGATGGTGAAATGGAGACTTTATAGACAAGCTGAAGCTAAAGGCGACAGGAAGTCTATATAAAGTAGTAGGCGCTAAGAGTGGGACAAAGCCTTCATATTCATATATGAGCTGGGTATTTTTATCAGACTTTTGCTTCCTGTTGTCTTGAGGCCTACGGGCTTCAGTTCGTCTATATGGTTTACGATCTTCTCAAAAAAACTCCCTTTGAAGAAAGGTAACTTTCAGTCTATCTATATAACTTCCTGAGCTTAACCTCATGTATAAAGACGGTGTCGAGTCATCCTTTCGTCTTGAAGACTTCAGCTCGTCTATAGAAATTGATACCCTGGCGTCACAACGCTTCTATTCATTTCTGACTGCAGCCATGAGGCTGCTCCTCGTCTATGAAAAAATACTTCCTATCGCCTGTCGCCATTAGGCTTCAGCTCGTCTATGAAAGACTCCTTGTCGTCTCAAAGGCTCTAGTTCGCCTATGAAACTCCTTGTCGCCTCGAAGGCTCCAGTTCGCATATGAAACTCCTTGTCGCCTCGAAGGCTTCACATCGTTTATGAACAATTTCCTCTCGACTCGAAGGCCCCAGTTCGTCTATGAAACTTCTTGTCGCCTTGAAGACTTCAGCTCGTCTATGAAAGACTCCCTGTGACCACGAAGCCTTTAGCTCATCTATGAAAGACTCCCTGTCGCCATGAGGCTCCAGCTCATCTATGAAAGACTCCCTGTCACCATGAGGCTTCAGCTCGTCTATAAAAGACTGCATGTCGCCATGAGGCTTCAGTTCATCTATGAAAGAATCCCTGTCACTTAAGATGCCTTAATATTGTCTATGAAAGACTCATTGTCGTCTCGAAGGCTTCAGTTCTTCTATGGAATTTTTTTCACTTCAAACGCTTCAGATTGTCTATGACATACTCTTCTTTCCCCAAGGCTTCAGTTCGTCTGTGAAAGATTCCTTATCGCCTCGAAGGATTCAGCACGTTTATAAAATACAACTTGTTGATTCAAGGCTTTTACACCTAGGAAATGTCTTAAGCTTCTCCATTAAGTCTAGCTCAGGCTGTCTTTTCAGACGCTCGTCTTTAAATGCTACTTGCCTAAAAAGAGTCCTCGATTTTCAGACTCCCTGATATTTAACTTGTCTATGATGACTGCCTAAGATTCATCTACATGAATCTACAGCTCTCTCTAAACCCATCCTGAGCTTCAACTGGACTAGAAAGACTCCCTGAGCTTCTGTTTGTCTTTAAATACTCTCTGATATTCAGCTCTTCTATGAAGACTCCCAGTGTCAGATTTTCTATAAACGCTTCAGCTAATCCATAAAGGCTTCCAGAACTTCTGCTAGTCTAAATGGACTCACTGCATTTTAGATCGTCTTCAAATACTTCTCGACCCTTCAGCTTGCTTGTAGAGAAAGCCTGACCCATCAGTCCATCTGTTGAGAATATCTGTCCTTGAGCTCGTCTATAAATACTACTTGGTCCTTCAGCTCGTCTATGAAACTTCCTGAGATTCAGCTCTTCTATGAAGACTCCCAGCGTCAGCTTTTCTATAAAGGCTCGTCCATAAAGGCTTCCAGAACTTCTACTAGTCTAAAAAGACACACTGAATTTTAGATCGTCTTCAAATACTTCTAGACCTTTCAGTTTGCTTTTAGAGACAGCTTCATCCATTAGTTCATCTGTTGAGACTCCCAGGCCCTTCATCTCGTTTTTAAAGACTAATTGGTCATTCAGCTCGTCTATGAAGACTCCCAGAGTCAGCTTTCCAATGAAGACTACCTGAGCTTCTGTATTCTAAAAAGACTCACAGAATTTCAGATAGTCTTCAAAAACTCCTCGACACTTCAGCTTGCTTGTAGAGACAGTATGACCCATTAGTTCATCTGTTGAGATTGCCAGACCCTTCAGCTCATATATTATTGGTCCTTCGTATCGTCTGTGAAACTTCCTGAGATTTACCTATTCTACGAAGACGCCCAGAGTCAGCTTTCCAATGAAGACTACCTGAGTCTCTGTAGTCTAAAACGACTCACTGAATTTTAGATCGTCTTCAAAGACTTCTCGACCTTTCAGTTTGCTTGTAGAAACAGCCTGACCCATCAGTTAATCTGTTGAGATTGTCAGACCCTTCAGCTCATATATAGATAGATAGAAATAAAGACTTCTAGGTCCTTCAGCTCGTCTATGAAGCGTTCCTGAGATTCAGCTCGTCTATGAAGACTCCCAGAGTTAGCTTTCCAATGAAGACTACCTGAGCTTCTGTAGTCTTAAAATACTCACAGAATTTCAAACCTCGTTCAAAGACTCTTCGACACTTCAGTGTGCTTGTAGAGACAGCCTCAACTATCAGTTAATCTGTTGAGATTGTCAGGCCCATCAGATGGCCTATAAAAACTTCTTGGTACTTCATATTTTCCCTGATCGTATACAGAGACTCCCTGTTTCATCTCTTCAGTTCTTCCACAGAGACTTTCTGAGCTTCTGATAAAGTATATTTATTACCTGAGTTTTACCTCATCTATAGACTCCCTGAGGAGTCTATAGCTTCAGTTCGCCTATAAAAATGTCCTGGCCTTCAGCTGGTCTATAAAGACTCCATGAGCTTCAGCACGACTACAATTAATATCCTGAACTTCAGCTTTCCTATAAAGACTTCCTGGGGTTCTACTGGCATATGTAAACTCCCATAGCTTCAGCTCACTTATACAAATGTCCTGGCCTTCAGCTTGACTATCAAAAATCCCTTAGCTTCATCTTCATGGCTCATAGAGCTTATGCTCGTCTATGAAGACTCCTATACAAAGACTTCTTGAGCTTTACAACATCTACAAAGACTTGAAAAGCTTCAGCTGTACATTGTAAGCTTCACTAAGCCTAAACAGACTCGCTTCAGCTCGTCTATAGAGATTTACTTCGGATCGCCTATAGAGACTCACTTCAGCTTGCCTGTAAAGACTCGCTTCAGCTCTCATATAGAGACTCGCTTCAGCTCACCTATAGAGACTCGCTTCAGCTCACCTATGGAGACTCGCTTCAGCTCACCTATAGAGACTCGCTTCAGCTCACCTATAGAGACTCGCTTCAGCTCACCTATAGAGACTCGCTTCAGCTCACCTATAGAGACTCGCTTCAGCTCACCTATAGAGACTCGCTTCAGCTCACCTATAGAGACTCGCTTCAGCCCGCCTATAGAGACTCACTTCAGTTTGACTATAGACTGTATTCAGCTCGCCTGTGGAGACTCACTTCAGTTCACATATAGAGACTCACTTTAGCTATCATATTGCGACTTCCTTTAGTTAAAATATAAAAATTCAAATCGTCATAAAGTTTCAGTAACATTAAATAATTTTTATTTTTATAAAAATTTATATATTTTTAAATATTTTTTTTTTTTTTTTTTTGTAATTTTTCAAAGAACTTCAAATTAGTGTTGTGATCCTTGAGCTGCAAAAATTTGTAACCAAAATAAATTTCAATATTATTTCACTTATGTTCAGCCTAATATTAGGCAATACTATTCAACACATATCACTTTCACACACATATGAGCCTAATAGTAGGCAACGGTTTTTAGGCACTTATCACTTTAGTTCGTTGTGTATATATTTTTCTGAGCTTGTTTACACAATTATTCCAATATGCGTAGAAAATTAATAATTTGCATATCAAATTATTTGTTTTTAGGTGAAATAACTGCCACGCGTTGCATTCCACGGCATATGATCTACTCAATTATAATTTATAAAATATGCAATCACTCATGGAATGTTGTTGTTGAATACAAAAATTTCAATATAGAAATTCATTTTTGTTTATTTTTATTGCACATTAGCAGTTTAATGGGTGTGCGGTGGACTAAAGTCTTCAATTTTCCCAAATGTGTAGTAAAATTCATTTTTCTATTTTATTTGTCGGGATGAGAAATGTATCCTTTTTTGTTTGTTTTCAAAATGTTGTCCAGTGATAACACAGGATTCCATTTTGCATGGCAGTCAGCAGGATATGTTAATTTTATGCATTTCCATTATGTATTGGTGGTGGTGATGGTCGTCGTCGTTGTTTGTGTGTGTCGGTTAGTTTTTGGTATTTGAGTACTTCCGTGCTAACAAATTTATACATGCATGCATGTGTTGATAATTGTATGAGTGTGTGTGCGTGTGTGCATATACATTCGTACATGTTTACACTTCCGCTTGACTCGCTGGAAAGTGAATATAAAAACCACTGATTTGTGTTTAATTGTTGCACAAAATGCATTTTAAATGATTTTTTTCTCATCTTCATTCGCTCACTTTGTCTCTACACCACCACCACCACTGCAACCATCACGACAAAATTTGCAACAAAACGACGAACTGTACGTAAAATATTTTTTTGCTGTAAGATTTGCATTGAGGCATACACGTAAGTTCATATGTATGGTGGGGTAGATGTCTGATATTTTCCATCACACACACACGCGTTCGCAGATATAGTTGCACTTTTAAAAATATTACACTTATGGCCACAGACACATCGTTAGTGTGTTACGATAATGATATGTAATCACAAGTTAAAGGATGTCTGATGCCATCATATTTTTTGTTGCAGAGATTTTTTTTCTGTAGTGAGACAAAATATTCACAAAGCACTTCCACTTCTTGTTATTGCCATGGGGTTTGCAGATGTACACATTTGAATTGTATTAACATTTTTGTTGGAAGTTATGGATATTTTTAAATGCATTTTTAATGGTTATCATTCATTGAACTAACAATTCGTTGACTGGCACTGAGAATTGTTTCAAAAATTGTTTGTAACTCATAATAAAAATTAATAGCAGTTAACATATTATATTTGCGAGATAATGGTAGCCATGCTCCGAGTTATATACCGCAATTCGTTGCATATTAATGTTAATATACATATTTATGTTAATATTTGATTTTTGTCGAAAATTAACGATAGTAAGGATTTTAGATTTATTAGAGGGCACATTCATTTTTATGCAAGTCACGAAAATTTAGAATTTCCATTTATTACCAAACATGCTTTAAATATTATTTATTTTGTCCGCCTAAAAATATGCAATATTTTTAATAATATTTTTAAAGTGTTTTTTTATAATTTCCATTTATTACCGAAAAAGCTTTTTTCGTAATTAAATCGCCGACTATGAACTGAATAGTGATAAAATTATTTCATAATAAATTTCCAATTTTTAAAGTTTGTTTTAGCAATAAGCGTTATATTTTAGCCTACAGTGAAACCTCTCGTGCGTATAAAGTGCGACATAAATCTGAGTACAATTTTCTTTTTATATGTTATGAGGGTGTTATACATTTTTGTGGTCTCATGAGTCTGTAATGTCGCGAAATATCACTAATAGACCCTTCTTTTTTAACGATTTTCCATATCTCAAGTAGCTGAGTCGTTCCAGACATTGTTTACATCCGTCCGTAAATTACAATGTGTAATGGATAGAGCAGACGGTAGTTATGAAGTAATTGTCACGATATTGCGACCCTAGTCACTACAGGACACCCGTGGTCTTTTAATAATGATCAGGTAATGTAAAGACGATCAACTGGACAAAAAATCGATTTTGTGTTTTTTTCTGGCCCCTCTAGAGATCACAAGTATGACTCGAAAATAATTAAATTTTACACGGGGGAGGGGTAATCGAAAAAGTATGGCTGTGTTGATGATAATCAGACAATATTTAGCGGATTAAAATCACCAAGACTTTTGTGGGGAAAATTACTAAAAATTGCATTCAATATCGTATATGCTTACTCCGGAGAGATTTAGACCGAAGGAGGACCCGAAGACATGGTTGATAAAACAATTATTACTCTGCGGAAAGTTTGGATCAAATCAGACACTGCACCGGTTCGATTGTCTATTCATACATTTTGACACATTTTGTGAGAAAGGAAACAGAAGAAGTTTACCGATATATCCCATCTTAAGACTTGATATCGATTTGATAAAAATATACGATATGGAAAGTTTGGATCAAATCAGACACTCCATCTGATCAATTGTGGATTTATACATTTTCAACATTTTAACAAATTTTGTGAGAAAGGTGCCAGAAGGTTCCATCTTCAGACCAAATCTAAGTTTGCTATTACAATGGTGGAGGTTGCAGAAGGGGTAATCTGATGGTTCACATCTTCGGACCTAATCTAGGTGTTACGTCGAACAAATCAAACCGGACACCCCATTAGTTTAAAATTGGAATTGCACTCTTCCACAATTTTAGGGGGAGGTACGAGAAGAAGTGAACCAATCGGTTGCTTCCTCCAAGAGTACCAGCAAGAGAGACAGACCGAAGACTATAATTTGGTCCAAAGAAACATGAGATCGTTTAAAGCCAAAATTTTGACGTGACACATTTTTGGCACATTTTTTATGTAAAATAAAAAAAAATATTAACTATCTAGATTTTCTATGGCACTAAAATGAAAAATATTTATTCTGGTAGGTAATTTCTAAATTTGGAAATTTTCTGCAACTAAGGAGATATCTTTCCATTACATGTAGTAGAAGATTTATCTCTTCATGAAGAGAAATATACGACTTAAATGAATTGCGATTTAAAAAGTTAATGAAAAAAGGCCTCCCTGCTGTCCGGCCCAAAATATTTTTGGAAATTGATGATCGAAGTTTTGCAATGAAAAGGAAAGCCAGGCCAGAATTTGTGAAACGTAAATATGTGTTTTTGAGAGGTAGAAATATATTAGCATAGGACGAGGGATAATCCATTAAATTTGAATGGTGTTTTTAATGAAAATTAAAAACATCTGGCCTTATCTCCTCTTGAATTTAAGATAATTGTTTACAATTGAAGAATGTTCCTCTAGTCCTAAGATTTTAATTGTTTCTTCCTAAAAGTATACCTCTCTTTTGATTTATTTTTTGTGGAATTATATATTTGATCCAGACAATTTACAGTAGCTAGCATTATAATAACAGTTCTAATATTGACCTTACAATTTAGGGGTCGACAACCTTCAGATCAAAAATGAACCACGTTGATCTCGACTGACCATTAAATGTTACGCTACAAGGTGCTCTTTTGCAAATTTTAATATTTGGATGGTATATATTTTTCCAGTAGAGGTATTTTTCTGTGAGATATAGCGTACAAATTGTGATGCAGAAAGAGTCTCCTTATTGTACATGGATAAATATTAAATATTTGTTTGAATTCAGTAGCAGAGGATTTAGTCTCATCTCTGAGATTTTTTTATTGTTTCGACGTGTTTTTGGTTTGTAAAAATAAGAGTTCTCACTTTTCTTTGGTAGAACGTTTTCTGCTTTTTACATTTTTTCTGTCATTATTTTGCAAACGAAAAAGAATGCTAAATTTCAATTTTTTCTTTTCTTTCTTTAAATGTAGAAATTAGCTATTAGCATTTTTTTTAATATAGCGCTACTGTACATGAACTATATCCAAGCAAATTTTTTTAATCTCGTCTTTGCATTTTTTTGCGATTTTTTGCAATTTTTTGGTTAAGAGGTTTCACTGTATTTTTTAAGCATACATATAGAAAAACACCGATTTTTAAAAATACATTAAACTTATATTCGAAATCATATTTATTTTTTTAATTTGTTGGTCATTATGTGTTTTTAACACTTTTCACTCTAGATATGAGAGTTTTTTTATTCATTTTATTTTTAACAGAGTAGACAATTATCTTCCCTATAGTCCAATTTCGAATTTAAGCGTTTCTCACGAAACATTTTCCACAATTCTCAAATTTCCATAAAATTTTCAAATTATTTTTCAAGTTTTATTTTTATTTATTTAATAATATGCAGTATTTTTCGTAAAATTCACTTTTTGTAGTTTAAGCGCCTAAATGTAGGCAGCATTTTGCATTCAGAAAATCACTTGAATATTTAGTCACAGATATTTTCAACTTTAAAAATTCTCAACATTTATTTCAGCCTAAAACTAGACTATGCTACATAGTCTAAAAATAGATCACCATACAAATGTTTAATTATCTTTTGATTCATAATTTATTTGCTCAAAAAAAAAAAAACAACAAACTTTTTGTGTGTTTATTAAAATTTAATTTTTTAATAATGTGAATTTGTAATTGTGCTCTGCCGACATAAATTTGCCATTAATATTTAATTGACATTGCCTAAAAATAGGCAACAATTTGTTGGGGTTATAAATAGATTACTACACTTTACATTTTGATTTGATTTTTGACTTTATTTTAATTTTTGGTTTATTTATTTTGATATTTTAAAATTTGTATAATTTTTAATATTTTTTTTTTTTATAATTTATACCGGCCGAGTTCCGCAATTGTTTTTTTATTTTGCATTCATTTGTTACACCTTTTTCATTTGTATTAAAAAAAATTAACAAAAAACACAATTTCGAATTATTTACGCAACGCGCCCGTGACCATGCAAACGCTTAAGATTCAAAATACAAACTAAATTCCAGAACGTTTAAACATCTCGGCTAAAGCTACAGGCCACAGACCGCTCAACGTACACACAGCACATAGAGTACGCTCACATAATCACACAATCACACTGTATGAAGAATGGCTGCCCTCCTATCAAATGCTCTCAAATATTACAATTCACCCCCGCCATATAGCACCCAAAAAAACCAACAGAGTTTTCCCAACAACACCGGCAACAAAATAATAGTACTGATGGAGTAAACGACCAAGGAAAACCACTTGACAAAGTCTCCACGCAACAACAGTATCCAGCATCTCTACACAGAATGGAAAGCTGGTCCACATATAGCACAGCATCTGCGTATGAAGAGCATGTGTGAGAACATTTACTATTAATTCTCTATGACTCTCTCGCTCTCATTTCATAACAATTAGTGGAAAAAAATGTAAACAAACAATATCTATTCAGCTGCAACAACAACAATAAGAATATCAAAATAAAATAAAACAAACTGACAACAACAAAAATTTACTTTAGTAATTCTAGTGTTTTGCAATAGACAGTTATGATTTTATGACTGACACCCTCCCCCGTCATAGCGTAATAAAAAATAAACAACAACAATAACTATTACAACAAATGAAAATCTAGGTTAAAGTAAATTTTTGTTCTGATAAGACAAACCCCGCCAAAAATAACCCATTGTTGACAAACAGTTTGTCAGTCAACACATCCATCCACAAATCATCATAACAAGGGTCATGGTTGATTAATGGAGCCAAAGAGAGCGCACGCCAAAGAGATACAACGTGTGGGAGAGTAATTATTTGAACCGGTAAACAATGATAACAAATCGTATAGCGAAAATATAAAGAGAATGAGTAAAGCGTCAGGTAGTTTAACAGAAAACTTGAAAAGCTAACAGATATGATACGGAAGCTTTTGGCTTTTTGGAGACATTTCATTATCACCATGATAACAGAAACACATTTCTTTAAGGCTTTTTAAGCTTTCTGAAAATAAGCTGCATGCCCTTAACATAAAGCTTTGTTATAAAATAATAATAACTAGCCTTTAAACTTTTATATATTTAGCAAGGATTATAATCTTTAAATGCTTTTTAGTGATTTATAAAACATTAAAGCTTTTGAAATAACTTTTGAAAAGCTAATGAAGGACACTGTGGGTAACACTTTAATATTGCAAATTTTCTCGAATTTGTCTCAGAAAGGACTTTTCTACTTCGAAAAGGACTATAGAAGTTTGCAACCCTCCGAAGCTTTATTTAAAGACGTCAGTAATTTTAAAAAAATAACCCATAGGTGTCGCTAGAAAAATAAAGGCTATTGGACGGAACATTGGAGCATATTTTTATAGACCAACTGGAGAATAATTCTAGAACAGTACTGATGCCAGTTTTTATATACGAGCTGAAGCCATCCTCAGGGCTGTCATCGATGGCTACTTCTATGGGCGTCTATAGGCGAGCTGAAGGCAGTCTATATGCGAGCTGAAGGCAGTCTATAGGCAAGCTGAAGGGCGTCTATAGGCGAGCTGAAGGGCGTCTATAGGCGAGCTGAAGGGCGTCTATAGGCGAGCTAAAGGACGTCTATAGGCGAGTGAAGGCAGTCTATAGGCGAACTGAAGCCCTCATCAGGGCGAATAGGGAGTCTATACACTAGCTGAAGCCCTCACCAGGGCGAATAGTAAGTCTATTAACGAGCTGAAGCCCTCATCAGAGCGAATAGGGAGTCTATAGACGAGCGGAAGCCCTCATCAGAGCGAATAGGCAGTCTATAGACGAGCGGAAGCCCTCATCAGGGCGGACAGGGAGTCTATATACGATTAGGGCAAATAGGGAGCCTATTTCTATAGACGAGTTGAAGCCCTCCTTAGGGCTGTCAGGAAATATTTTACTGTAGACGAGGTGAATCCCTCGTCAAAGCGGACAGGCAGTCTGTTTATATAGACGAAATGAAGCCCCCCTTAAAAACTGGCAGGCAGTCTATTTCCATAGACTACCTGAAGCCCGAGGCTATTTTAATAGCCCCAAGGTGAACTGTCCGATCCGAGAGTATATTTTCCTGGATAAATTGAAGGATCAGGGAATCTATTTGCACATGGAATTCTACATAGGTCTGCTAAAGACTGTAGGGAGAATACATAGTCTATATGGCGAAAGATGTCTATATCGAGGGGGTGTAGTCTGCAACTTTATGTAGCCGACCTGCAGAGGCCTATATACCGCTACTAAAGTATATGCACCGCTTCTGAAGTCTATATAGACCACCTGAAGTGTATATAGACAAATGTAAGAGGCCTATATGCCGCTACTAAAGTATATGCACCGCTTCTGAAGTCTATATAGACCACCTGAAGTGTATATAGACAAATGTAAGTCAATATAGAGGAGCTGAGACCATATACAGTCTATAGACGAAACAACTTTCGAAAGGTCTTCTGAGAGGCCGCCTATAAATAGAAGACACTTTGTGAGCTCTTCTGCGGATAGAAGACCTTCTGTGAGGTCTTCTGCAGTGTGAAGGCACCAAAATAACTTCTGTGGATAAAAAATCTTCTGTGATGTCTTCTGTACAAATTTAAGTATTTAGGTCGTCTACAGATTTTAGACTTTCAGTGACGAGTTATATTTATATAAGACCTCCTGAGAGGCACTCTATATATTGAAGGCTCTTCAGACGGGTCTTCTATAGATGAACGACTTTTTGAAATATTCTAAATGACCTTCATATATAGAAAACCTTTGGAGAGGTCTTCTATTGATGGTCTTCTAATACTATCTGAAATATTTTAAAGGGCCGTTATATATAGACAGGTCTGCTATTGATGGAGAATCTTTTGAGATGTCTTCAATTGTCTTTTATGGGCAAATACCATCTGAATGGTCGTTTATGGGCAGAAGGCCCTGAAACTCCCTTCTATAGATCGAAATGATTTGAGAGATATTCAATAGGTACTCAGGATGTCTTCTATAATTGGAAGGATTTTTCATAGAATACTTTTGAAAGGCTTTTATGGACCGAAAACCTCCTCTTCCTTCCCTTCCCTTTCCTCTTCTATAGATATTAAATCTTTGGGTAATATAACATAATTAAAAAGAGGACTTTTAAAGAGGCCCTCTATAGATAAAACATTCTTTTAGAGGACTTATATATTTATAGTTGATAGGTCTTCTATAGATCGAACAACGCCTACGGTATTATATAGACAGAGGATCTTCTACATATAGAACATAGGCAGAGAGGTTCCTTTACCCTCTGAAGTACAAAGAGAAGACCTTCCTAATTTTGAAGACTGAAGACTTTCTAATAGCTTTTACACAGACAGTAAACTATTGAAGGGCATTTTTATGTGTAAAGGCCACGTTGTGGATATGGAGACAATTAAGAAGACTGTTTTGAAAGTTTTTTTTCTAAGTATAGGAGACATTTTGGTAGGTCACTTTTAAAAGAGGGCAATGACCACATTCCAATTCCTAATTAATTTATTTAAAATTTATTGCCTAACCCTTAAACCTGACAATGGCACAAGCTACAAGGTTAACCAGCCCTCCCCTTTACTGTTCATTAAGGAACTAATTGTTAAAAAAAATTAATTTTTTTAAACCAATTGAACTTTCATTCAAATCGAAATTCAAAATCAAATTTAAAATAATTCCAAAGGCCAGAATTATGCGGGCAGTAATCAACAACAAAAACCATAAAATTACAATTTACACAACAACAACAACAAAACCAAAGAGTTCAGACACAAAAAATTGAATGGGCTCATTCAAAATTTTTTTTACAGAGTGACTGCCTGACTTTACGAATATCTGATACTTGTCTAAATAGCACTTAACTTGTGTTTTCCATACTTATTTTCTCTTTATCTTGAATTCTCTACCCCTCCCATCACCCAGCCTACCTACATACCTACAATTCAATTTTCTTGGAGTTTTTCCTTTGTGAATGCAATTAAACCCCCAAACGATTGCACTTAAAGTAATCGCAAACAAAAAACAAACACACACGGCTATACATCAGTTCAGGGCACGGAAACAGCTCGAAGAAAATTCTTAGAGCTCTGGCTCAAGTTGAGTAGGATGTGTATAGTTGCAGTGGCTGAGATGAAAACACTGATGAAAACGAAAGGAAAACAAAGATACGACACAGATAACAAAAAATAAAAGATTTCTGAGTTGAGTGGCTGCATAGCTAGCTGGATGGCTGGCTGGTCGGAATGAATGAATGCATGCATGCATTTAGAACAAGCGTTTCTGAACCCCACAAATCTTCTACGCATTATGGATGATCATCATTATTATGGAGATGGCGCTCAAGTGGTTGTCATCATTGTTGGTGTTGTTGTTGTTGCTGCCGCTGCCAATAGACAACAAATTGCAACGCATGCCAACCACTAGATAACTGGTGGCTGGGATGACTGACTGGCACCATCAGCTCCACAGTCACAACCACCACTCTGCCACCACCATCAAGCAAATACAAAGCCTGTTAAGCCTCAAACAAACAAATGTTTCCAGCCTCCATTCAGTTTCTCGGTTATACTGCAGCAGGAATATTCATATGCTAAATATATACAGTTTTTCCGCTACAATTTTCCAACATTTCCATATTACCCAACAATTCACCCACAATACAACAGAAACAGATTGCAGATTGTACCACCAGACCGAGGCAATTGAATACACGTATATCTACAAACAAACGCATCAATTGATTGATAAATTGAAAATCAATGTGCGTTGCGGATCAAAAACAAAGAAATGGGAAGGATGATGAAGAACGAGTTGGAGAAGGGGACAGAGGGTTGCAACGGAATATTAATAAATTTTTAATGGCTTTTTGGAGATCAATTACATGCGAACAATTATAGACATTATAAATATCAGATTAAAATTGAAATGCTAATGGACAAGGAAAAACGAGATTTTTACAGGGCGATGAGGGGAGAGGGAGAGAGGGACACAAAATAGCAGGAAAGAGTTCCGGTAGATCAAAAGATGAAAAATCATATTCAAAGGCGAAAACAAGCTGTAAGTTCAGCGGAGTCTATTTCTATATACGAACTGGACATATAGTATGGTTTGCTTCTATGGACGAACTGGACGAATCAGAGGAAAATATTTAAATAGACGAATTGAACGGATCATTGTAAAATATTTAAATAGACAAACTGGACGGACCAGAAAAAAATCAATTTAAAGACCAAATAGGACGGATCGACATTTGGTAGTTTATTTCTATAGACGAACTGGACAGATTGTGGAGTCTGCTTCCAGTACTAGATCAAAAGAAGTAAAATCACATTTAAAGGCGAAAATAACCTGGAAGTTCATCGCAGGCTATTTCTATAGACCAACTGGACATATGGTGTGGTCTGCTTCTATAGACGAACTGGACGAACCAGAGGAAAATATTTAAATAGACGAATTGAACGGATCATTGTAAAATGTTTAAATAGACTAACTGGAGGGACCAGAAATAATCTATTTAAAGGTGAAATAAGCTGGACGGGTCTACCTTTGTTTATTTCGAACTGGACAGATTGTGGAGTCTGCTTCTATGGACGAAGTTGACGGGCCAGTGGGAAATATTTACATAGGCGAGGTGTACTGAATTTTAGACCCCATTAAAATAAATGAATTATATGGATCATTGGAAAATATGTAAATAGACGGGTCAGTGTAGTCTACATAAATAAACGAAATGGTCGGAGCAGTGGAGTCTTTTTAAATAGACGATTTGGACGGACCAAAGGAAAATATTGAAATAGACAAATAGAGAACCAGCACTATTGAAGACCTTCTGAAATGTCTTCCACATAGAAAAAATTTTCTTAAGTCTTATATAGGTGTAAATATATCCAAATTATATTCTTACAGGACCCCTTAAAAGGAGTTCTGCGCATTGACGATTTTTTGAACTGAAAGGTCTCCTATATGGAAAAGACTCTCTCAGGTTTTCTATAGGTGTAAGGGTCTGCTAAAAGCTCTTAAATATCTTCTGAAATGTCTACTATGAAAAAATGTCCTCATGTCAGGTACTGGGATTTTTTTTTCTGTAAAAAATTGTTAATTGTTATGGAGATAGTTTTTTTTACAAAAATCTTCAGAGTCTATTTTTTAGAAAAATCCTCAGTGACTTAAGGACTGTTTTTCTGAAGAAAAATTTGGGGACAAAAAACCTCTGCGGTTAAGGGTGTTTTTTTTTCAAAAATTTTGTAATGGAATAGTTTGATCACACACCTTTATAGCCTTGTCCCAGCCAACCAAAACTGACTTAGGGTGTGTTCCCCTAGAACAAAAACAAAAAAAAAGGGGGGGGGGGGGTAATCCTCTTGGTTAGGGGGATTTTTTTAAATGTCTTAGTGGAAGTCCGAAGAAAAAAGTCCTCTACGAAGTTGTCAATTTCTAAAAGGTGCGTCCACAGGTGTCGGATACGGGTAATGGTGATGATCACACTAATTTATTACAAGCAATAAAATCTTGAAGAAATGGGATCGACCATATTTAGGTCCTTGTCACAGCGGACCAAAACTGACTTTGGCGATGTTCCCCAGAACCAAAAAAAAACCAACATGGAAAGTAGGAAGAAGAAGTAAGTTTTGGTACAGAGACCACGGGGAAAAGAGCAATTTCGAGCAAACCATCCGAAACAGACGGGGACTGCAACTCAAATTCGGAGTCTGAACACGAGGATAAGACTAACACAACCACCGTAAAATACTGGAGGAGCGAAGAGGCGGATAAGAACAGGAAAGAAACAGTTATCTGGATCACAGAGGCGAAATTGGCCCAGATGCACTGACGGAACAAACGCGAACAGAAATCTGATGCTCTGAAAGATAAAACTGATCTCTGATCTGTCTGATTGGAAGCGTAGAAGAGGATTAGAGCTCCGGAAGAGCAGACTAACGCTAAAACCGCAAAAAAGGAGCATTCTGTCGTCTGATATAAAAAACAGAGGGAGACCCAATCCGAAGTCTAAAGAGACTGCCATGAAAATTCATCAACTGCGGTGAAGCAAGCTGTAATATCAAGAAGACGAGCTAGGATTTGAAATCTTCATTAAATACCAGGAATCCCAAAATGACTAACCACTTTGCGAAAGAGGAAATGGAATAGTAACAATTGGTACAAAAGTTATCAGGAGGCGACGAATATTGTGCATCCAGAAAATTAAAAATAAGGTGATGGGTGCACCTGCTGCAAGGGACCCCAGCGATCCGGATATATGAAAACTCAAAAAGGACTATACAACGCTAAAATTCGAATCATCAAAGAGCATAGAAGCCCTTAGGAAACTAGTACCAAGTATTATATCCATAAGCGATGAGGAAAAGAGATATTCCTCAATTACAAAAGGCGACCGTCTTGGTCATAGGTTGGGATACAAGCTCAAAGTCTGTAGTCTGTAGAAGTGTTGGTGAAGAAGTGGAAGTCTTCCACAGGGAGCAGAACGAAGAAGGGGCTCTCCTAGTGATAGGCTTTGACAGGTCTTCAATGGCAAGTCTGGACTAAACGCCCAATACTATAATATTCAAGATGGAAGGCAATGCTTGGAGAGGAAGGGAAGGAAAGTGTTTTTAGTTTTTTTAGCTGTTCCAGCAGGAAACCTTCCACGCTTTGGAAGGCAAAGAATGTAGCAGTAACTAAAGTGTGGAAGATGTAGGATTTAGATCATTCACGGTTAATAATATTTTTAGCATGTCCAGCTGGTAATCTTCCGAATAGATACACTTTGTTTTTGGTTAAGGGAACAAAATTTTTCCTACTTACATAGAGCACTTTTCGGCATTAATATTTTAATCATGTTGAAATATGTTAAATCATGTTGAAATATGTTATCGAGGTCTGGTAGTTTAAAATAATTTTAAGGTTAAGTCAAATCTTATGGTTCAGGAACTCTTATAAATCTTAAAATATTTATAAACTGATTTATTTACTTCTTATTCTTCTTATAACTTCTATTGAATTTCAAATCTATTCTCAATATTCTCAGCATTAAAAATATTCAATATCCAAATAATTTATATAAAATAAAAAAATAGGAAACATAAACTTGCCACCTACCTTAAACATCAATGGATTCCGTTCGATTTCAGCTTCAGCACTCTCGCACAACGATTCAGATTCCGATAGGAATGCCAAAAATTGATCCATGGCACGATCGAAGGATTGGAGACTGTGTACGGCGGCATGCAATTGCTTGCCACGATTAATGACACCATTATTGAGATTGGCATATCTAGAAATGGGAGAAAAGGATTGGGTGCACAATTTTCAAATAAAGAAATTGAATAAATCTCTTCGGTACATACCTTTGATTAATGGCTTCAGTCATTTTCTTGATGCGTGTGGTATCATCTGCCGGATAGACGGCAATTAGCTTTTGAGTCAATGTATTGAATATTTCAAATTGCGGTTTGTTTTGATGCAGCTCGGCGTGGAAGGACTGGAAAAGGAGAAGTGGGAAAAAATAAATAATTATATTATTCATAATTTATGAAAACTATAGAACTTGGATCAGAATTCCTCAGACCCCTCAGTTCACTGAGGATTTTTTTCTATAGATACTGAGAATTTTTTTTCCTGTAGAAAATCTCAGATACAGAGTATTTTTTCTGTTTAAAAACTCTCCTCAGCTCACGTAGCAATTTTTTCTATAGAAAAAAGACTCCTCAGCTCACTGAGAATTTTTTTTTTCTATAGAAAAAGGACTCCTCAGCTCATTGAGGAATTTTTTCTATAGAAAAAAGACTCTATAGAAAAAAAGACTCCTCAGCTCACTGAGGAATTTTTTTCTATAGAAAAAGGACTCTATGGAAAAAAGACTCCTCAGCTGACGTAGAGGATTTTTTTCTATAGAAAAAAGACTCCTCAGATAACTGAGGAATTTTTTTCTATAGAAAAAAGACTCCTCAGATAACTGAGGAATTTTTTTCTATAGAAAAAAGACTCCTCAGATAACTGAGGAATTTTTTTCTATAGAAAAAAGACTCCTCAGATAACTGAGGAATTTTTTTCTATAGAAAAAAGACTTCCTTACGCGAACTGAGGAATTTTTTTCTATAGAGAAAAAGTCTTCCTCATGCGAACTGAGGAATTTTTTTCTATAGAATTCTATTTCTATAGATTTCTATAGAAAAAAGACTCCTCAGATAACTGAGGAATTTTTTTCTATAGAAAAAAGACTCCTCAGATAACTGAGGAATCCTCAGCTCACTGAGGATTTTTTTTTAAAAGACTACTCAGATCACCGAGGATTTTTTTCTATAGAAAACAGACTCCTCAGATCACTTAGGAATTTTTTCTATAGAAAAAACACTCCTCAGCTCAGTGAGGAATTTTTTTTTTCTATAGAAAAAACACTCCTCAGCTCAGTGAAGAATTTTTTTCTACAGAAAAAAGACTCCTCAGCTCGCTGAGGAATTTTTTTCTATAGAAAAAAGACTCCTCAGCTTATGGAGAATTTTGTTTTATGGAGACTTTTTACAGATCACTGAGGATTTTTTTTAATATAAAAAATCTCCAATTCAACTTTGTTTCTATAGAAATAATCATTAGTCTCTGTAGAATTGAGTCTCTCATTTTCTTACCTTCTGTTCTTTTTGCTGGGCCTCCAAGATATCAGCAGTGGTGGCCACGGTGCCCATACGTTCGGCACGAGCTTCCATGCGCTGCAGCCATTTTTCAAGTTCCAAACGTTTGGCCTCATATCTGAAATAGGAAAATTTACAACATTTCGTATTTCCACTCTAAAATTCCCTTCCCTCAAAATCTTACCTTTGTGAATCGCTCAACATGCTCTTTAACTGGGCAGCTCTTTGCAGAACACATTGTGAGGTTTCATCCCAGTGTTCACGTAAACGGGTGACTATAAAAATTATGGGAAATAAGCAAGTAATTACATTTTCAAATTAGTGAAGGAATAAAATACGGAATTGAAAAATTTAAAAAATGTGCTGAAATGTTTTGAATTAAAAAATATTACAAAAAAATATTGAATTAAAACCTTGTTTTGGAAACACCCTGTAGTTAAGTTGGGGGTTTAAGTTTGGGTTTTTTATTTTATTTATTGTGAATTGTTTTAAGAGGGCTGTGTAAAACACCAGGGTTGATTAATTTTGTACTATATTTTCCTCTCAATTGGGTAAACAAAATCAAATAACCACAAGTGATGGACAAAGTGGTGATAATTTGGTTTAAGAAAAAATACATGCTCTAAAATTAGTGGTAAAAAAGTTAGGTTAGGTATTGGTGGCAGCCTGTATTCAGACCTTTTGCAGTTAGACAATGCCTTGCTGGATTAGCTAAGCCGTAAACCACGACCATCACCCTGTGGTGAATTGTGGCATTATTTGTGATTTGGTAGTACTTTTTGAGGTTATGTTTTGTTTTTCGTATTATTGAGGTTATGTTCAGATTATTAATTTTTTGCTTTATTATTTATTTTTTATTAATTCATTAATACATATTAACGAAGGCACTGTGTTAACTGATCTTTTTTTTTAGCTGAGGAATGCAAAATGGGTTTTTTGTTTTGAAAATAATGAACTTTACCTTTCAGACAACAACGCATATAATCCAATTCGGCGGAACAATGCGGTGCTAACGAAAATTGTTTCAATTCTAATAGAAATAGAAGGAAAGATTTTCAGTATCATAACAATATTTGAACATGCTTAGTTGGTAAGGATATTTTTTATGGCGAAAAAAGTCTTATTTTTTTAAACAAATGTCGGGCAGGAGGTGTGGTGAATATTGGTATGATAGAGGCTGTGGCAATGTTAACAAGTCGATGGAATAGTGCCAGGCAAAATATATGTGAAGGGGGTAAATGGATTAACTATTTTAGAATGCTGGATTTTTAATGTAAATATTTCCCAAAGATTTATACGATATGAATGGAACATCGGAGATATCGCGACACGATAAATGTTGAAATTACCCAAAAATGACAAATAACACAGATGTTTAAGCAGACAAGCACACATGAAAAATTAATAAAACGAAGTTAGAAATCTACAGCCATTCAGCTCACTGAGTGCCAAAAGAAGTCCTCAGTGCTCTGAGCTTACTTTTTTCAATACAAAAATCATCAGTGACCGGAGGACACTTCTCCTGAAGAAAAACATCCTCAGAGAGCTGTAGACTTTTTTATATAGAAAAGCTTCCTCAGTGAGCTGAAAAGGCTTTTTTCTAAAAAAAAATCCTCAGCTGGCAATAGAAAAAATTCCTCAGTGTCTGTAGATTCTTTTATCTTTAGAAAAAAATCTGCAGTACCTATGATGACTTTTTCTATAGAAAAAAAATCCTCAGTACTCAGTATTCTAAGGACTTTTTCTTCTATAGACAAACGAGTCCGCAGAGTACTGAGGAATTTTCCTAAGTACTCAGTACTCTGAGGACTCTTTTTTCTATAGAAAAAAATCCTCAGTACCCTGAGGAGTCTTTTTTCATAGAAGAAAAAATCCTCAGTACTCTGAGGACTCTTTTTCTATGGAAAAAAATTCCTCAATATGCTGAGGGCGTTTTTTTCTATAGGAAAAAATTCTTAGTTCTCTGAGGACTCTTTTTCTATAGAAAAAAAAATCCTCAGTTCTCTGAGGATTCTACTCTTTTTTCTATAGAAAAAAATTCCTCGGTACTCTGAGAACTCTTTTTTCTATAGAAAAAAATTCCTCAGTACTCTGAGGACTCTTTTTTCTATAGAAAAAAATTCCTCAGTACTCTGAGGACTCTTTTTTCTATAGAAAAAAATTCCTCAGTACTCTGAGGACTCTTTTTTCTATAGAAAAAAATTCCTCAGTACTCTGAGGACTCTTTTTTCTATAGAAAAAAATTCCTCAGTACTCTGTGGACTCTTTTTTCTATAGAAAAAAATTCCTCAGTACTCTGAGGACTCTTTTTTCTATAAAAAAAAAAAATTCATCAATACTCTGAGGACTCTTTTTTCTATAGAAAAAAATTCCTCAGTACTCTGAGGACTCTTTTTTCTATAGAAAAAAATTCCTCAGTACTCTGAGGACTCTTTTTTCTATAGAAAAAAATTCCTCAGTACTCTGAGGACTCTTTTTTCTATAGAAAAAAATTCCTCAGTACTCTGAGGACTCTTTTTTCTATAGAAAAAAATTCCTCAGTACTCTGAGGACTCTTTTTTCTATAGAAAAAAATTCCTCAGTACTCTGAGGACTATTTTTTCTATAGAAAAAAATTCTCAGTACCATGAGGAGTCTTTTCCATAGAAAAAAAATCCCCAAATCCTCCTTTTTCTATAGAAAAAAAACATCAGTTCTCTTAGCACTCTTTTTCTATAGAAAAAATCCCCAGTTCTCTGAGGACTATTTTTTTATATAGAAAAAGGTGTTCTTTCTAAAAAAAAAATCCCCAGTAACAAATACTTCAAAGAGAGCCTTTTTCAAATTTCGTTGCAGAAGTTTTTGTTTTAAATAAAAATTAAAAAAAAAAAAATATATGGAACTAAAAATCTCGATTTTTATTGAATGACAATTTCATACCCGGCATTTGTGGACTCTGAGCCAGTTGAGTCTCATCGTGCGACGAACGACGCCTCAAGCGCATTTCTTCTCGTGTCAAAGCGGCCACAGCTGAACCTTGAGCCGCTGCTACTGCCGCAGCTGCTGCCCTTGACTGAGCTTGATGTTGTAACAGAGCAGCAGCAGCCGCGGAACCAGGTCCCTGTCCTGTATTGTGCACCACATTTCCTGGTATATTACCCAATAATTGTTGACGAATATGCTCCCTAAACTCCGAACTTAAAGGCATGGGACCTCCTGCTGTTCCCGTTCCCGCGCTGGTTGCAGCACCTGGTGCCGTTGGTGGTACCGCTTGACCAGGTACTGGAACTGGTCCTGGTACAGGGGGTTTATTGAAATCATTACTATTCGTGGTTGGAACATGCGAACGATGACGACTGTATTGTAGCTCCAATGGTAAATTACGATCCAGCGAACGCATGTGATGTTCAATGGTAGAACGCATGGCCTGTTGCTGACTCTGTTCCAATTGGCTAAGATTATTGGTGGAGGAATTTTGTAAGGCTTGAGCCCGCAATTGTTTAATTTCTTCAATAGATTGCCTGGCTGCGGCTGCTGCATTTTGTACGGAATTTTCATCTAAGGAGAGATTGCGCTCATAGGCTGCTGCCCGAATATTTACTGCGGAGACATGGCGGTTGCCGGAACTGAGTGCGGCCTTGAATTGCATATCGAAATTATTTTGTGCTTCAAAGGAACGTAAATTCATTTGTTCTTGCATGGCTCGTTCCATGTTGCGCAGACCACTTTCAATACCCCGTAAAGCGTCCTCGGAACCAAAATCCTCTGTCGGGGAGATTCGCGAAGACGAGGATGCCGATGATGAGGCTGTGGAGGATTTCTTGACATCACTGGCCCTTGTTGGGGCGGGAGAGGGTACATTTTTGTCTAGAGGAATATCAAAGGGGTTGGATGATCTTTTGGGTTCTGGCTTTTCTGGTGGTACAGGGGGTTTATCCTTAAATTTCGCCATCGATAGTGGTGAGTTTTGTGCGCTATTTTGTGCTGAGCTTTGTGCGGATGCTGGTTTACGCGGCAATGGTGGCGGTTGCCTTCCAGGTGGTGGTAAATTAAAACCATCCGGGAGACTTTTGAGACTATGACGTTTGGGTGGTATTTCAGGTGGTGTAGAACGATCTGAAGAACGGGCCGGTATTGCAGGAACTGGTTTGTTATGTTGCGGCGGTAATGGTGGGGGTTGAGACCCTGCCGGTTTTGGTGGCAAATGCAATGGAGGTTTCACACTGCCACCACCCATCCCCATGGGTGTGGGATGTTCCTCTTGCGAAGATTGTTTGCGCAAAATTTGTTGTGCCCTGATGGCAGCTTGTGCAGCTAATTCCGAGCTTAGACGTGGTATTTCGGAGGACATTTTAGGCATATCACTATCATTGGCTTTGGCAGTCATGTTGCTGTTGTTTTTGTTATTTTATAAAGATATGTTGATTTTTGGAATTAATTTTCAATTTTCAAATTCTGAACACTTGCAATCGGATGTGCGTTGCTGGTTTTGTTGTTGTGGATTTTTGGGATATGTTATTTGATATTTTGTTGTAGTTGTTATTTGTATTGGATATGGATGTTGATTTATTGATATGATGATTGTTTCACAAATATTTGAGTTTAAACATTGTTTGCGGTATTTTCATTATTTTGAAGTATACTTTTAGGATTGAATTATTTTATAAATTGGTTGCATATTTTTAGGTGTATGGATTTCTTTTGTGTTCATCAATACACTAACTCTTCACTACAATCAGAAATATTTAAATTAAATTTTAATGTTACTCACACGGATATTATAATAATATTTTATTCACATTTTTATTGCATACTTTCAGGTGTGTTTTTTTTTTGCATGTGGCATATGTTGAGGTAATGTAAACGAACATAATCATATGTTAAGTCAATATTATGGTTCTAAATGTTATATTTACACTGCATACATAATGGAGAAAATATTTTCATTGCATACTTTAGGGGGAAGGCAAACTAAAAATAATTTATTTGATTCAGAAAAAATCTCCAATAGCAGAGAAATTTATTGCTAGAACTGAGAAGAATTGTTCGGCAGTACGCCGGGGAAAATCTCAGTGGTCTCAGGAGTTTAGTTCTAGAAGATTTTTATAGAAAAAATCAGACTTCGTGCCCTGGGTCTACTCAAAAGTTTATGATTTTTATACCCTACACAACTATGTTGTCAGGGTATTTTAGCTTAGTGCAGCCCCAAAAGTTTATAACGCCGCGAAATATTGGTCCTAGACCCACCATTAAGTATACCGGACGTCATATCTCCACTAGCTGAGTCGATGTAGACATGTGTGTCCGTCCGTCTGTTCATTATAATTTGTAAACACGATACAGGCCACAGTTATGGACCAATCTTCACAATGAAGACCCCTATTGTTTTTGGAAAAGATCGGTTAATATTTAGGGGATGAAATGGACCAAAAACTTTATTTTTGTCGCTTTTTCTGGTTCTTGCATGGCCCAGAGAATAAGCATGCCTGTTTTCATAAAGATCGGTCAATATTTAGCGGGTCAAATGGACCCTGACTTTTGTGTGAAAAATGACAAAATTTGTATTTTATACGCTTTATATATAGTCCTGAAGGACATAGAGCCGAGAAGTTGATAGTATATCCAAGAGGAGTGGTTGACCTTTGAATTGATACCAATTATATTGTCGTATGTACTCGGATGTGGGAGTTACACTTAAATATTTACAGGTGCTTACGTATTCATATAGTATTTAGTAACCCATTACCACAATAGAGGGCGGAAATATAGTGCTGCTCGCTTTGAAATTTTCCATGGGGATCCTGGTATGATAATAATATTGGGATGAAGTGGACCGAAAACATATTTTTTGTGTTTTTCGAATCGATTTATAGGCCTAAATATTAGTCATATTCGAAAAAAAATGTCTGTGTAAGGAAGAGGTGCTGATGACCTCTAAACGGGCAAGAGGGTGCAAATATCACGAAATATTGCCCAGGCTTGGAAAACACATCCACAGAAAGTTAGAGTTCAGTTGAAGTAGTGTTCATATGGTCGGCACCGTCCGACTATACAGCTCCTCCCACTGTTTTTTTATAAAAAAAAAAAACAAACTTCTAAGTAGATTCTTTCTATAGAAAAAATCAGACCTAAGCTCACTTCTGAGTAGATTTTTTCTGTAGACAAAATCAGATCTTAGTTTACTGAGGATTTTTTATAAAAAAGTCAGACCTTTCTGAGGAATATTTATGTTTACAGAGGAATATTTATGTTTTGTAATTATACAAAATCCTGAAGTTCACTGAATTCTGAGGAAAGAAAATCCTATCCATCTCTAGGCCGAACAACTTTCTCCGTCGAGAAGTGAAGCACAATAAATTTTCTACAGAAAATTCTTATCTGCCCTCAGTTGAGAACCCTCAGTTGAGAGACGAAAAAAATTCCGATAGAAAATCCCATCTGTCCTCGAAATTTTCTATGCAAAATCCCATCCATATTCGAAATTTTCTATGCAAAATCCCATCCATATTCGAAATTTTCTATAGTAAATCACATCCGTCCTCAAAAAAAAAAAAAAAGGAAAAAGAAAAAATTGTGTATAGAAAACCCCTCTCGGCGCCCAGTCCAGAACTGAGGCCGATAAATAAATTTCTATAGAAAATCCCTCTCGGCCCTCAGTTGGGAACTGATGCCCAAGAAAATTTTTATAGAAAATACCATCTCGGCCCTTGGTCGAAAACTGTGACCGAACATTTTTTCTATAGAAAATCCCACCCGTCCTCAGTCGAGAACTGAGGTCGAAAAACATTATCTATAGAAAATCCCTCTCGGCCGTCATTCGAGAACAGAAGCCTCAAAATTTTCTATAAAAATCCCTCTCGGCCCTCAATCGAGAACTTTTTTATATACAAATCCCATCCGTTCTTAGCCAAGAACAAGAAAACCCCATCCGGGGGAGAACTGAGGGCGAAATTTTTTCTATAAAAAATCCCATCAGTTCTCAGTCGAGAACTAGTGGAAGTGATGCAAATGTGGTATAGGTTGGTAATGTGGTATAGTCACTTTTTTTGTAAACTGAAAATTTTAGAATAACTAAAACATGTTCTATAGTTTGCTGTTCTCAAAAAAATAAGATAGCAATGATCTGTTTAATTTATTTAAATCACGTTGAGAATCATTACCAAAAATGAAATTTTTCATGAAATTGACTTTTTTTCGGTTGAAGTTTAAAAATAATTTTTTGTTTTACGGATGTACTTTAATCGTTATTACTAAAGCATTAAAATAATCAGTATGAACTAAAAATCAAATAATATGCGCGATTGCACCACATAATTACCAATTTGGAAAAAAAAACTAGACATTTCTTCAGTAAACATAAGTGTAGGTAATGTGGTATACCTTGATTCTGCATGAAAAAAGGCCAGCACTAGACAAAATTTCATTACTATGTGAAACATTTGTACTCTACGAGAGTCTACCATGAATCACAAGGATGAAAAACAAAGGCTATGAGTTTTAACAACTTCTCCATACAAAAATTAAATATTGACATGTGTAGACATTATTATATAATAAAAATTTTAGTTCCACTCAACGTATCCGTTAAAAATCTTAACAGACATAAATCTCGAGCTAATTCGCATTCATTAAAAACAATAAATTATATAAGATATCAATTGGAAGTGAAAATTATACTATACCACATTAACATCATGTGGTATACCACATTACCCGCACTTTTTTTAAAATCGCTTTTTATGGAATTTCTAATATTTTCTCAAATATCTCTTAAATTGTTAGAATAATATTATTTTCAAATTGATACATGGAAAGACAACACATGTAGCATGTTAAGTGCAAAATTTCAATTTAATCGGATAAAAAATAAAAATTTGGCGATCTAAAAACAAATGGGTATACCACATTTGCATCACCTCCTATAAGGCCTTGAATTTTTGTATTGGAAATCCCTGCGTTCTGAGTTGATAGCTGAGGCCTCGAAAATTTCTATAGAAAATCCCATCCATTCTCAGTCAGGCACTGAGGCCACAAAAATTTTCCTTAGAAAATCCCTCTCTGCCCTCAGTCGAGAACTGAGGCCGAACAATTATCTATGTAAAGTCCAAACTGACTTTTTCTTCAATTGTCATTGGTAAATTTTTCGTGGGATTACCGCCTTATCATTTTAGTTTTTGCATTAGTATTTCTATTCCATATGAGTACCCAAATCCAAATTTAATTGCATACTTTTAGGTTCGGATATCAATTTCAATTTCACATTAAGGATAACTAAAAACAAATGCTTCACATACGACAACAAATAATATAGTAAAAAGCTTTGCAACTGGGGGCCTTGTATTACTTCCACCATTTCCATTGCTAGGTTTTGGCTTACACCCAAGTGATTTTCTATGAATCTCTTTGTGTACAGGTGTTACAGCCTGGAGTATAATTTTGAAATTTTGTTTGTAAGAAAAAATAAACAAAGAAACGAAACAAACAACCACAACTTAAAAAGAGTTCAAGGCAATGCCCTAAAACCGACACTGAGGGAGGAAAATCAAAAAATGACACCTAAAATTCTGCAAACGTTTAAGAATCAAATATTTTATGTCTCCCTTAAAGTATGTGAATTTCTATTCGAAATTCAAAATCATTTTACCATAACGCCTATTGTCAGAAATGCCTCAAAATTGTGAGGTTTTTCGAAATTAATTACATTTTGTTCCAGCAAGCAAAATATTTTATGTTTTGATGAAGCTCCCAACAAAAGTTATTTTTCTGTTTATTTGCCATTTTTATTATAGCATACTTTTAGGATAAACGTTTTATCATTTTCTGCTAGATGTTGTTTTTGTCTGTGTTGGAACAAAAGCCTCTAGGAGTTTCTTTGTAAGTCTCTAAAGATTTAGGAAAAGAGTAATAAAACCACAAAAGAAGAATTAAACTGAGATATACTCACAACGAAGTGAATTTTTGTGCCCATAAAATTTAGTCTACAAATTTAGTTGGGGATTTTAAGGAAATATGTAAACTTTGTATTTCATGTAAAGTTGAAAAGTTGCATATTGTTACGGCAATGTTTTAGTCGTTATACTCAGAACAGTTTGGAAGGATATATGTTTTAAATCTTTGGTTTAAATAAACATGAAAATGAGAACTGAGATATAGGTTAATCAATCCGAGCAGAGACGTGATGGTTCTTTCTATAAAATTAACACAGTGACATGAAACTGCTATCAAAAATAGTTCGACAGGATTGTTTTAGGAAACAATACACTGAAGATTTTTAGAGAAAAAATTCAAGATTTTTTAAAGGAAATCCTATGATATATCAGGCCCTTGAATATTTTCGAAATTTTAAATGAAGTTAAGAAAATAGAAAAATATTTCCTTATTATCAATATTGACTTATACCGCCTTGGATCCTACGATATGAAGGTAAACAAATTTTGAATAAGGACTTCAGAATTTAAATTTTGCATGTAAAAATATCGGCCTAAATTTTTTATTATATATTTACAAATTGTTGATAACATGTGTATGGACATTCCAAACACCCACCCATTCTCAATTTCAAAAAAAAAAAATAATTTTGTTTTTTTTTTTTTTATTTGATTTGAACATACACTAATTCAAAAATGTCCTTATAAAATTTTAAATGAAAATCCGTTAAAATTTTATAGCATGAGGAAGCTACGACGTCCATTTTAGCATTCCAAATCCCAAGTTTTCAATTTAAGGCAACCTATACATTAGATTATGCAATAAAATTCCAAAATTTTGTCAGAGCTATAATCGTAGCTTTTTCGAGGATTGTAAAAAATTCCGTAAACAAAAACGTGGAAGCTTAGTCACTTTTTAAATAATTGATCTTCACAGACGAGTTAAAAGTCGGGGATTGTATATGGGCGTATATCTGACGTTCGGAAGCATTTATCGACAAACTGAAGGACAAAAACAGTCTATATAGGCGAGCTAAATGCCACTGAGTCTAAGTAGACAAAGGATTAAGTTCAGGGAGTTTTATGGACAAGCTTAAAGGCAAGGGGGATTTGTAGACAAGCTGAAAGTCTTTATAGACTTTCTGAAGCTCCAGAGTTTTTATAGACAACCTAAAAATAAGAAGTTCCTTTATAGCCAAGCTGCAATATGGGCGAGCTGAAGCTCAGGGAATCTTTATGGAAGAGCATTGGATGCCTTCCTAGACGAATCTATTGCCGGAACTTCTGGGAGACTTTCTAGGCGAACTTAAGTCCAGCTGAGTTTGTTCCCAATAGAAGAGCAAACGGCAGTCTTTATAATCGAGTCTCTATATATGAGGTGAAGCTTTGGTAGCTATTAGACAAGCTGCAATATAGACGAGCTGAACCTCGTCGAACATTTATGAAAGAGCATTGGATACCTTCCAAGACGAATCTATGGACGGAACTTCTGGGGAGACTTTCTAGGCGAACTAAAGTCCAGCTGATGTTGTTCCCAATAGAGGAGCAAAGGCAGTCTTTATAATCGAGTCTCTATATATGAGGTGAAGCTTTGGTAGCTTTTATAGAAAAAACTTGACCTTATGTAGTTTTTATATAAGAGATGAAGCCCATAGCGAGCTAAAGACTTAGGTAATCTGTACAAACGCATTGAAGTTACGGTAGACGATCCGAAGCACGAAACTCCCTATAGACAAGTTGAAGCCCAAGGAACCTTAAAATCAGATGGCTTTAAATATGAAGTAGAGCTCAAGGAGTCCTGAATATCAGGAGTTTTCTATAGACCACCTGCAAATCAGTAGGCCTATTCTGTAACTTTTTAACAACATTCGACATTGTTTATTCTACAAAAATTTCATTTGTTTGTTTTGCTGTTTTTACAATAACAAAAGTCTTCATAGACGTGCCGAAGCAAACATCAGAAGGTCTGGGAGGATTTCTAGACGAGCTGAAACCAGGAAGACTTTTGCTGGGAAGAGGTAAAGACAATCTTTATAGTCGAGCTGAAGGTATTCTCTTATGTGAGGTAAAAAGATAAACTATAGACTGAATCTGAAGCATTGGAAGCCTTCATAGACGTACCGAAGCAAACATCAGAAGGTCTGGGAAGATTTCTAGACGAGCTACAACCAGGAAGACTTTTGCTAGGAGGAGGTAAAGACAATCTTTATAATCGAGTTAAAGAGATTCTCTATATGTGAGGTAAAACTCAGGCAACATTTATAGAGGAGCTGAATCTCAGGTAGCTTTTAAACAAGAGTAGAATCTCATGGAGTCTTTATAGATAATAGTAGATAATAGTCATGTAGTCTGTATATACGAACTGTAGTTACTGTAGCCTTTATAGTCGATCTGAAGCTCCGAAAGACCTAGCGGGCGAGTTGAAGCTCGAATAGTTATTACAGTGGAATTAAAGTTCAGGGATGTGAAATGGAATCCTGAATTTGACAACTATCACAACCAGAAATCTGAAATTTATACGAAAGGCCGACTAACCTAGAAATGTTTAAATATATTTCTTAAGATATAAAACGACACACGACTATCACTAAGATCGATCATTTACTTGACCATTATTCTCGATTTCAATTGTACCCTCATTAGACTTCAGGCATAGCCATGCATATCTCTCTCTTAGATCTTATGACATATATTTCAAAATTTATTGATCCAATAGTTTCTTGAAGTGATGATCCTCAACTTTTATACGATTAACCAATTAAGTATTAAGAGCCAAAGGTAAAAGTATATTTTCCTAGATACCTCAACGAAATATCGGGTTCAGAAAATTTGAAATCGGAAATTATAAAATGTCCGTGCGTTTCTGCCTGACTGGTTCCACGATAAGTAACGAAGTAGCCAATTTGCTGCAATATTTGTTGTTTGGAATATACCTGTTCTTTGGAATATACTGTTTACGCACAATGGTTAAAATTTTAAAATAGAGTATAATATCATCTAGAGGAGGTACACACAATAGTTTATAAACGAAATATTATCACAGTTCCAAAAGAGTGGACTTCTGTCGAAATAATATAACAGTTATAACCCTAAAAATGAACTATATTTTTAGAGTAACGATTGCCATATTAAATGTATTATATATTTATTATTAAAAGATAGGAAAACATCCACAAATAAATTCTCAATTATATCTAAATTTGAGATTTAATACAACATCAAAAACAATCAAATAAAATGAGAACAAATACCCCTTCCTTCCTGCCCTCCTCTTTCACCAAAAGACATTTTTCAGTTGCCTACCTTAAGGCAAAAAGTGTCGTTAAAAAAGTGTCTGATCTGACAGCCTAACACAAATAAAAAAATAAAGAACAAATGTATTCCTCGAAATTCTCAGTTTACTTAAACTTTGCATTATATTAAGACTGACACAAAACAATTTTTAGGTAAGTTTTGTTTATGTGACAGTTTTATGGCATGCTATTAGGCGGTAACAATTATTTTGACTCTGTACAGCAACAACAACATCAACAGAATTTTGTTTTATAAAACAAAAAAAAAACTTCAGAGCTTATTTCACATTAGAAAACAAAGGGATATTAAAATAGCAATTAATGTGTGTGTATTTTCTCACACATAAAACAGTGCATACTTTTAGGCAAAAACTTTTCCTCTTTCATTGATTATGGAACAGAAGAAGAAGAAAAAACATTAATTAATATCACACACTTATGTAGGTGACAAACTATTTAATCAACACTTGACTTGATTTTGTTTTTTTCCTCTTTTCTTTTCGTTTTTTTATAGTTTACTTTTAGGGGCTCGACAATAAATTGAACAAATGTCAAACTGAACCCACACTAACACACACACATGGCTTTTTCAGTCGAAGAGCACTTATCTTAACTTTGACACTGGTCGGCCATATATACAACAACAAAATGCAAATGGAAGACAGAAAATTGCCGAGAATGCTAACAAAAAAAGGGGAATACAAAAAAGTACAACAACAACAACAACAACAACAAAAATCACATGGTAAAATTGTAAACATATTAAGTAAAGCGTTTACAATTAAGCCGGCATTTACAGATGGTTGTTAAACAAATACAAAAGAGAGAGCGAGAGAAAAACGGAAAGGTAGCTGTAGCACGGTGACAATGGCAGACAGCAAGAACAACAACAAAAACATAGAGGAAAATGGAGATAAGGTAAATGGATAAAAGGGTAAATATAGCAGCAACATAGAGAAATAATAAAAACCATGATAAAGAATTCATAACAAAAATAAAAACACATGCTGGAAATTCACCACACATCGGAAAGGGCGGACAGAGGGTGGAATTAAGGGTCAAAAGAGCAGCAACATATAAATAAATAAAGAGAGTAAAATGATGATAGAGAGTAATGGAAATTAATGAGAGTGAATGTATATGAGAGAATAATAATATTCATTGGAGAATAAATAAAAAATACTCTCCCTATACTCTCGCTCTCACACTCTCCTTTTCACATGTCCTCTCTCTCTCTCTTTTTTTTTTGCTTCCTCTCATTTTCCCAAAGGCAAAAGCCGGCTTTGTTGAATTGCAAAAGAAAAATATTTTTCTACATCATTTAATGCATACATTTAGGGGCCTGCTAACAAGTGTAGTAAAGCAGAGCTTATAAAGACGGGGGGTGATGAAATGCATATACGACGACGAGTACATATGCATATATAAAAATATAAATTTATATATTCATTATAATGCCCATTTAACCCCTTTTTAACAGTGTAGTGTTCCCTGGTTAGTTTTTCTTTCCTGTTTTACTTCTTTCTAATTTAATATACTTTTGCCTTGCCTACATGTGAGAGGATAGTTCAACAGATTTTGTTCATATGTATATGTTTTTATGAACCCTTTTTAATGGAGCATAAGAAACCTGAGAATGACTAAATAAAAAAGGCAACAACAACAATTATTATAATAACAAGAAACACCCTTACACTAGACATGACAATTTTTGCAAAGACAAAAAACAAAAACTCCGAGGCTTGTTAGAGGCCTTTCTGGCTTGTTAGAGACCTTTCCCCCTTTCATAACTGTTGCCATAAAATATGCAATGAAAAGAAATTTCAAAAAAAGAAATTGACTTGCCAATGAGGCGTGGAAATTATTAAGGAAATTAAAATTGGATTGTCGGCAAAAAAAGGATAACGTATGACATGGCTGCCTTCAAGGCAAAATAGTTGTTGAATGAACAAACCCCCCTCAACATATGCAACAAATTTTACTCATACAAATTTTCCTCACATTTCCTCGTGTGATGATGCTCTTAATAAATCCCCCTCGCTTTTTAAATTGGCAGAAAATTTGAAGTAATCAACCATACCAAACTCTTATTAATATGCAGGGTATCTTATGTTGTTGTTGTTGGGGGGAAAGAGACATTCACCCTCTGTTCTTTCTTATGAAAGTGAGCAATAAATTTATAATTCATAAAAGGGATTAATTGATCAAAAAGGTAAATTTGGGGAAAATCCGACGGAAAGGAAAATGTGCGTTGAAAGGCTGTATTAAAAATTTACATATTTTGAGAATGAAGGAAGAAGAATTTGTAACAAAAAAAAAGTCTCCAGCCGTTTGGATTAATTTGAGCCGCAGGAAATTGCTGGGAGACAAACACATTCATCCCATGATGAATGTGTGTACCATTCATCATGGGAATGTTTTTTATCATCGTTGATGGGTTTTGCGAGAAATAACAAAATCTGAAACAGTCTAAATATCAATGGCAAGGATAGATATTATTATAGATGCCACAAGTCAAGTAAAAACAAGTAAAAAGGCGTTCGGCGGGGCCGAACTTTGGATACCCCCACCATACGTATACTGACAGGTACTTGATATGAAAATATAGGGAACATACCAACAAGTGAACCTATATCGGCATTTCTACAAACCGATTGGTGTAAACCTTAAAGTACACGAAATACAAATTTCAGCAATTTTTCATGATACCCTTCACAACACTGTGGTACAGGGTATTATGTCCTTGTGCATATATTTGTAAAAGGCAGGAGGAATCGAGATAGACATATGGTTCCTTTTGAGAATATGCATAGAATCACTTACTGAGTCGATTTATGCATGTCCGTCCGTCGTCTGTCCGTCCGTCCATGTATTTTTGTGAACAAAGTACAGGTAGCATTTATGATCCGAATTGGATGAAATTTGGCACAGTTCACTTATTTGGCCCAAGGACTAACCATATTGAAATTGGAGAAAACCGGTTCAGATTTATATATAGCTCCCATATATAGTTTCGTCCGATTTTATGTGAATGATGCACCAAACTCCCAATATTTGTCAGATTGGGACAACATTTTGCACAAAGGACTGAATTAGGTCCAGACTGATGTTTGCGAAGTTTCGTTAAAATTGGTTCAGATTTATATATAGCTCCCATATATAGTTTCGTCCGATTTTATGTGAGTAATTCACCAAGCTCCCAATATTTGTCGGATTGGGACAAAATTTTGCACAAAGGACTGAATTAGATCCAGACTGATGTTTGCGAAGTTTTGTTAAAATCGGTTCAAATTTAGATATAGCTCCCATATATAGTTTCGTCCGATTTTATGTGAATAATGCACCAAACTCCCAATATTTTTCCGATTGGGACAAAATTTTGCACAGAGGACTGAATAAGGTCCAGACAGGTGTCTGCGAAGTTTCGTTAAAATCGTTTCAGATTTAGATATAGCATCACTTGTATGTACGCAAAGTTGCGAAGGGTATCATCGGCCCCGTCCGACTTTTGAACTTTCCTTACTGGTTGAGATTTTTCCTAAAAACACCAAAAAGTGAACCGATATTGGCGACGCATGGTAGGATGGAACATCCCCATACATCCACATACCGCAATTTAGAGGGCACAGTTATATGAGGCCATCACCCACGTACCCAGGATATGTTTCTATTGTGGGTGGAAGCTGCTGGTTCAATACGAAAATTGTCATTGCCGACAAAATTTTGTATGAGTATGTCCCTGGAGGTGATACCTAAAGCGGCACCAATATTGGCTACATTGTATAAGAATTACAGAGCTGATATAACTCAATAGATATAACTGCGGGCCGATATAGTTCATTCGAGAACCTCATGTTCTAGCTGTTTATCTCGATATGCTCCGCAAGTAGAATGATTACAACAAATTAGGGGGGTAACGTTATATTGGGGCTACCCGAAAAAATTGACCTATATTTATAATTTTTAGTAGAGATATTTGCTAACCAATAAGAACCCAATGTACCAAATTCGAATTCAGTTGAAAACGCGCTCAAGAACCCCAAAATACCGAAAATTGGGGGGAACCCTTTTATGGGGGCTACCCGAAAAAATTTACCTATGTTTATAATTTTAGTGGAGAGATTTGCCACCCAAGAAGAACCCAATGTACTAAATTTTAGCGAATTCGGTTGAAAAACGCGCTCAAGACCCCAAAATACAGAAAATTGGGGGTACCCTTATATGGGATCTATGCCTAGTTTGCCTATATCTTCAACAGTTTTTGTACTCTTGACCCATCTTTTGACATAGCCCATTTTCAGTATCCACCATTTTGAAGATTCTGGAAGCATTTTTCACCATAAGAGGCTGTGAATTGGTATTTCCGGTTTTTGAAGGCTGACATATTTTTATGCAGAAAGTTATCATAGCGCCCATAAAAAGGCACCGCTTCATTTTCAGTTTTTTCCGCCAAAGTGGCTGTAATTTGCCATTCCAGAATTTTGGATGCTGATATTCATGTCCTACCCCGCTTTTCGGTTATTTCGACATAGATCCATGTTTTGGCATGTACTCCATATAAAGCTGTAAGAAATCGAACTATTGCCCCCATAAGAAAATTTAATCACAATTCTGCTATAACCTTAATATACTTTGGGCACCCAAAGGTACCTTGAAGTATTTCGGGATATTGTCCATAGCCCTTAACATTAATTTACAGCAGTGGAGACAAATTAATTTTTGGTGATTTTTCCTGGCAAAATCGTCAAATTTTTTTATATCCTACATAACTATATTGTGTAACCCTTAATAGATTGTTATACAAATATTGCTCCTAGACCCACCTATTGTTATGACGATCGTCATATCTCGACTAACTGAGTCGATGTAGACATGTGTGTCCGTCCGTCTTTCCATTTTCAATTGTATTCAAAGTACAGGCCGCTTTTATCGACCAATCGTCATGAAATTTTGGAACATAGGTCCGATTCTGTTCACAGATGACACCTTTTGTTTTTGGCAATTATCGGCAAAGAATTGTTGGCAAAGAGGATCAAATGGACCAAAAGCTTTATTTTTGTGTGCTTCTTTAGTCGCTTTAGAGGTAACAATTATTACTAGAATATCACGAAGTTTTACATCGGGTTGGGGGTCTACTAAACGAAACATGGCGGGTCAAATAGACACTTGCTATTGTATAAAAAAACAGCATTTGCCTAGACCAGAGATGTTTATATCGAAAACATGAAGAGTGATTGGCTTTTAAAATTTACAGGGTTCTACACTTGCCGATACTGTTTAATATTGTCATTATTATACTGGAGTTAGCAAATATTCCCTCATTCATTATGGAATTTTGCATGAAGTTCCGTTTGTGTTCAAGGACAACACCTGTACACTGTTCGATTAATATGTAGGTTATCAAATGGACCAAATGATTACTTTTGACTGCGTTTTTAGTCATTCTATAGACCACAATTATGATCCGAAAACCACGAAATTTTGAAACTGGTCAACGAATAAGCATGCCCGTGCTCATAATGATCGGTCAAAATGTAACCGGTCTAGGGGGTTTAGAATTATTGTGTTAGGTATAAAAATTTGCCTTTTTTGCTAAATATTGTTCAGAATGAAGACTAGGTTGAAAACTTAGGCCCAGTGGATATAATTAAGGTTTACTGATTTATAATACGTTGTACTGAAGAAGGCAAATTATTATTTGAATGCGTAGTACATTACAAAGTACTTTTGTCTGGACCCTGTAGCATTATTTGTGCCACTATTACAACGGACAACACCAGAATGGTTTGCTATAGCTCTGAAGATGATCTGCTTCAGAGGGTAATAACTGAGCTTATGAGTATAAAAGTAACACTCAGTCAGCCCCATGAAAGCGGCAGCACAAGGTGGATTAGACAGTGCATCACATTCACCATAGCTCTCTGCCAACTAACCTAGTTCCCTGCAACATCTCATGTTTAAAATATAGATAGGCATGACAGTGCGCTGCGACTGAAGAGGTAAAAATTTCGTCAAAAGGAAAATTGAGCAATTTTACCAAAATTTTTCTTTTACGAGTTTTAAGGATTGGGGAATAACTTAAAAGGTAGCAAAAAACCTACCATTCATAATTAATTTAGAATCAAACTTTGAATCGATTTAATCATGTCCGTCTGTGCATTTATTTAAAGGTCGAAACTGTGATGATATTTGGCATATCTTATTTATTTTACTACAGGAGCCAGAGGCCTATTTAAATCTTTCAAAACACAGCTGCTGCAAGAATTGAAGCCGAACGATCTACCGCAGCGCAGAATCATTGGTCATTGTTGTTCAAATGGGCTCACATATATAATTCTGGCCGATTTGAGGAAAATGGCGCCCAAGGCTCATAGAATTATCCCAACAACTTGAAATTCCACTACAGTTGAAAGAAGTGTGTCAATATTGGTTCAAATCTGTCCCGACTTAAAAAAAAGCATTTGGTCCAATTATATGCACATTCTGCCGCTACGAATGCCCATTGGACACAAAATTTAGCCTCTGTAATTAAATTTAGTATAGTAGAACATGTATGGTCTGTTCCAGTACTTTTTTAATATTAAAGCTAGCAAAAGGGAAATATTTCAAAATCGCTCTCAAAGTATAAAATAATTTGAAAAATTCGGGAAAGGAAATCTAGTAAATATGCCAAAATTAGAAGGCAATACTTCAAAATCAACATAGCAGCCAATTCCTGTTTACCATTTTTTCTCGACCAAATTTCTCGAGTAAAAGTTTAAAAAGAGAACGCCATTTTGTTTTGTGCTCTCTTAAATTTAATTCAATGTTTTGCCAGTTTTGTGGATTTAGGAACGGGTTTCGAGTAAAAAGTTGCAAAACTTGTATAATTAGTAGATTCTTTGAGGTCCAGATATAGATATAGCTTACATATATGATTTTTCCCGATTTCATGCCAATGAGGGAACAAAGAACGTAAATGTGTCCAATGAATTTTTTCTCGATATACGATACGTCTGTCCAACATCATACACAGGATTTCATAATATATTTTTGTACGGGTAAATGGGTAATTTTGTGGTGGTATGGGTAAAATATTTTCTAAAAACCGTATTACACCATAATTTGTGATGAACCCCATATATAAGGATAGTTTTTGCAATATGTTGACACAACTTCCATTTATCTCATCAAAATGTATCAACACATGGTCTACATTATCAATGATTTCGTCCCATTTTAAAAGAATAATGGCTATTGTACCGAATTTCAAGTTAATACAAATTCAAGTTAATCATAATACAAATTAACCCGGACCATGTCACGGTGCTGCCATATTTTCAATGTTAATTAAATGACGAGCAACTATGATTCTACTTTGCAAATCCGTACCCAACTATTTAATCTAAAAAGGAATAGAACTTCCATTTTCATTTTTCTCTCCCTTCTCACAATACCCTCCATTAAATTGTTGTCACACAAAGTTATTCTCATCCTAAGGTCATAGCATGAATTCCTAAATGGCATTGTGATTCTAATTGGGTTTTTGTAGTTAAATTTCCATAAAATGCAAATCAAAATATATGTACGGTATGGTATATGTACGGATCAGGATCTGGAGAAATTATGCAACAATTGTTATACTTCATTCCGACGAGAGAACACAAACACACTCGCACACACACAACGTTCACAACGGAAAAATTCAAATATCTAAAAGTTTGGATTTGGAACAAGAAAGAGAAAAAACTATGTGGTTTTATTGCTCCCCTCCCCACCACCACCTTCTCCAAACCATTTGCAAATAGCAAATTCCTTTGTATGAATTTCAGAATTTTGATATCTCGTTCGAAGAGTAAAAATAGAGAAAGAAAGTAGAGATGGCAAATATGCATAAGCTGGGTAGATGCAACATCAGCAATATGCAAAAAAAAAAAAAAAAATGCCAGAGCCTTTGGTCGATATGATTTTCCTATGGCATTTTGAAAATATTTTTGTTGTAGTTTTTTTTTCATCTCATGGTCA
Organism: Musca vetustissima; assembly: GCF_032173495.1. Lineage (NCBI taxonomy): Eukaryota > Metazoa > Arthropoda > Insecta > Diptera > Muscidae > Musca > Musca vetustissima. The sequence continues at coordinate 236,345 of NW_026882924.1, forward strand.
GGTAGCAAACTGTGTGACAAAGTTTTTTTTTTCTGAATTCAGCCCAAAAATATATACAGCACACGTAAAGAGTATACCGACTGCCCCCAGATAGTATGCAATATAATATTAGAGTTAAGATTTTCATGTTTTTAGTCTGAAACCTTGTTACGTTTTGAAATGTCGGTTTTACGATTGTCCTCACTACGTGACTACGGACGGGAATGTGACCAAAAAGCCCATGATGTCATTACGAAAATGAATAAGAAACCTTGTTGTTGAACAAAAATTTGTCTAATAACAATTTGGAAGGAAATAATATGTCCGAATGACTTAAAATGTGAACTAGGAGGAAAACGGTTAAGGACTAAAGGCAGATTTTCTTTAAAAAATTATTTGCTGTCCTCCGGTGAACTTAGGCCTGGTGAACTGGACAGAATGCCTGAAGTCTATTTCTGTAGACAAGCTTAAGCCTCAGGCTGAAGGAAGTCTATTTCTATAGATGAGCTGAAGTCTCAGGCTGCAGGAAGTCTATTTCTATAGACGAGCTGAAGCCCCTGGCTGCAGGAAGTCTATTTCTATAGACGAGCTGAAGCCCCTGGCTGCAGGAAGTCTATTTCTATAGACGAGCTGAAGCCCCTGGCTGCAGGAAGTCTATTTCTATAGACGAGCTGAAGCCCCTGGCTGCAGGAAGTCTATTTCTATAGACGAGCTGAAGCCCCTGGCTGCAGGAAGTCTATTTCTATAGACGAGCTGAAGCCCCTGGCTGCAGGAAGTCTATTTCTATAGACGAGCTGAAGCCCCTGGCTGCAGGAAGTCTATTTCTATAGACGAGCTGAAGCCCCTGGCTACAGGAAGTCTATTTCTATAGACGAGCTGAAGCCCCTGGCTACAGGAAGTCTATTTCTATAGACGAGCTGAAGCCCCTGGCTGCAGGAAGTCTATTTCTATAGACGAGCTGAAGCCCCTGGCTGCAGGAAGTCTATTTCTATAGACGAGCTGAAGCCCCTGGCTGCAGGAAGTCTATTTCTATAGACGAGCTGAAGCCTCAGGGCTGCAGGAAGTCTATTTCTATAGACGAGCTGAAGCCTCAGGGCTGCAGGAAGTCTATTTCTATAGACGAGCTGAAGCCTCAGGGCTGCAGGAAGTCTATTTCTATAGACGAGCTGAAGCCTCAGGGCTGCAGGAAGTCTATTTCTATAGACGAGCTGAAGCCTCAGGGCTGCAGGAAGTCTATTTCTATAGACGAGCTGAAGCCTCAGGGCTGCAGGAAGTCTATTTCTATAGACGAGCTGAAGCCTCAGGGCTGCAGGAAGTCTATTTCTATAGACGAGCTGAAGCCTCAGGGCTGCAGGAAGTCTATTTCTATAGACGAGCTGAAGCCTCAGGGCTGCAGGAAGTCTATTTCTATAGACGAGCTGAAGCCTCAGGGCTGCAGGAAGTCTATTTCTATAGACGAGCTGAAGCCTCAGGGCTGCAGGAAGTCTATTTCTATAGACGAGCTGAAGCCTCAGGGCTGCAGGAAGTCTATTTCTATAGACGAGCTGAAGCCTCAGGGCTGCAGGAAGTCTATTTCTATAGACGAGCTGAAGCCTCAGGGCTGCAGGAAGTCTATTTCTATCAGCGTTCGAAAATAAACATTATGGTACCGTTCCATAGTGTTCTGTACCGTACCAAGGTGGATAGGTACACTAAAATAACGTACTGTACCGGTACACAAACACTAAAAATATTTTTAGCGTTACTGTTCCGGAGCACAACGAAAATCTTAGCGTACCTGCTGCGGTACACTAAAAAATCGTAGTGTACCGACAGCGGTACACTAAAAAATCGTAGTGTACCGACTGCGGTACATTAAAAATCGTTGCGTTCCTCTGGACGGAACACTAAAAATGTAAAAATCTTAGTGTTCCACTTGCCGGAACACTAAAAATCGTAGTGTTCCGGCAGTGGTACACCAAAAATCGTAGTGTTCCACTGGTCGGAACAAAACAAATCGTAAGTTTACTTGCAATTAAAAAAGTGAAAATGTCCATTTGAAATAGGTATTTTGGCCTGTTTTTGTGACAAAATTATACAGCTTAGGATAAAATTTTCATTAATTTACACAACGAACATATTTTCCATAATATTGGGAGATCTCCTTGTAAAATTCTAGTACGAAATTTTTTTTTTAAAACAATTATACCTGCATCCATCTATGATTCATACTTTTAGGAAATTTTAGCAAAAATATTCAAAATTTGATGATTGTCACACAGTCAACATAATTATTACCTGCTTATTCATTAAAAGAAGTGTACAAATTACGCGGGTATGAAAAAAATATTATTATGATTTTGGGATAAATGTTACAAAACCACATATTCTTTATGATTTTTGCACAGGTAGTCTTATGCAATACATTTTTCCGATCAGCGCAATCGATTATCAGCGAAAATGTAATCCAATGGAATTTTCAGTTGCGAGTTGGCATCAGATTGAATTTTCACTCGACGACCTTTTTTAGTTATAAAATATTTATTATTTAAAACTGTAGATGCTAATAAAATATAAACAAATACAAATTTAACAAGTTTTCTATTTATTAAATTTATTGAAAAAAATATATAAATTTTATTCATACAAAAAATAAAATATAATTAATACATCTTTTTGTGTTCCGACAAATGGAACAATACGATTTTAAGTGTTCCTCCAAGTGGAACACTACGATTTTTAGTGTTCCGCCAAATAGAACACTACGATTTTTAGTGTTCCGGCCAGTGGAACACTACGATTTTTAGTGTTCCGGCAAGTGGAACACTACGATTTTTAGTGTTCCGACCGCGGTACGCTACGGTTTTTTAGTGTTCCGACAGCGGTACACTACGATTTTTAGTGCTCCGACCGCGGTACACTACGAATTTCGTTGTGCTCCAGAACAGTAACACTAAAATATTTTTTAATGTTTGTGTACCGGAACACTAACGCTAAAAATTTTTTAGTGTTTGTGTTCCTGGTACGGTACACTACGATAGTGTACCGTTTTTTTGCGAACACTGATTTCTATAGACGAGCTGAAGCCTCAGGGCTGCAGGAAGTCTATTTCTATAGACGAGCTGAAGCCTCAGGGCTGCAGGAAGTCTATTTCTATAGACGAGCTGTGAAGCCCGGAGGGCCAGTGAGTCTATTTCTATAGACGAGCTGAAGCCTCAGGGCTGCAGGAAGTCTATTTCTATAGACGAGCTGAAGCCTCAGGGCTGCAGGAAGTCTATTTCTATAGACGAGCTGAAGCCTCAGGGCTGCAGGAAGTCTATTTCTATAGACGAGCTGAAGCCTCAGGGCTGCAGGAAGTCTATTTCTATAGACGAGCTGAAGCCTCAGGGCTGCAGGAAGTCTATTTCTATAGACGAGCTGAAGCCTCAGGGCTGCAGGAAGTCTATTTCTATGGACGAGCTGAAGCCTCTGGCTGCAGGAAGTCTATTTCTATAGACGAGCTGAAGCCTCTGGCTGCAGGAAGTCTATTTTCATAGACGAGCTGAAGCCTCAGGCTGCAGGAAGTCTATTTTCATAGACGAGCTGAAGCCTCAGGCTGCAGGAAGTCTATTTTCATAGACGAGCTGAAGCCTCAGTCTGCAGGAAGTCTATTTTCATAGACGAGCTGAAGCCTCAGGCTGCAGGAAGTCTATTTCTATAGACGAGCTGAAGCCCCTGGCAGCAGGAATTCTATTTCTATAGACGAGCTGAAGCCTCAGGGCTGCAGGAAGTCTATTTCTATAGACGAGCTGAAGCCTCAGGGCTGCAGGAAGTCTATCTCTATAGACGAGCTGAAGCCTCAGGCTGCACGAAGTCTCTTTCTATAGACGAGCTGAAGCCTCAGGCTGCAGGAAGTCTATTTTCATAGACGAGCTGAAGCCTCAGGCTGCAGGAAGTCTATTTTCATAGACGAGCTGAAGCCTCAGGCTGCAGGAAGTCTATTTTCATAGACGAGCTGAAGCCTCAGGCTGCAGGAAGTCTATTTTCATAGACGAGCTGAAGCCTCAGGCTGCAGGAAGTCTATTTCTATAGGCGAGCTGAAGCCTCAGGGGTGTCAATGATACTATGTTTACAGAACATCTGAAGACCTCCTTGAGGCTGTCATGTAGTCCGTTTTCAACGAAAAGCTGAAGCCCACCTCAGGACTGTCATTCAGTCTATTTTCATAGACGAACTGCAGACCGCCTCAGGGCTGTCAAGGAGTCTGTTTTCACAGACGAGCTGAATGAATCCTGCCTCTGGACTAACAGGGAGTCTATTTTCATAGAGGAGCTGAAACTCCAGGTTGCAGGGAGTCTATTTCTATATCTGAGAAGAGTCTATAGATAACCTGAATACCATTTTAGCCTGAGGACAAAATATAGATGGGCTCAAGCCCTCCATTTCATTTCCCAAAGACGGTGTGAATTCCTCCTCAGGACTGCAGGCAGCCTCCACAGGTCCCAAGATGTCTATAGCCATAGACATTAGTGTACTGAGGATATTTTTTCTTGTTGTTCTTCCTTTTCTCTTGCCTATCTCCAAGAAATTAGTTCCGTGACAAAGCAAAACTTGTGTCAAGTTTTTTTGTTATTGTTGGTGGCGAGGAAACAGAAATATAGGCGGCTTTATAAGCATTATTGTCCTCTGCTCCGCCGTCAATCCGTCATCCTCCATCATACTTTGTCTGTCTATACCTCATTTGCTGCTAACAAGTTTAAGTTTTCTGTCTCTGTTTGCGCAAACAAAAAGATCTCTGAGTTTTCAATGATTTCAACGTAATGTGGTTGTACTTCCTGCCAACAGCAGCAACAACAACACAGTTGTGAATCAAAGTAGGCAGCATAAAACAAAACACACGAAAAGAACTTTAGAGAATAGAAAAAAAGAAAATAGTTGTACACTTTATGCACAGGTGTGTGGTTGTGGCTGTCATCGTCGTGGTGAAGGTGGTGCTGGTGGTTGTAGGCAATAAACGGCCTGCCACACAATATTTAAAATGCTTGCAATAATTTACGGAATAAATCCTTTAATTTATGGCCTAGATTTGAATGTCGATGTGAAAACTGTTTTCTGAAATTTCCCAGGGGAATAAGACCCACTTTTAATTTATTTGTAGTGGACGGAAGGCTGAACTTGGAAGGTGACGATTCTAAGGTTTATATGAGGCAGATTTAAAATTGTGTTGGCGGTTATGGCGACCTTTACTTTCATTACCCTTCCCTTTTAGCCACAGAACAATTTTCAACATTTGCTTCCTTGTTTCCCTGGCAACTTCAGACCACTAAATGCAGCATATGCAGCATATGCAGCATATGTTGGCCAGCTTTTTCCATTCATTTCCACCATCAATATCCATTTATGTTCACTATCATCCATTCGAATATTATTTCCATATTTGATCATGATATTGATTCAGCAACATTCGAAACAATAAAAACAACAACACGAAAATCTCCCTCACAAAAATCCACTTTTTGGCCATTATTCGGCCAACCACCCCCAAAAGTATGCAATATTTATTGCCGTAGTCGTCAGCATATTAATATGCTATAATAATAGATGAGCATACAAATTGGTCATATCTCTTGGGTATTTTCCGAAAAATTCTAAGTTACTAATACCAACGCACAAACGTACACTCACATACATAATCAGTAAAATAGCACACAGGCCGAGGACAATACACAAATGCAGGACAAACATATCCCACAATTATTGTCTAGCAAACAGTTTTTTTTTTTTTTGCATTCGGTTGATTTTAGGAGAATGGGGAATTAAATGGACCTTTTCTGTTCAATCAGAGAAGAGATAAGAATCTGTAACATTACGATGGGCATAGGAGGTAGGATTTTTCCATGAGCAAAACTCGCTTTGAGTTTTTTTTTCAACAGACCAGCTGAAGCCCCAGGCTACAGGAAGTCTATTTCCACAAACGAGCTGAAGCCCGCCGGGGTGCTGACAGTCTATTTTCATAGACGAGCAGAAGCCCCACGCTGCTGTGTGTCTATTTTCATAGTCGAGCTGTAGCTCCAGGACGAACAGGGAGTCTATTTCCACAGACGTGCTGAAGCCTCAGGCTGCAGCAAATTTATTTCCATAGACGAGCTGAAGACCCACGCTGCTGGGTGTCTATTTTCATAGTCGAGCTGTAGCTCCAGGACGAACAGGGAGTCTATTTCCATAGACGTGCTGAAGCCTCAGGCTGCAGCAAATTTATTTCCATAGACGAGCTGAAGCCCTAAGGCTATCATGGAGTCTATTTCTATAGACGAGTTTAAGTTCTCCGTATGGCTGTCAGAAGTCTATTTCCATAGACGAGCTGAAGCCTTCCGTAGACCTTTCAGGGTACCTATTTTCATAGAAGAGCAGAAGCCTTCCGTAGTGCTGTCAATGAGTCTATTTCCATAGATAAGCTGAAGTCCCAGGGCGAACAGGGAGTCTATTTCCATAGATAAGCCCCAAGGCTGAAAATAGACAGGTCGTCTATTTTCATAAAAGCTTCAGTCCGACAATGGAGTCTATTTTCCTTAGAGGAGCTGAAGGGCTGTCAGGGAAAAGGTAGTCTATTTTCATAGATGGGCGTATGAACTCTTCAGAGCTATCAGGAAATCTAAGTCTGAACAATCTGAAGCCTTCTTTAAGGCTGTGTGGGAGTAAATGAAGCCTTCCTTGGAGCTGTTACAAAATCTATTTTTATAGACCAGTTGAATCCTTTCCTATATCTATGAGAGAGTCGAGCTGAAATGCCCCTTAAAGCTGTCAGAGAGGTTTTAGGGCAGGTATCCCTTTTCAGGACATTCAGTGAGACTGGAGAACAAATCTTTTCCTTTTTAAGCTGCAAGGAGCCCTCTTCAGGACTGGTAGCATATTTTCAAGGACGATATGAAGCCCTTCGCAGGAATGCAGGGATCTCAATGGCTGAGTAAGTCGTTTTTATATAGAAAAATTCCGACCTCAGTGTCTGAGTGAGATTTTTCTATGGCAAAAATCAGACCTGAGATTTTGAGTAGGATACTTTTTCTAAAGAAAATATCCGGGGTAAAGTAAAGTCGGGGTACGACTTTTTCTATAGAAAAATACGACCTCTGTTATTGAGTAGGACTTTTTCTATACACCTCTGTGTCTGAATAGGACTTCTTTCGATAAAAAATCAGATTTCAGTGTCTGGAGGAAAACTTCTACGAACAGAACAGGTTCTAAGGGCAAAATAGGTATTCTATTGATAGAATATGGATGGAGGAGGTCTTCTATGGATAGAAAAAGTCTTCGTTGGATAAAAAAGGTCTTCTTTGAATAGAAAAGGTCTTATTTGGATATAAGAGGTCTTTCTTGGATAGAAGTGGTCTTCTATGAATTGAAGACAGAACAGGTTCTACGGGCAAAATAGGTATTCTATTGATGGTCTTCTTTGGGGCGAAGAGGTCTTCTTTGGATAAAATATGTCTTCTATGGATGGAGGAGGTCTTCTATGTATAGAAAAAAGCTTCTTTGGATAAAAAAGGTATTCTTTGGATAGAAAAGGTCTTCTTTGGATAGAAGTGGTCTTTCTTGGATAGAAGTGGTCTTCTTGGGATAGAAGTGGTCTTTCTTGGATAGATGTGGTCTTCTTTGGATAGAATATGACTTTTATGAATGGTCTTGTTATGGATAGAACAGGAACTCAATCGATAGAAAAATTACGACTATGGATATATGAGACATTTAATGGATAGGAGAGATTTTCTTTGGATATAAGAGGATGTCCTTTATGAGGTCGTCTAGAAGAAGTGGTATCTACATGGATAGAAAAGATACGCTCTTTCTTTCAAAAAAAAAAAAAAAAATGACATCCTTGACTTCTTAACTTTCTGATCCGGAGATATTTAATACTGAAGATGAGAAGCCATTTTCTTTTATCGTCTCTATAGAAGAGGTCCTCTATGGATAGAAGTGGTCTGCTATGTATAGAAAAGGTCTGCTATGGATAGAAGATATCCTCTATTGATAAAAAAGGTCTTCTTCGGATAGAAGATGTCTTCTATGGATATAATAGGTCTTCTATGGATAGAAGAGGTCTGCTATGGATAGAAGATATCCTCTATGGATAAAAAAGGTCTTCTTCGGATAGAAGAGGTCTTCCTTGGATAGAAAAGGTCTTCCTTTTATAGAAGAGGTCTTCTTTCGATAGGATATGACTTCTATGAATGGTTTTGTTATGAATATAACAGGAACATTATCGATAGAAAAAGTCCGACTATGGATGGAAGAGACATTTAATGGATAGAACAGGTATTATTTGGATATAAGAGGTCTTCTATGGATAGATGTACTTTATGAGGTCTTCTAGAAGAAGAAGAGGTCTCTACATGGACAGAAAAGAGACGTTTACGAATAGAAGAGATCTTCTATGAATTGAAGAGTTCGCTCTTTCTTTCAAAAAAAGCGACCTCCTTGACTTCCTAACTTTCTGATCCGGAGATATTTAATAGTGAACATGAGAAGTCATTTCCTTTATTGTCTCATTTCACTTCCTAGCGCCTCTGTCCTTATTATTCTTATTAACGCCATTTGCTGCCTAAAAATATGCAATGCCATCAGTTGTTTGCTGATGATAATGATGCCAGTCAGCCAACTAGATGGCTGCTTGGCAATGAACAACAAATGAACAAAAAACAGAGAGGGAGAAAAAAAAAAACGCAGAAATGGAATTGAAGAAGAAAAAAGGAAACCAAATTATGTAAGTTGTTTGTAAGTTTATTATAATAAATGGTCACTCAGCAGCATCATCATCAACCAAAAGGCCTATCACCACTAGGAGAATGATTGCCAAATATGAAAATTGGCAAGAGAGATAAGTCACGTGGTCCAACAAAAAAACAGAAAATGGAAAGTAATGAAGGTTATGACATTGATTTCCCTACACAAACACACATAATTTAAAATAATCAAGAACCAATATAACGAAGTGATTAGGGAAAATTGAAAGAAAATCCATGGAGGAAAAAGTTTTTGGTTTGGTGATAATTCTCAGCATTGGGGACCTCTCAAATTTCGTAGTTATTTTTTTATAGTATTCAACCAAAAAGGAAATTATCATCAATTTTTCTTTTCGAAAAACAAAAATCATACCCTATTCAACCCTAAAAGTATGCAAAGTTAATATTTGACTTTAGTTAAACCTTTTGTGGGCACTTGTGAAAAGAAAGTTTTAGTGTTTGGAAATCTCTTCTCTTCTTTTTTTTTGATTTTGATGTTAAATAAAATTCAGATTTTTTGTTTGCTCCTCATGAAATGAATTGAAAAATAAACTCTATAATTTTACCATTTCATTACCTCCTCTTTGTTTTTATTTTGGTGTATAAAACTTTCAATCAGAAATGTTTTACCATCAATGGGAAAAGTTACATTAATATCACACATACATATACGAACATATGTAGGTGTGAGATTGTGGATATGGCCACTAATACCGGTAGCAATCACAGACCACAAAAAACAACCAACAACAAGAACAGCATTTACTTCCGTAGGATTATTGTTTGGTTGGTTAAACAGTTGGAGGTGGTGCGGCTGCTGCTACGACTGAATAAATGCAAATATTCCAACCAGACCTTAGAGAGAACATTTTAGCCCAAAGGCCCCCTAGATTCAACAAAAAACAAAGACCTGCCATCAAAACAACAAAAAACTGTGTTTAACTTTAACCTTGACAAGAGGAAATGAAGGGGAGAAAATGTTGAAAACGACAAGTGAGAACCGAAACCAAAAAACGAAAACCAAACATATCCAACTGAGTCGTCACACAGTCACAAAAAAAATAAATAAACCAACCAACTATACCAACAACAGTTATCAAGTGATGATGCAAAGTGTCCCTAAAAGTAGGCCTTACAAATGTAAACCTTAAAGTAGGCTATACTTATAGAAGAGACAGAGAAATGAGAGTGAGAAAAAAGAAAGAACAGAAGACGACAACAACAACCACGTCATCAGCATCATCATTGTTTGTCGTTGACAATTTGAAGGATATCCAACATAAATGTAATGAGATTTTTATAATTGTTTTTTTTTTTTTTTGCCTTCTTCATATTCTGCTGCGTTCAGTTTGATATTTAATTTTAATAATGACTCTGGTTTTGCTGTCAAAGGGAGATAGTGGTCGGGCTTTGTGGGAGTTGCAACAGACAATTGGAGGAAGATTTATTAAAAATTGTCCTAAATTAAGAAGTTATTAATTTAAAATGAATTTGAATGGTTAGGGCTGCCAAGTAGCGCACTTTCTTACCGAAGTGGTATGAGCTGGGCTCTCAAAGTATAAAATCCATCCTTGCTCAAAACAGTACATACGTGACTATGTTTTCAAATCGCCCTCATATATGATGTCTATGTCTGCAGCTGTTTGAAATGTAATGTTTTTCCAAGATAGACCACCGTGAAGGAAATTATCCATTCAGGTTTCGACATAGCCTGTATATATAATTCCGTAATAGTTTAAATATTTTAAAGGTTCTATGCATATATTCCATCCTAGGTAGCAACAATTTTATATTTCAGGTTCTAAGAGGGATAAAGATTTCTTAGCAGAAAATAAGTTATATAGATCCTAGGAATATACCTTTAACAACGGTGATTCACAACTTTAAATCGTTTGCATTGTAAATAGGGGTTCTTTTAGAGCATATATGGTATTCTATAAGTTGAAGAGACCTTCACGATTTCAGACAATGGACAACATCGTAGAAAAAATCATATAGTTTTGACCTAGCCTACTATATATGTAAATCATCTACATATAATCAATTAAAATATTCTATTACCATATTCCGTCTTATATGGTTATAATTTAATATTTCGGGTACGCAGAGAGTTAAACAATTTATTTTATAAAATTAGCAATGTAGGTGTAGAAATAGATGTAATACAGCGGTGAATCCAAAAATCTGACTTTCGGGGACTTCAGGGCTTGATTTTTGGGATGGGAGCAAACATGGCCTTATATATCTTTAAAATTATTATTATTATAGATATAAGACAGCTTTTAGGTATGCAAGAGATCTTCATTATATAGAAGAGGTATCTCTTTTTGTAGAGAAGAGATATTTCATGGATTGAAGGGATATTCTATGGATTTAATATGTCTTTTGTCAAGTGGTTTTCTGTGGACAGATGATGTATCCTCTATGTATATGACCGATTTTCTATGGACTGATGCATGTATCCTCTTGGTATTCTAGCAATAAAAAAGGCTGTCAAATAACTAAATATTCACTCCCTTTAGCCTGAAGTGGACCTATTTTCGTGACGATGGGTCTATAACTGCGGCTTGAACTTTTTATTACAATTTATATGGACAGACGGAAAATTCAGCTAGTTGGTATATGATATGATCAATATACTAATAGGTGGGTCTAAGACCAATATTTCATAGCTTTACAAAATTTTGAAGGTGCTAATGTCATTTCATTCCGTTCCAACTGATGGATATTCAGTTAAAATCAATACAAGATACAACCAAAAAATATTGTGGAGGAAATAAACGGATCTGGTCCTTTGTATACAGTAAATTTCAACTATTCGTCCTTCGACTGCATTCATAACCCTTAATTAGTTCTTCGACTTAAGTTAAATCTGCATTTAACTGCATTTAAAACCACCGATTGTTTTGTAGGCTGTAGTAAAAATGGCACAACTGCGGTTAAGGATATCAAAAGTAACGGAAAATAAAGAAAATGACAGCAAATAATGCTTCAACGGAAGTAAAAGCCAAAAATTTCCCTCCTACTTCGTACTAGTTCAATGGAAACATTCCGCGTAAGAAACGATCGGTACTAGGACCGGCTCTTTCGTTCATTTAGTTCCTTTTATTCTCGATATTTGTTTTTTGCTCTAGTTCAACTAGTGCCCTCTGACAAAATCGACTGTATAGATCGTCTAGTTCATTGACCGAATTAACTGATCTGTCAAAAACAAAGACAAAAATTGCCATCCTAATTCGTATTAGTTCAATGGAACTATTCCGCAAAAGGAACGATCGGTACTATAACCGGTTCTTTCGTTCGTTTAGTTCCTTTTGTTTCAGTTGTTCGCTTTTGCTTTTTTTTCAACTAGTTTCTTTTGATAAAATCGATTAACTGAATCGTCTAGTTAATTGAACTGATTCGTCCCATAAACGATCGAACCAAAAGGAGCTATGAAACTAGTTCATTTTCTTGTGCGAGCCGATAAAGGTCGAATTGTTTCGATATTTTTCAATTCTATAAAAATACTTATATTAATATCGATTTCGGTTAAAAGTTAAATTTACTTCTTCGGCTGCTGTAGAGGAGTACAAACTCCTCTTTGGCACTCTTCGATTGCAGTAAAAACTTCAAAATTATATGAATAAAATGTGGTTCTTCGCCATCGCCATGGTGTTCAATTGATGGACAATGAAAATCAGTTTATGAATTCATATTAAAATTTAAGCTTAATGAAAATCAGCTAGTGGTCCCTGGTGCTAAGTGGAAGTCATCATTAAATAGTTAAATGCTGCAATGTTCATTAAATTTAAGTTCAAATGATATTTCGATTTCATTGCAGTACAGTTAGCATAGTTCAAATGAACGATTCACTTAAAAGACCTGAACTAGGTCTTACAAAAGATAAGATGATTAGTTCAAATGTGAGCGGTGAATAAAAGAGCTTAATTACGAACGATTGAACTAGAAGAACGAACTAGTTCAGTCAGAAGAGCTGAACTATAAAAAAAAAAAAATTAAAACATGAAATGTTTTTTTTTTCAATTTCGGAAGAAGAAATGGTCCTTCGACTTGAGTAAAAATAGTATAGTAAAAGGTAATGGATTGCCGTTCATCTTCAAATGATACTTCGTGTTCAGTCACTGCCATCAAACGAACTCCCGACTCCAGTAAAAGCTAACAAATGGTTCTTCGATAAAAACTGATTGTTTGCCTCCAGGGAATGCTAACAAATGGTCCAGCCACTCCAATAAGTAGTCGTTCGACTTGAAATTATCTTTTCAGTAAATAGTAACAAATGTCCCGGCGACTTCATTTCCAAGTGGTCCTTCTATTAGAGTCAAATTTTTTAAATGGTCCCTCGACTCCAATAAAAGGCAACTAGACTTTCAAATGAAAATATTTTCAGACGGGATGAAAGCCTTATAAACGTTTTAAAAACAATGGTTATTACCGCTGACTTTGTACAAATGACTCAAATGGTCCTACGACTTAGTTCACATACCTCAAGAGGTACTTCGATAACAATTAAAGAGAGATAGAGATGATATATCACTCTTATATAGCGTTTTAGGTATCATCCTATAAATACGTCGATGGAAACTAAAGAAAATTATAAAAAAAGACACATGTATTCCAGTGGATCATCAGACAATAACCAAAGGCATAGCAAGACCCGAACATAGTAATTTCCGGCGTTGACTTGTCTTTGTAATTATGAAACACAATCTTAAGGCAATTCATATATCCAATCAAATACGAAGTTTTTAAGAAATATTTATTACGGACACTGTTGCCTAATTGTATGCTTCACATTTTTAAAAACAATCATATTATCTGCACACCTGTGAAGTAAATTGTTTATTTGGACAACACTCTTGTCAATAGAAGATAGTGTGTTTTTAGACCTTGAAATATGCAATGAAATTTTAAAAATTTTATTTGGAATTCCGTTTGCAAAATGTTGTAACCACCATTTTATGGCAAATCATTTAAACTTTTAATTTTGATCATTTTAATTTGACAATAAATAAATACTTATATTTTATTAATTTTTATTGTGGTCACAGGTGCCTAATTGTATGCTACACATTTTCACCAAACATAGATATTCTTTACACAACTGAGAAGTAAAATATTTCCGACAGTAATAACAACACAAAATACACCCGCACTCATACACATTTGAATAGACAAATAAATCAGACACTGTATTATTTCACGCCCTCAAATATGCAATGAAAATTATAAGATTTTACACATGCCATTTGGAAATTTTTAAAATATTTAAATATTATTTAAATTAATTTTTTTTTTTAACACAACATGCCGATTTCAGCCTTGAAGTATGCAACAAAATTTTAATGAATATATATTTATTATTGTTAATTTTATATAAAATAATATTATTTATTTATCCATAATATTTTTTAATTTTTATTATTATCAGACACACATTTTTGTTTAATACGGCTTTTTTATTTAATATTTTTCGACACTTTTATATGTACTGCTTCTTTGTATACGGCGACCATGGATGGGATAACAAATATTGCCACCCTCCCGGTATATTGATTCACACCAGACGGTACACAAAAAAACACACAAATGCAGAGCAACAAAATACACAAACCAGCCCACGAAGTGGCCAAAAAATGTCACGCACACAGACGGCTCACAACAAGGAAAAAACACAATCACTTTGATGAAAATTTTTGAACAAATTTTCATTTATTTCCTTTCAAGGGAAATCTTTTCTTCAGATTTTTTAAAGAGCGAATTTTTGCATAAATTTTTTGTTTTCTTTTTTTATTTTGTAAAAATCACAACCGTTTTTCTTTTTTATTAAAATATTATTTTTATTGAAAATTGTATTCTATGGGATTTATGTGTTAACGCACTGCACAACACGGCACGTCACGAAAACGTCTGCAAGTCTGCGGTGAAAAATTCTCTATGAAAAATACCCCACAAAACAAACGTTCACGACATTCGAGACAAAATCTTAAACTACAGCAGTTCTTTTTTGTATTTAGTCTTTGGTTGCGAACCTAGGTCGGATGGTTGGTAGATTGGCGGTGGCGTTGGCCGGTTAACTGCTGGCAAAATCAACCCCTAATACAGATAGCTAGACGGGTGGTGTATTCTGGTGAGCAGAAAACACACCTCAATTTTTGAGGGTTAACTACCTTTCATAGGAAATCCCCCCTCAACAATCTATAATGAGGGAAATGAACAGAACACCACCTATATTTATTTTCTCATTTGAAGAGAGAGAGAGGGAGAGTAGAGAGTATTTCCTTTTAATGCTGATAAGAAAATTCCAATATACGGAAATGTTTCTCATTTTTTGTGAGACTGTGTGTGTGTGTGTGTGGGGAGAATTTAAGATAAACAATATTTTGAAACACCACCAACCACCCGAGTACAATTTTTTTGTTCTCTCTCTCTCCTCTCTCTAATAAAATGTACAGCATTTATTGAGTTGCTCATGCGCCCCAGGGATATGCAATATTTTTTCCTAAGTGTCCTATCAAAATAACGTAAATATTAAGACAGGGTTGCCGATTTGATTAAAACAAAATATTTTAAAAGACTAAAGCTAGGCGGAGATTAAAAAAAATAAAAATGTATTACGAGGAGTGGAAGATTGGATTTTTAAAAAAAATATATTTAAGGGACCATAGCAAGGCGTGTTTATTTTTTAAATATTTTCATCAGTTAGGCGTGGATTTCTTTTAATAATTTTTAAGGACTAATAAAAGGCGGGGATTTTTTAAAAATATTTTCTCAGAAAAAATGTTTTTCAGTGACTAATCCAAGTCGAGGATTTTTAATATTTTTTCAAGGACTAATACAAGTCGTGGATTTTTCAGAAATATTTTCTCAGGGGCTTTTGTGAGGCGTGGATTTTTTACAAATAGGTTTTTTCAAGGACTATTACAAGCCGTGGATTTTTCAAAACTACAAGGCGTGGGTTTTTAAAAAATATTTTACAGAATATCACAATACGTGGATTAAAAAAAAATCAAGGTCTATAACAAGGCATGGATTTTTTAAAAAATATTTTTTTCATTCTCTATAAGGGGGCGTGGATTTTTTAAAAATATTTTTTCATGGTCTATAATAAGGCGTGGATTTTTTAAAAATATTTTTTCATGGTCTATAATAAGGCGTGGGTTTTTTGAAAATATTTTGTCATGGTCTATAATAAGGCGTGGACTTTTTAAAAATATTTTTTCATGGTCTATAATAAGGCGTGGATTTTGTAAAAAATATATTTTTCAAGGTCTATAATAAGGCGTGAATTTTTAAAAAAAATTTTTTTTCAAAGTCTATAACAAGGCGTGGAGTTTTTTAAAAAGTATTTTTTTCAAGCTCTATAACAAGGCGTGGATTTTTTTAAAAAATATTTTTTTCATACTGGGTTTTTTTAAATAATATATTTTTTTAAGGTCTATAACAAGGTGTGGATATTTTTAAAAAAATATTTATTTCAAGGTCTATAACAAGGCGTGGATTTTTTTTAATATTTTTTTCAAGGTCTATAACAAGGCGTGGATTTTTTTTTTAATATTTTTTTCAAGGTCTATAACAAGGCATGGATTTTTTTAACAAATATTTTTTAAGGTCTACAACAAGCCGTGGATTTTTTTAAAAAATATTTTTTTTCGAGGTCTATAACAAGGCGTGGATTTTTTGTAAAAAATATTTTTTTCAAGGTCTATAACAAGGCGTGGATTTTTTAAAAAAATATTTTTTTTTCAAAGTCTATAACAAGGTGTGGAGTTTTTTAAAAAATATTTTTTTCAAGCTCTATAACAAGGCGTGGATTTTTTTAAAAAATATTTTTTTCATGCTCTATAACAAGGCGTGGATTTTTTTAAAAAATATTTTTTTCATGCTCCATAACAAGGCGTGGATTTTTTTAAAAAATATTTTTTTCAAGCTCTATAGCAAGGCGTGGATTTTTTTAAAAAATATTTTTTTTCTTCTCAAGCGTGGATTTTTTTAAAAAATATTTTTTTCAAGGTCTATAACAAGGCGTGGATTTTTTTGAAAAATTTTTTTTTCAAGGTCTATAACAAGGCGTGGATTTTTTTAAAAAAATATTTTTTTCAAGCTCTATAACAAAACGTGGATTTTTTTAAAAAATATTTTTTTCAAGCTCTATAACAAGGCGTGGATTTTTTTAAAAAATATTTTTTTAAGCTCTATAACAAGGCGTGGATTTTTTAAAAAAATATTTTTTTTTCAAAGTCTATAACAAGGTGTGGATTTTTTTAAAAAATATTTTTTTCAAGGTCTATAACAAGACGTGGATTTTGTAAAAAATATTTTTTTCAAGGTCTATAACAAGGCGTGGATTTTTTAAAAAATATTTTTTTTCAAGCTCTATAACAAGGCGTGGATTTAAAAAAAAATTAAGGTATATAAGAAGGCGTGGATTTTTTTAAAAAATATTTTTTTTCAAGATCTATAACAAGGCGTGGATTTTATAAAAAATATTTTTTTCAAGGTCTATAACAAGACAATGGTGGTAATTTTTTCCGGGAAACTATAATATATTTAAAAAAGGCAACCCTGTCCTGTGAGGAAAAGAAAATTGCATTATGATGCGGCATGAAGGCGCTATATGAAGCTTATATTGTGATAAGTAAATGTAGTGGAAATTTTCAGTTATAACAGCATAACCATTTAGAATACAGGATATGACAATCACAAATACACACACACATGCACATAGACATAACACCATAACTTCATTATTGGCATTGGCAGCCTTTATTTTTGTCTTCATGCCATTTTGCGGAGCAGCCACATGCCATGAAGTTTTCCATGCTGTTGTTGTTGTTTTTTTTTTCAACAAAAAGACTCAAAGGTCATGCATTTCAAATAACGATTTTTTGGTAGGTTAAGGCTGAACATCATGTTCTCACTTGTGAGTGTTCTATATCGAGAGGATGGGTAGGATGGATGACAAGTGACAGGCAATGCTGTGATGTCAATAACGATATGCCCATAAAGAGCATGAAATTAGCAAACATAATGACAAGACAAAAATAAAAATCCGCAACGAAAAACAAAAATGAAGACACTTTCCATTTAATGGGCTATAAATAAAATAATACTGTCGGATTGGAATGTTACAGTGGCTCAAGGAAACACATTATTTCTTAATTTTAAAAAATAAATTAAAAATATTTAGAAAATATTTAAAACCAGTGAGCGGAGCAGTATATTCGGACGGGGCCGACCATATGATACCCTACACAACTGGTCAGATCCCCTTCACCTTGTAAAATATGTGATGTTCTGCATATAATAATTGCCTCTAGAGCGGCTAGAAAATCAGTACGCCCAGAATAAAAATTTCGTAATTTTTCACATAGAAGTCTGGGTCCATTTGACCCGCTAAATATTGACCGATCTTTATCAAAACAGCCATGCTTATTCTTTTGCCCGACACCCCTCTCCATGTAAAATTTCACGATGTTCAAACCATAACTGCGGCCTCTGGAGAGCCCAGAGTCTAGAACCAATATTTCGGCGTTACAAACTTTTGGGGCTGCACAAAGCTATAATACCCTGACAACATAGTTGTGTAGGGTATAATAAGGAAATTGTGAGCCTCATTAAATTTTTGCTAGATCATAGGAATCTGGAATATTCATTTAATTTCTGATTTCAGCCTCCTGTACAAATCCTGCCTCCATCATCCTGTCGGCTCATCGTTTAATTATATTTTTTTTCAACAATGAGGATACATGTGTTTCATCCCTACTTGTCATGTTTTGTGCGTATCGTTCATTATTTCATTACTTTTTTTGCCCGCTGGTTCTCATCCTCATAACAATTAATTTAAAAGTATCTGAAGTAGTAACAAATGTGCCATAAGATACTCTAGGCAGATAAGATGCCTGGCTTATGTGGGTGGGAGATTGGGTAACATATCATTTAACGCACCACCACCAACCGCCACTATCACCTGATAATAAAACAAGCTACGTGAAATTCTTGCTCAGACAAAAAACACGCACACACTAACTCAAAATTATAAAAAATGAAGCACAGAAAGTTAGATTTTCATGGAAGTTGTGTAGGGTATTGTAGGGTCGGCCCCGTCCGACTATACTGCTCCACTCACTGGTTTAAAATTATTATTATTTTCAATGCTTATATAGGCGTGGATTTTTATACTCTTCACCACACTGTGCTACAGGGCATTTCGTCCGGTTTAAGGTAAATGCCGCACCAATGTCCCTAAATATCTTTCGATTTGTACGAAATTTGCCACAATGTACTAAATTAAGCCTAGAATGATGTGTGCTAAGTTTCGTGTGGTGCACCAAAGTCCCTAAATAGCTTTCGATTTGCACGAAATTTGGCACAACATGCTGAATTAAGCCTACAATGATGTGTGCTAAGTTTCGTGAAAATCTGCTCAGATTTAGATATAGCTCATATATATATTTTCGTCCGATTTAAGGTAAATGCTGCACCAAAGTCCCTTTGTATCCTTCGATTTGCACGAAATTTGGCACAACGTGCTGAATTGAGCCTACAATGATGTGTGCTAAGTTTCGTGAAAATCGGCTCAGATTTAGATATAGCTCATATATATATTTTCGCCCGATTTAAGGTAAATGCTGCACCAAAGTCCTTAAATATCTTTCGATTTGCACGAAATTTGGCACAGCGTAATGAATTAGGACTAGAATGATGTGTGTCAAGTTTCCTGAAAATCGGTTCAGATTTAGCTATAGCTCCCATATATATTTTCGTCCGATTTAATGTAAATGGTGTGGCAAAGTCCCTATACATCCTTCGATTTGCCAGAAATTTGGTACAGCGTACTGAATTAGGTCTAGAATGATGTGTGTTAAGTTTCCTGGAAATCGGTTTAGATTTGGATATAGCTCCCATATATATTTTCGTCCGATTTAAGGTAAATAGTGTACCCAAGTCTCTATATATCTTTCGATTTGTACAAAATTTGGCACAGCGTAATAAATTAGGTCTAGAATGGTGTGTGTCAAGTTTCCTGAAAATCGATTCAGATTTGGATATAGCTCCCATATATATTTTCGTCCGATTGAAGGTAAATAGTATACCCAAGTCCCTATATATACTTCGATTTGCACGAAATTCGGCATAGCGTACTGAATTAAGTCTAGAACAATGTGCGTTAAATTTTGTTAAAATCGGTTCAGATTCAGATATAGCTCACATATATATTTTCATCCGATTTCATGTAAATGGTACACCAAAGTCCCTTAATATCTTTCGATTTGCACGAAATTTGGTACAGCGTACTGAATTGAGTATGGAATGATGTGTGCTAAGTTTCGTGAAAATCGATTTTACATAGATTTAGATATAGCTTATGTATATTTACAAATCGTTTTCCACCCGACGTTTTTTACATAAAGGTAAATGTTGCACCATAGCGTGTATCAATTTTGCTACAAATCGTTTTCCATAAGTTTGCTCCATGGTACGCAGACGACTCTAAATCGGTCTGAAATGAAATTATTTATTTGTCATAGGTTGCAGAAAGAAGTATGTTCCTTCGAGGAAACATTGACATACAATTGTAAGGATACATATGTACAATATACCCAAAGTGGTTAAGGGTATTATATAGTCGGCTCAGTCCGACTTTACGACTTTCCTTACTGGTTTAAAATCAATTTTTCAATGTCTATATATAGGCGTGAATTTTTCAAAATTATATATAGGCGTGAATTTTTTAAAATTATTTTTGGATGCGTATTTATAGGCTAAATTTTCGATACCTATAAATAGGCGTGGATTTTTTAAAATTCAATTTTCAATTCCTATACATAGGCGCGGATAAAAATATCTTTAAGAACATAATATAAAATTCTATGATAAATTTTTGGATCTCTATCGTGAGTTCAACAGCCATAATATATGGTGCTCCGCCCTAAGGTTATCTCCCTTTACAAAAATAAAAAAATAATGAAACATTCCAGAGCTATTATCTTTCGAAACTATTTCAAAGAAATATTGTGAACAAATAATATTTTTTTTGTGTAACAAAAAAAAAACAACAACAAACCAGGAATCAAGAAAACTTTCTAAGGAAAAACGTTCATAAAAATTAGCACGCCAGACACCAACCAACGAAGCAGGAAGAGGAAATGTTGTTGTTTGTTACGCTGGAAAAATTATGAATCAAAATCGAGACTTAAATTAAATTTAATGAATTCTTTTGTTAATGGAACTTAACAGCCATTGACATTCTTTGATAGGAAAGAATAGAGAATAAGAAAACAGGAAGAGGAGATGAAGAAGAAGTTGACTGCTGCTGCCGATGACAGTGGCACTGTTTAGGGCAGACTTGAAAAGCAGGAGGTGGTGAGGGTAACTGCACCATTCTCAGTGTGTGTATAGGAAACTTGGAGTGAAAACCTTACACAATACTGACAATTAAATAGAGTGGAAAAGGACTATTAGTGGAAGTGAATAACGGTTGTTTTTTATGGGTAGGATAGGGTGGGTGGTTGGTTGGTTCGATGGCTGGCTGGCTGGTTCGAAAAATAAGGTGTTGAGTTTTTATCGGCCTCAGAGAAGGGGTGGGGGTCGTAGAGATAAAGTGATAACATAATAGTTTACCCACAATGATATAGTGCAGGATATCATGGTCTGTGTATAGGTTGTTAGTTGGCAAGGTGGGAGAGAGCGAGTGAGAGAACGGGTGTGAGTGATAACAAGCCGGAGGGAGTGGGGTGTTAGAAGACTGTCATCAGCCAATATCCATTGAATATTGCATAGCTTTTAATTTGGTGAATTATGGCTTCAAGATACTACCACTGCTAACAATAGCTCCGCTCTACCACACCCCTTCGCACAACTGCCAAACAATATAATCGTCTCATTTAGTTGTTGTTATCATAATAGCTCCACTCGGCAGCTGAAATATGGAAAACCGGCCGGCACAACGAAAACTAATGTTCCAACTAATGAAGAAAATAAACAAAAACACACAAACATACTCACAAATATACACACATAAACATGTAGCCCGTCCGAC
Organism: Musca vetustissima; assembly: GCF_032173495.1. Lineage (NCBI taxonomy): Eukaryota > Metazoa > Arthropoda > Insecta > Diptera > Muscidae > Musca > Musca vetustissima. Next base: position 258,101 of record NW_026882924.1, read on the forward strand.
GGAACCTAGTCGAACATGAGTCCTGCCATTCACACTAATTTTGTATGCTTAAAGGCATTGGATGTCAGTAAACATGAGAGCAGAGCATGGATAAAACGAGGGAGAGAGGAAGAGAGTGAAAAAAATCACTTGCAGGATACCTCATGTCTACAAGTCTAGCACAACTATTATGGCCTGAATTTTGCGGATTTTTACCTCCCCATTTTTGTGTTTTGTATTAAAGCTCAGAAAACAAAGCACAAAAAAACATCCTCTAATTAAAAATATGGCATTTACCCAGGCTCGTCGATGCAATGAACGTTTGTCCGTTGTTAGTTTTAAAACACACATCAAGGAAAAACTTTTCCATGGTGCGGAGAAAAAGTTGGAACAACAACAACATGGAAAACTGCAATGAGCCTTATTATCAACATCATTCATTTAGACCTGGGCTTAAATAAATAGTTTGTTCGCCTGGTTAGGTAGTTAGTTAGTAGTTTTGCATTCAGCGATGTTTATGTCATTGTTGTAGCCCCGCTCAAGCCCCTCTAGGCCCGCCTCTCTCATGATTAAATTTGGAGAAGTTAAATGCTTGTTATGGATTAACAAGTAAGCGAAATGTGTGTTAGAGAATTTTCCGGGAGCTACACTTCGTAAAAGTGTTAGGAAAAAAATTGGATAATTTTTAGGTTAAGGATCTGCAAGAAGGAGGTATTGTTGTTGAAATTGCGTTAAGTTATATGGGGTAAGAAATGCAGTTAATTGGTAACCGGTTGGCACAGTTAGACACCAAAATAAGAAAATTTACGAATTTAACACAAAAAATCACAATTCAGCTAGAGGAAACCTAATTCAGCAAAGCTGAATTGTATATTTTCTTTTGGAAACCTAATTCACCTAACCCAAAATAAAAATTTACTATAGAAATCACAATTCAGCCAGGCTGAATTGAAGATTTCCTATAGAAATCCTAATCCAGCCAGGCTGAATTGAAGATTTCCTATAGAAGATTTCCTATAGAAATCCTAATCCAGCCAGGCTGAATTGAAGATTTCCTATAGAAGATTTCCTATAGAAATCCTAATCCAGCCAGGCTGAATTGAAGATTTCCTATAGAAATCATAATTCAGCTGGGCGGAATTGAAGATTTCCTATATAAATCACAATTCAGCCAGGCTGAATTGAAGATTTCCTGTAGAAATCCTAATTCTGCTGAGCTGAATTGAAGATTTCCTATAGAAATCCTAATTCAGCCAGGCTGAATTGAAGATTTCCTATAGAAATCCTAATTCAGCCAGGCTGAATTGAAGATTTCCTATAGAAATCCTAATTCAGCCAGGCTGAATTGAAGATTTCCTATAGAAATCCTAATTCAGCCAGGCTGAATTGAAGATTTCCTATAGAAATCCTAATTCAGCCAGGCTGAATTGAAGATTTCCTATAGAAATCCTAATTCAGCCAGGCTGAATTGAAGATTTCCTATAGAAATCCTAATTCAGCCAGGCTGAATTGAAGATTTCCTATAGAAATCCTAATTCAGCCAGGCTGAATTGAAGATTTCCTATAGAAATCCTAATTCAGCCAGGCTGAATTGAAGATTTCCTATAGAAATCCTAATTCAGCCAGGCTGAATTGAAGATTTCCTATAGAAATCCTAATTCAGCCAGGCTGAATTGAAGATTTCCTATAGAAATCCTAATTCAGCCAGGCTGAATTGAAGATTTCCTATAGAAATCCTAATTCAGCCAGGCTGAATTGAAGATTTCCTATAGAAATCCTAATTCAGCCAGGCTGAATTGAAGATTTCCTATAGAAATCCTAATTCAGCCAGGCTGAATTGAAGATTTCCTATAGAAATCCTAATTCAGCCAGGCTGAATTGAAGATTTCCTATAGGAATCCTAATTCAGCAAGGCTGAATTAAAGATTTCCTATAGAAATCCTAATTCAGCCAGGCTGAATGGAAGATTTCCTATAGAAATCCCAATTCACCCAGACTGAATTGTAGTTTTCGTATAGAAAACCTAATTCAGCCAGGCTGAATTAAAGATTTCCTATAGAAATCCTAATTCAGCCAGGCTGAATTGAAGATTTCCTATAGAAATCCTAATTCAGCCAGGCTGAATTGAAGATTTCCTATAGAAATCCTAATTCAGCCAGGCTGAATTGAAGATTTCCTATAGAAATCCTAATTCAGCCAGGCTGAATTGAAGATTTCCTATAGAAATCCTAATTCAGCCAGGCTGAATTGAAGATTTCCTATAGAAATCCTAATTCAGCCAGGCTGAATTGAAAATTTCCTATAGAAATCCTAATTCATCCTGTCTGAATTGAAGATTTCCTATAGAAATCCTAATTCAGCCAGGCTGAATTGAAGATTTCCTATAGAAATCCTAATTCAGCCAGGCTGAATTGAAGATTTCCTATAGAAATCCTAATTCAGCCAGGCTGAATTGAAGATTTCCTATTGAAATCCTAATTCAGCCAGGCTGAATTGAAGATTTCCTATAGAAATCCTAATTCAGCCAGGCTGAATTGAAGATTTCCTATTGAAATCCTAATTCAGCCAGGCTGAATTGAAGATTTCCTATAGAAATCCTAATTCAGCCAGGCTGAATTGAAGATTTCCTATAGAAATCCTAATTCAGCCAGGCTGAATTGAAGATTTCCTATAGAAATCCTAATTCAGCCAGGCTGAATTGAAGATTTCCTATAGAAATCCTAATTCAGCCAGGCTGAATTGAAGATTTCCTATAGAAATCCTAATTCAGCCAGGCTGAATTGAAGATTTCCTATAGAAATCCTAATTCAGCCAGGCTGAATTGAAGATTTCCTATTGAAATCCTAATTCAGCCAGGCTGAATTGAAGATTTCCTATAGAAATCCTAATTCAGCCAGGCTGAATTGAAGATTTCCTATAGAAATCCTAATTCAGCCAGGCTGAATTGAAGATTTCCTATAGAAATCCTAATTCAGCCAGGCTGAATTGAAGATTTCCTATAGAAATCCTAATTCAGCCAGGCTGAATTGAAGATTTCATATAGAAATCATAATTCAGCCAGTATGAATTGGAGATTTTCTGTAGAAATCATAATTCAGCCAGGCTTAAGTGATTTATGACCTCCTCGTTTAATTGTATTGTTCGCTTTCATTTAGAAGATTCACACCGAACGACTTTTAAACAGCTATTAATTTCCAATCCTGTAAAATAATTTCAAATAAAAGGCCATTGTTAAGGCAATTCGTTGAACTACATAAAAACTCAGTTTGTGGATGATGGGTGGTTAGGGTAAGTGGGCTCATTTACAGAAGTGTTGAACAATACGAAAAATTATTTAAATCCTTTCAGAAAAACTTCCTTGACGGCAGCAGCAGAACGTGTTGAATTCACGCGTATTTATTTTTTAGTCAGTTGCTGCTGCCAGTGTGCCTTCAATGAAATGCCGTTTGTTCGTCAAACAATAGGGACAATGTACCCTTCATGGACACACACACCCACGCATTCACACACACATATGCTGGGTATGATTAACGTTCACTAACCCCCACTAGCAGCAATGGTGCACATACGCAACATAAGTCCACACCCTTTGCGATAACTGTGTCTCCTTTTGTGGCAGGACAACACACATTGTTGTTTGAATTCCTTTTTTTGGATGTTGGTGTTTTTGGAGGAACTCCTTGCAGTGCAGTGTCGTGTAGGAGGTGTCTGTCCCCATGTAGTTAACCACAACTTTTGGTAATGGTTACACAAACATTATTCGAATCCGTAACCCAGCGGATTGCACTAAATAACAACCGGCAGTGGTGCTGCTTACTTTGTAGCTGGTCGGATAGCTGGGGTTTGTGTTGCTATTATTATTGTTGTTGAGGCATGTGGAGAACTGTATTATTTACAGCCCTCACGAAATAAAAAAAACCAAAAACAAAGGAAATACTGAACATTTTTTGTTGTAAAGTAAATGTAGCTGAGCAACAACTTAAATGGAAAGTAGGCAGCCCATCAAAAAAAGCCACAAATTTGTTTTCAATTTTTGTGCTTTAGTGGTGGACTATCAGCGGGCTTCTTCATAGCCGAGCGAATCAGGACACACCTTTGAGCCTTAAAGTGGTGTTGGGTTAATTGCAGTGGTTTAACCTGGGGTTGCGGTGTGGGTACTAATTAATAACATGTTAACACTATTAAGAACAACAAGGCAAAGGTATATAAAACCCAATTCAGCCAGGCTGAATTGAAGATTTCCTATAGAAATCCTAATTCAGCCAGGCTGAATTGAAGATTTCCTATAGAAATCCTAATTCAGCCGGGCTGAAATGAAGATTTTCTATAGAAATACTTATTCAGCTGCACTAAATTGAAGATTTCCTATAGAAATCCTAAATCAGCCGCGCTGAATTGATGATTTCCTATAGAAATCCTAATTCAGCCGCGCTGAATTGATGATTTCCTATAGAAATCCTCATTCAACTGGGCTGAATTGAAGATTTTATATAGAAATCCTAATTCAGCAACGCTGAATTGAAGATTTCCTATAGAAATCCTCATTCAACTTGGCTGAATTGAAGATTTCCTATAGAAATCCTAATTCAGCCGAAATCCTAATTCAGCCATGCTGAATTGAAGATTTCCTATAGAAATCCTAATTCAGCCATGCTGAATTGAAGATTTCCTATAGAAATCCTAATTCAGCCATGCTGAATTGAAGATTTACTACAAAAATCATAATTCAGCCAGACTGATTTGAAGATTTACTATAGGAATCATAATTCAGGTGTGCTGAATTGAAGAATTCCAGTAGTAATCTTAATTCAGCCAGGCTGAATTGAAGATTTTCTACAAAAATTATAATTCAGCTGGGCTTGTTTGAAGATTTCCTATACAAATCGCCATTCATCTGATCTGAAATAAAATTTTACAACAGATTTTTTCAAATAATTCATAGTTTATCGTTGCCGTGTAATCCCCAATGTCCTCTTCTTTACTATCAACTTCCCATCCCTCACATATTGCAATAAACTGTCACATAACAACCCATAAAGTGTAGCCATATCTCTGTGTAATCCCTTTTTATGAATGCCAATTTGTAAAAGCATGTAAATTTGGTATTAAAAACAAAAACTACAACAACAACAACAATCTATTAACATAATAAAATGACAAATCAAAGTGATTACAAAGAATAAAAATAATAGTATGATAACAATCCAACAAGCAATACGAGGTATGATATGCCTGCCAGAGAAAGCATTCGTAGGTTTTTTATAGAAAATCTTCAATTCTGTCGGGCTGAAATAGTGATTTCTATAGGAAATCTTCAATTCAGCCTGGCTGAATTAGGATTTCTATAGGAAATCTTCCATTCAGACTGGCTGAATTAGGATTTCTATAGGAAATCTTCCATTCAGCCTGGCTGAATTAGGATTTCTATAGGAAATCTTCCATTCAGCCTGGCTGAATTAGGATTTCTATAGGAAATCTTCCATTCAGCCTGGCTGAATTAGGATTTCTATAGGAAATCTTCCATTCAGCCTGGCTGAATTAGGATTTCTATAGGAAATCTTCAATTCAGCCTGGCTGAATTAGGATTTCTATAGGAAATCTTCAATTCAGCCTGACTGAATTAGGATTTCTATAGGAAATCTTCAATTCAGCCTGGCTGAATTAGGATTTCTATAGGAAATCTTCAATTCAGCCTGGCTGAATTAGGATTTCTATAGGAAATCTTCAATTCAGCCTGGCTGAATTAGGATTTCTATAGGAAATCTTCAATTCAGCCTGGCTGAATTAGGATTTCTATAGGAAATCTTCAATTCAGCCTGGCTGAATTAGGATTTCTATAGGAAATCTTCAATTCAGCCTGGCTGAACTAGGATTTCTATAGGAAATCTTCAATTCAGCCTGGCTGAATTAGGATTTCGATAGGAAATCTTCAATTCAGCCTGGCTGAAATAGGATTTCTTTAGGAAATCTTCAATTCAGCCTGGCTGAATTAGGATCTCTTTAGGAAATCTTCAATTCAGCCTGGCTGAATTAGGATTTCTTTAGGAAATCCTCAATTCAGCCTGACTGAATTAGGATTTCTCTAGGAAATCTTCAATTCAGACTGGCTGAATTAGGATTTCTCTTGGAAATCTTCAATTCAGACTGGCTGAATTAGGATTTCTCTTGGAAATCTTCAATTCAGATTGGCTGAATTAGGATTTCTATAGGAAATCTGCAATTCAGCCTGACTGAATTAGTATTTCTATAGTAAATATTCAATTCAGCCTAACTGAATTAAGGTTTCTATCGAAAATCTTCAATTCAGCCTGGCTGAATTAGGATTTCTATTGGAAATCTTCAATTCAGCCTGGCTGAATTATGATTTCTATTGGAAATCTTCAATTCAGCCTGGCTGAATTAGGATTTCTATTGGAAATCTTCAATTCAGCCTGGCTGAATTAGGATTTCTATTGGAAATCTTCAATTCAGCCTGGCTGAATTAGGATTTCTATAGGAAATCTTCTATTCAGCCTGGCTGAATTGGGATTTCAATAGAATATCTTTAATTCAACCTGACTGAATTAGTATTTCTATAGTAAATCTTCTGTATTAATCCTTTAATTCATTTCATCTGAATCCAGTTTTCTCTTTTCCCGTAATTATTAATCGTCCTTTGAAAGAATGACAGAACCCCGCCTGACAAAGTACAATTTTAATAATAAATAAAGTATTTCACAAACTTTTAAATTAACTCTAACTCTCTCTAAAAAAAAAGATGACAACTGTCTCGTTGAACAAGACGAATGAAGAAAAAACAAGCAGTCGGGCTGTATGTAAATGAGTTAGACGCCTTAAGGATGTCAACAAACCAGAAGTGACACAAAAGCCAAGTAGAAAAAATCAAAAGTGGTGAAAGGTTTATTTTGACACATAACTTCAAGGAAAATTCACTAAAGGAGACCAATTACAAATACCAAAATAAATGGAGGACTTGTTTTTGTTGGTTGTTTGTTTTGTGGGGGAGAACAAAAATGAGAGATGTAACGGTAAACACAAGGAGAGGCTGTTCTTTGGCGCATGCCTTTAAAATACGAGGTGAAAACATTGATGAGAGAGTGAAATGTCTCACCAAACCTGAGAGTCATTCAAACTCTCTGTAGTTTTGATTACTGAGATGATGAGCTCTCTGGCTGTTTTTTTTTTATTTACCACACTTATTATAACATTATTTCTTATTAGTCGCCCTTGTCTCACTCTCTTTATTTCCTTAATAAACAAAACAAACCAAAAATGGGCTGAACACACACATTCTGTTACATCCTGTCTTGTGTACATGTGGGTGGGCTGGGTGATTGTTCGTGTGTCTCTCCGTGTTCGTCGTGCCTGTTAGTCGGGTGTTTTGCTTACATTTTGCACTTCCTTCTTCTTTTGCTGGCTGTCCGTGCTGTATTGTTGATGCTGTTGTGGTTGTTGTCCATTGCTGTTATTATTGCAAACATTGGAGTGTGTTTATATTTCTCACTGGATGTTGCTGGCAAGTGTTGTTGTTGGTAGCTGCCACCGTCTCCTCCATTAAACATATGAAAAAAAGAGTGCGCATGTGGGTGTTCTTGGTTGGGTTGAATATGACTTGATAGAGGATAGGGCACGTTAGAGTACCATTCACAGCATGGTTGACAAGTGAAAAAGCATGGCCACACGGTCTTCCACTACCGCTGCTCGTGCTGTTGGTGGTGTTGTTGCTGCTGTTGTTCTATTTGATTGTTTTGTTTGTTTGTGTGCACTCTTTTTTTCAAGTGTCAAGCTTGTGTTTTTGAACTTTGTACACTCGTTTTGGTCGTTGTAAGACCACAACCAAAGGGGGGAGAGGAGCGCTGGAGGAACTGCTGCTGTTGCTTGTCTTGTTTTGCTGTCTTTGTCATTATTTGTTATTATTGTATTTGTGTTGTGTTATTATGTGTTCTTGTGTGTAACCTTCTTGTTTGCCGGAATAAGGCACTTATTGTTGTATTTAAGACCTTGAAAGGTTCGGCAGTTTAGAAAGAAGCTTGATAAAGGAGAAAACACAGAACTTCGTATAGCTGAACAATGATTTTAATAAATAAACTTCAATTCAGCCCAGCTGAATTAGGATTTCTATAGGAAATCTTCAATTCAGTCTGGCTGAATTAGGATTTCTATAGGAAATCTTCAATTCAGCCTGGCTGAATTAGGATTTCTATAGGAAATCTTCAATTCAGTCCGGCTGAATTAGGATTTCTATAGGAAATCTTCAATTCAGCCCGGCTGAATTATAATTTCTATAGGGAATCTTCAATTCAGCAAGGCGGAATTGGGATTTCTATAGGAAATCTTCAATTCAGCCTGGCTGAATTAGGATTTCTATAGGAAATCTTCAATTCAGTCTGGCTGAATTATGATTTCTATAGGAAATCTTCAATTCAGCCTGACTGAATTAGGATTTCTATAGGAAATCTTCAATTCAGCCTGGCTGAATTAGAATTTCTATATGAAATCTTCAATTCAGCCCGGCTGAATTAGGATTTCTATAGGAAATCTTCAAGTCGACCGGGCTAAATTAGGATTTCGATAGGAAATCTTCAATTAAACCGGGATAAATTAGAATTTCCATAGGAAATCTTTAATTCAGCCTGGCTGAATTAGGATTTCTAGAGGAAATCTTCAATTCAGCCCGGCTGAATTAGGATTTCTATAGGACAGTAGAACATAATAAGCCCCATAGTACAACACATTGTGAAATCCCAATTGAAAGCAAATGCTTCCCAATGAATATGTTATGATTTCTAAAGGAAATCTTCAAATCAGCCCGGCTGAATTATGATTTCTATAGGAAATCTTCAAATCAGCCCGGCTGAATTAGGATTTCTATAGGAAATCTTCAATTCAGCCCGGCTGAATTAGGATTTCTATAGGAAATCTTCAATTCAGCCCGGCTGAATTAGGATTTCTATAGGAAATCTTCAATTCAGCCCGGCTGAATTAGGATTTCTATAGGAAATCTTCAATTCAGCCCGGCTGAATTAGGATTTCTATAGGAAATCTTCAATTCAGCCCGGCTGAATTAGGATTTCTATAGGAAATCTTCAATTCAGCTTTGCTGAATTACGATTTCCATATGAAATTTTCAATTCAGCCTGGCTGAACTACGATTTCTATAGGAAATCTTCAATTCAGCCTGGCTGAATTAGGATTTCTATAGGAAATCTTCAATTCAGCTCGGCTGAATTAGGATTTCTTTAGGAAATCTTCAATTCAGCCCGGCTGAATTAGGATTTCCAGAGGAAAACTTCAATTCAGCCTGGCTGAATTAGGATTTCTATAGGAAATCTTCAATTCAGCCCAGCTGAATTAGGGTTTCATGATGAAATAAGCTGCGTGATTGGCGTTAAATTGTTTTTTTTTTAATTCATACAATTAATGTTCGAATGCAGTTGTCGTATTTGTAATGCATGTTGTATTGCCTTATTCAGGGAAGATGATATTTAACCCAAAGCATGCTTTAGTAGAATTCAAGACATAGCTAGGACAAGTTTCAATTCAATAAAAATACCTAAAATACAATCTTTCCTATATGATCCCTAGAAGTCACATATGGCTAGAGTCAATGGGACAGTAGAACACAATAAGCCTCATAGTACAACACATTGTGAATTCCCAATTGAAAATAAATGGTTCCCAATGAATAAATTAGCAAAAAAATCGATTTATTGTACTCACCCTTCTCCTGTAATTGTTGACGTTTGGTATCGCCTTTTAATATCTCCGCCGTGTGGACCAGCTCATTAAGTTGCGGTTTTTTCATTTTCAGTTCATGCAAAACTTTCTGCAAAAATTAAAAAAAAAACAACAACCACGATAGATGGATTGGATAAATGAATGAATATGGTCGGATAGATGGATGGTTGGATGGATGGATAATCAAAACAAAGTGGAGGGAAAGCAAAAATAACAATAATACAACAACAACAATAACATCATATAAATAATACCAACAACTAAACAATAGTTCGTTCGTTCGGTTTATTTATTTTTTTTTTTTAATTTAAAGTTTGTGCTAATTTCCCACCCCGCCCAGGGGAGTAAAGGCAGATCTCTTATGGATGTGCGTGCCAAAAGGAAAAAAGTTTTGTTTTGTTATTGTTGTGTTTCGCTTTGCCTAGTTAGCAAAAACTGTTAGTCAGTCAAAGGATGTCTCGGAATGATGTTAGTTTGTACATAGCAAAACAACAACAACAACATAAAGTAGAATCCATTTGCTTTACTCGGGCTTACCTCCTGCTTTTCTATGGCCATGCGAACGGCATCGACATCATCGACTGGCACACTTTGGATTTTAATCATGTTTTGTTCCCACGTCAACCAATCGGATATTTGCAAAACGGACTTGTCAAAGCTACCAGCCAATGCTCCAGTGCCGCTGGGTTCGTCGTTATATTCTGCAATGAAGAAAAAAGAAAGAAAGAAAACAAAAACAACGTCAACATCAACATCGGTAAACAGGAAATAATTTTACATGAAATTGATTTTTCTTTTCACTTCAATGACTGGAAACAGACAGGAGGATAGATATCATCAGAAGCATGACTTCTTAATGGAGGTTGTCTATTTTTTTGTATTTTTTAATTGCTTTGTTGGTACTTTCAGTTTTTTTTTTAATGACGGTCTTTGGCTTTTTAAATGGTTTAGTTATTATTAATTTTTTATGTAAATAATTTGATTCTATTAATGGTATCATTACATTCTAATTAGAAGGAAATAATATCATAGCAGAAATCTAACGAATAAGGGACTTTGTATAACAACTTCGTAAGGATAATTGTATAAATAAATAGATCCTATATTTGCAAATCTTCTAAAGGTTTGAGAAATGATATGGCGTATAAAAAATCGATTACTGGTTACAGTAGCAAATAATAATCCTATTTTCCATTTCAAATGCATTGAGAGGTCCTTAAACCCTCTGAATAAAATCATTTAATCTTTGATTATCAATCGTTTGAGTAAGTGTATACCGTGAGAATATTTCAAAAGGATTCTAGAGGTACTCATAACACATTTCATCATTTACTAATAATGAATAATATAACACATTTCTAAGATAGGGGAGCGTATTCATTGAAAGGCTTTAAAAAGCGAGAACATAAACTAGAACAGCTTTGCAATTGGCACAGCTTCAATTGTGGAATGAGATGAAAGTGAAAAAACGTTATCGCTTAGAAACTGAAAACGAATAGCTTTTATAATTACTAGCATATACCCGCTACTGTGTTAGCGAATGTGGGATGTATTTAAAACCCTATACCGACCATATTATTATTAAACTTTTAGAACCATTTAGTACATATGTTCTCTTTAGTAAGTTTTTCAAATCTACCTTTATATCTCAACCCTACGTACCCATTCCGATCGCAACAGAAATCTACCTCTATACTAAATTTGGTGTCAATTCTTACACTTTGTACTCAAATCAAATATAGATTCACTTAAATCAAAATTGAGTATCATTTAGTTGAATGCCATTAAGTACCAAATTTCATGATCTGAACTCTGAAGGTTCACCTAAATCCAAATCTTACCAAATTTAGTTCCATTTAACACACATACACCAATCATACACCCTCACTGTGATCCTAATTTCATGTTTCAGGATTTAAACTCTATCGGTTCACCCACAATACAAATTGTATCAAATTTAGTACACAGTAGTACGAATATCAAAAACTTCCAACTTAACCCAAACCAACACCCCCACAGTGATCCTAAATCTAAATTTCAGGATTCCAACTCTATAGCTTCATCCACAATTTAAATTGTACCAAATTTGGTACACATTAGTACACATCTCTAAAACTTCCTACATTTCTCAATCTTACACCTTAACAATGATCCTGACTCCAAATTTCATGATTCTACCCCTATTGGTTCGCCTAAAATTCAAATTGTACCAAATTTAGTACCCAGTAGTACCAATTTCCAAAACTTCATACATACCCAATCCTAAGTCCTAAATCTAAATTTCAGGGTTCCAACTCTATCGCTTCATCCACAACTTAAATTGTACAAAATTTAGTACACATTAGCACAAATTTCTGCATATCTCAATCTTACACCTCAAAAATGATCCTGACTCCAAAAAAAAAAAAAAAAAAAAATTAAAACTTCCTACATATCTTACACCTCAACAATGATCCTGACTCCAAATTTCATGATTCTAGCTTTACTGGTTCACCTAAAATTCTAATTGTACCAAATTTAGTACCATTTAGTACGAATTTCCAAAACTTCCTACTTAACTCAAACCAACACCCCTCCCCCCAATGATCCTAAATTAAAGATTCAGAATTCCAATTCCATCGCTTCGCCGATAATTTAAATTGTACCAAATTTAGTACACATTAGTACAAATTTTTAAAACTCCCTACATATCTCAATCTTACACCTCAACAATGATCCTGACTCCAAATTTCATGGTTCTAGTTCAATTGGTTCACCTAAAATTCAAATTGTACCAAATTTAGTACCATTTAGTACCCATAAGTAATAATGTCTTAAAATTAGTCCTGACCCCAATCCTATACCCCTACAGTGATCCTGACTCCAAATTTTATTGTTCCCGCTCTATCGATTCACCCAAATCCAAATTGTACCGATTATAGTACGATTTAGTACTTTTCGCACACATAAGTAACAAATTTCCGAAACTACGTACATATCCCAATCCTATACTCCGACGGTAATGTTAATATAAATTTTTAGGATTCCAGCTCGATTTGTACCTCTAAATTAAATTTGTACCAAATATAGTACCATATAGTACTTTTCGTACACATGTGTATATGGTTTCAAAACCATCTCCTTATATCGAATCTACTTACGAATGAATTTATGGTGATAAATTCTTTACCAAACGAGTATTCGCCAAAGAATGTTCGCACACACATAACGAGCGAGAGCACACAACAACGTTGTGTGCTCTGTTGGTGTTTGAAATTCTTTCTGACATTCTCTCACGAATGAAAACAAACATTCCCGAATTCTCGCGAATGATCAAAAAGGCAACGACAATAATAAACTAACGTCGTGAACTCAATAGTTGTTGGGCATGTGTTTTGTTATTCCACACACTTTCTGCTACACACACACACACACATTCATTCGTTGTGTGTGTTTACTTTTTTATGATATTTTTGTGTGTTGTTGTTTTTAACAGTGCTCGCGAGCATTCGCGAACATTTGTTTTTTGAGTTTTTCAAAAGAATGTTCTTCAGCAAAAAAATGCTCGCGAAAGAATGAATCGACGACGCTTGCAGCGAAATTTTATCGTTCGTGATTTTTTCGTACAATGCGAACATCCGCGAGAGATTGCAAATGCTTGTTCATTTATTGTAACTTTATCATTCGCGATAAATTGAAAACATTCGAATTCTCGCCCGTGAGCATTCGTGAAAAAGAGCGTATTTTAATCATTCTTCGCACATTGAAGACTTGTTGCCATTTTAAAGTTATCTTCATAATACCTCTCTCATAGAAGTCCTGATCTCTATTTGCAAAAAAACTCTAGTAGTCGATTTTCACAATCATCCCTAGATACCAATTTTTTATCATTAAAGAAATTTTGCAATGCAAGTAAGATATGAAAATCGCTTGGTGCCACTTTCGAACTGTATGGCGGATCCATTAAACCATCCCAAAGCTCCTAACGTTGTCTTGTTGGTACACGACATCACTCCTGTTGGCCAATTCTAGCCATTTTCGGTCAATTGCTATCTTCAAACGGTCCAGTTGTTGACAGTAGAGATCAGAACTTAGCGTTTGGCCATATGGAAGCAACTCATAATAAAAAATCCCCTTCCCAATCCACCAAATGAATGATTTTTTTATTATGAGTTGAGCGTTTTATGTGATTCACAGCTCTTTGACCACGGTCGTTTTTGCACAAGGTTATTTCTCATGTGAACCATTTCTCATCTCCAGTCACCATCCGTTTAAGAAATGGGTCTATCTCATTCCGTTTGGCCAAGGCTTCGCAGATGGAAATTCGTTCCATTCTATTTTTTGTGTTAATTGGTGTGATACCCAAAAATCGAGGTTCTTTTTGAATCCAGCTTTGTGTAAATAGTTTAAAACAGTTTTATAGTCGATTTTTAGCTCCTGGATGATGTTACGACTGCCAACATGCTCGATATTTTCGACTACCGGTCTAATGGATTTATTTTTCCCCAACCTAATATATGTCCTTCTATCTGTTGTTATCACTCTAGCGTCTAAACGAATTGAGATTTGGTTTGCTGGCAGGTCAAGTTCGAGGATGGGCTATATCGGTCCACGTTTAGGCATAGCTCCCTTGTGAGGATACCCCCCAAATTTTCGGTATTTTGGGGGTATTGAGCGCGTTTTTCAACGGTTTTCGCTGAAATTTGGTACATTGGGTTCTTATTGAGTACTAAGTTTCCCCACCAAAATTTGTTTAAATATAGATCCACTTTTTCTGGTAGCCCACATATAACAATACCCCCCAATTTTCTGTATTTGGGGGTTTTATCGCATTATTGACCGAAATGGCTGAAGCTTAGTACTTTGAGTACTTATTGGGTAAAAAATATCACCATTAAATATTATAAATATAGGCCCATTTTTTCGGGTAGTCCCATATAAGGGTTCCCCCAAATTTTCGGTGTTTTGGGGTTCTTAAGCACCTTTTCAACCGAATTGGCTGTAATTTAATACCTTGAGTTCTTATTGGGTAGAAAATCTCACCACTAAAAATTATAAATATAGGTCAAGTTTTTCGGGTAGCCCCCATATAAGGGTACCACCCAATTTTCGCGTTTTTTCAACCAAATGCGCTAAAATTTAGTATTTTGTAGTCGTATATGGTAACAAATCCCCCTCCCAAAAATTATAGATTTTCGACCCCTTTTAGGAGTAGTTCCCATATAAACCCCTATTTATTTAAAAATAATTATCAGATTTGTTCCGTCGGTTGGGTTTGTCTCCATATAGGCGTTTTCTACCATAGTATGGAGGATAGTCGATACATGAAATAGTCAGTGTTTAACCTACAAAGTATTGAATTCTAAGACGATTTAGACATCTGTTGTAATCAATCCGCCTTCTAAGGATATCGTGATAAAAAAAACTCGAACCTGACGACAATGAAATATATCGGCCAGCATAAATCTCATCCATATAATGATACCTCCTAAAGGAAAGAATTCTATATTTTCATTGTAAATATCTGTCAGTATACCCATGGTGACGCTTGGTGTGGGAGATAATGAAAGGAGTGGACCGGTAGGTTCCGCCTTCTAACGTCATAAAGGCATGATTAAAATATTAGGTTGTGCAAAGTATTATTCAAATCGGGTAGTCGGTTCGCGTGATATTAAAAATGAATTTTCAGCAACATTTTTACAATTTTAGGTGGGAGGTACCAGAAAGAGTGGTCCGATTGGTTACATCTTCCAAACTTTAATTAGGCTTGAAAGAAGTATTACTATGAAACATTTGTCATCAAATGACCATTGGTTAAGCAAAATTTCTCATGGCGTGGAAGGTACCAGAATAAGCGGACCGAAGGTCCCATCTTGGGATTCAATCCAGGCCGGGTAAAAATATTACGATGTGCAAAGTTTGAATGAAATTGTACTGGAAGGAGTGAACCGATAAATACAATTTTCCCACTTTATACAGGGGTATGGTTAAAATATTAGGTTGTGCAAAATTTGGTTTGAATCCCAGAAGAATTAAAAACCTCGCCAAATCGGAAAAATGTTAAGGTTTTCTTCACTATTTGGCTCACATCATGCATTTTTCAACAAATAAAATCGTTATTATGCCTCAAGCACCGTACCCATTAGATTTGGCCCCCGTCGACTTTTTCCTATTCCCTAAACTGAAGAGACCGATGAAAGGAAATTGTTTTGCTTCGTTTGAGGAGATAAAATAAAAATCGAAATATGTCCTTTTGGCTATACTAAAAACATGCGTCTCAGATGTTTTTCTAGGATTGGAAAAAACGTTTGAATAAGTGCTTTGTATCCGAAGGCACCACATCCGAATATACATTTTATTTTTTGATCGAAGCTCGTATTCTTGATCAGAATAACAGTGTATGCCGATGTTGCCATGTCCGTCTATTAATATCAGGGTTTTCAACAAAATTGGCTATATTTATATTTTTTGGTTAGCAAATCTTCATGCCAAAAATTATAAATCTCAGTCGATCTTTGGGTATAGACCCCTTACAAACGTTCTGCCACTTTATAGGTATTTTGGCGGTTATGGACAAATTTCTTTCCGGAACATTTTCATTTGAAACAGTGTCAAAAATTTTTTTTGTCGGAATAAAAATCTAAAGTTTTGTATTGAAAATCATATAAAGGCAGAAAAAACATTTTCATTTGCAAAAACAAAAAACAACATGGATAACAAAAAACTTTGATAAATAATATATGCACTCTAAAACTTAACCTTATTAGGCTAATGACATCCAAAGATATAAACATAATTCCCAAAATAATTTCCCTTACACTCCATAATAACAAAATTTTGTTTGCCAAAATACACCTCACTTTCCCAAGGCGTACTACATATTTTCCCCAACAACAAATCTTGACCATTTCCTTTTTGTGTGTGTGTGTTTTGTTCTAACTGGACTATAATGATGTTGAGAGATTTTTCTGCCATTGTGGTTTTCCATGTCAGCAACAATAAGCTATCAAAATATTACAACTAAAAATTTCTTGTTTAGATGCAAACATGACCACAATTGTCGAGATGTTCTCAACTTGTGTGTGTGTGTTTTCTGTTTTAGTTTATTATGTCATTGTTTTTTCTTTTTTTTTTTTTTTTTGTACTTTACAATTGTCATGAACCGGAAACAATAATAAAATGTCACAATCTTGTTAAGAACATATGTCCCAATTATATGATCTTCTTTTTTTTTGGGGTTTTAATAATTGAATACAAAATGTTGAATGTCGTTTTGTGGGATTTTTTTATTACATCAAAAGAAAATTTAAATTGTTAAGATTTATATTTATTATGGAATTTTCAAAATTTATATTTCAATGACTGGATTTTTATATCCTACACAACTATGTTGTCAGGGTATTATAGCTTTGTGCAGCCCCAAGAAGTTGTAACGCCGCGAAATATTGGTCCTAAACCCACTTTTAAGTATACAGATCGTCATATCTCGACAAGCTGAGTCGATCTAGACATGTGTGTCCGTCCGTCCGTCTGTCCATTATAATTTGTAAACACGATACAGGACACAGTTATGGACCAATCTTCACGAAATTTTGCATGTAGGATGAATTCGGCCCAATGAAGATCCCTATTGTTTTTGGTAAAGATCGGTTAGCTTTAGGGGATGAAATGCACCAAACACTTAATTTTTTCCGTTTTTCTGGTCGCTCTGAAGGACATAGACCCAAGAAGTTGATAACATATCCAAGAGGAGTGGCTCACCTTTAAATTGATACCAATTATATTGTCGTATGTAGTCGGATGTGTGAGTTACACTTAAATATTTACTGGTGATTAAGTACTGAAATATTATTTAGTAACCCGTTACCACACTAGAGGGCGAAAATATAGCGCTGATCGCTTTGAAATTTTCCCTGAGGTTTCAGTTGTGATCAAGGACAACGCCTATCATTTTCAGCGATGATCAGATAATAACTTTGTGATGAAGTGGACCGAAAACTTATAAAATACAAAAAAAAAAAATAGTGCAGAATTATAAGCCAAACATCGCAACACAACTCACGGTGAAGGGAATCTGGACAACTAATTAGAAGGGCTGTAGTGAGTATTAGTAATATTCGGAATATATGTCAGTGTAAGGAAGAGGTGCTGTTGACCTCGGGTAAAAGGTGCAAATATCACGAAATATTCCCGAGGCTCGGAATAAACATCCGCTGAAATTTAGAGTAACGTGATAGTTGTGTAGGGTCTCGTATGGTCGGCCCCGTCTGACTATACTGCTCCGCTCCCTGGTTTAAAATTAATTTTTCAATGCCTACATTTGGCGTGGATTTTTATACCTTTCACCACACTGTAGTGCAGGGTATTATGTCTTTGTGCATATGTTTGTAACAAGCAAAAGGAAACGAAATAGACCCATGGTTCCTTTTGAGAAAATGCATAGAATTACTTTCTGAATCGCTTTATGCATGTCCGTCCGTCCGTTCGACCATGTACTTTTTCTGAATTAGGTCCAGACTAATGTATGCGAAATTTTGTTGGAATCGGTACAGATTTAGATATAACTCCCATATATATTGTCGTCCGATTTTATGTGAATGATGCACTAAACTCCCAATATTTGTCCGATTGGCACAAAATTTTGCACAGGGTTCTGAATTAGGTCCAGACTAATGTATGCGAAGTTTTGTTGGAATCGGTACAGATTTAGATATAGCTCCCATATATATAGTCGTCCGATTTTATGTGAATGATGCACCAAACTTCCAATATTTGTCCGATTGGCACAAAATTTTGTAGAGTGTTCTGAATTAGGTCCAGACTTATGTATGCGAAGTTTTGTTGAAATCGGTTCAGATTTATATATAGCTCCCATATATATTTTCGTCCGATTTTAGGTGATGATGCACTAAACTCCCAATATTTGTCCGATTGGAACAAAATTTTGCACAGAGTTCTGAATTAGGTCCAGACTAAGGTATGCGAAGTTTTGATGAAATCGGTTCAGATTTAGATATAGCTCCCATATATAGTTTCGTCCGATTTAAGGTAAATAGGGCACAAAAATGCCTTAGAAAAAAATGGGTCAGATTAAGATATAGCTCCCATATATATTTTCGTCCGATTTAAGGTAAACCAGTGAGCGGGGCAGTATAGTCGGACGGGGCCGACCATATGATACCCTACACAACTACCACGTAAAGCAAACTTTCTGCGGTTCTATATTTGAACCATCTGGACCACCTAGAGGCCGACAATTATTACTAATTTTCAGTACAGCCCTTCTAATTACTTGTCCAGATTCCCTTCCCTTGTGTTGTGATGTTCTTATTCCCATTGGAGCCTATAGATCGACTCGAAAAAATACAAAAAATTAAGTTTTCGGTCCACTTCATCACACTATAATAATCTGATCATCACCGAAAATTTTAGGCGTTATCCTTGACCATAACTGGAACTTCATGGAACATTTTAAAGCGATCAGCGCTATATTTCCGCCCTCTAGTGTGGTAAAGGTTTACTAAATAATATCTGAATACATAAGCACCTGTAAATGTTTAAGTGTAACTCCCACATCTGAGTACATACAACCATATAATTGGTATCAATTTAAAGGTCAACCACTGTCCTTGAATATACCAACAACTTTTCGGGTCTATGTCCTTCAGGGGTAAATCTATACGCTATAGAATACAAATTTTGTAATTTTTCACACAAAAGTCAGGGTCCATTTGACCCGCTAAATATTGACCGATCCTTATCAAAACAGGCAAGCTTATTCTTTGGCCCGATCCCCTTCTCTATGTAAAATTTCGCGATGTTTGGGTCATAATTGCGGCCTCTAGAACGACCAGAAAAACCGATAAAAATTAAGTATTTGGTCCATTTAATCCCCTAAATATTAACCGATCTTTACCAAAAACAATAGGGGTCTTCATTGGCCAGAACCCACCCTACATGCAAAATTTCGTGAAGATTGGTCCATAACTGTGGCCTGTATCGTGTTTACAAAATATAATGGACAGACGGACGGACGGACGGACACACATGTCTAGATCGACTCAACTAGTCGAGATATGACGATCGGTATACTTAAAGGTGGGTCTAGGACCAATATTTCGCGGCGTTACAAACTCTTGGGGCTGCACAAAGCTATAATACCCTGACAACATAGTTGTGTAGGGTATAATGAGGCACCAAAGTCCCTATGTAACTTTCGATTTACACGAAATTGTGCACAGCGTAATGTATTAGGTCTAGAATGAAGTATGTTAAGTTTTCTGAAAATCGGTTCAGATTTAGATATAGCTACCATATATTTTTTCGTCCGATTTAATGTAAATGGTGCACCAAAGACCCTAAATATCTTTCGATTTGCACGAAATTTTGCACAGCGTAATGAATTGGGTATAGAATGATGTGTGTTAAGATTCCTGAAAATCGGTTCAGATTTAGATATAGCTCCCATATATATTTTCGTCCGATTTGAGGTAAATATGGCACTAAAATCCCTATATATCTTTCGATTTGCACGAAATTTAGCATAGGGCACTGAATTAGGTACAAAATGATGTGTGCTAAGATTCGTGCAAATCGGTACAGATTTAGATATAGTTCCCGTATATAATTTCGTCCGATTTTATGAAAATGGTGAACCAAAGTCCCTATATAACTTTCGATTTGAACGAAATTCTGTGTAGTGTACTGAATTGAGTCTTGAATGACCTGTGTTAAGTTTCGAAACAATCGGTTCAAATTTAGATATAGTTCCCGTATATAATTTCGTCCGATTTTTTGAAAATGGTGAACCAAAGTCCCTATATATCTTTCAATTTGCACGAAATTTGGCATAGGATACTGAATTAGGTTGAGAATGATGTGTGCTAAGTTTCGTGGCAATCGGTTCAGATTTAGTTATAGCTCCCATATATATATATTTTTGTCCTAGGCCGATTGACACAACGTACTGAAATTTGTATTCCCTCGACAAGGCGACGTCTGTTTGGATACATATGTAGAATATACCCAATGTGGTGAAGGGTATCATATAGTCTGCCCAGTCGGACTTTACTACATTCCTTATTGGTTTAAAATTAATTTATCCATGCGTATATATAAGCGTGGATTTTTTTACTATTAATCTTTCAATGCTCATATATAGGCGTGGATTTTTTAAATCTCTTAATCATATGAGCGTGGATTTTTTTTTTAATTCATATTTCAATGCCAGCTGTAATCGAAACCTTTGTATTCACTATTCATGACCCATTTAGTCGTGCACTTGATATCCCCTCTTTTAAATAGACTCTTGTTTTTCATCCATTACCTTGCCCCTAATGTTATGCTTTAATTTATGTCACCACAAAACAGAACTAGTAGTTCACCTTCTGGTTATTTATGCTGATTTAAAGAACCACAAAAACATGAAACGAAAAGCAAATGACTTTCGCATAATGGAGGAGGTGGTGTGAGTGGTTGGGCGACAGCCAGCCTATGTATTGGTCCTTGAACACTATAAGATATGATCCTAGTTTCATAGACTCCGATAACAAAAAAAGCAAAAAAAAAACACTTAAGAAATATAAGCTGCAAAAAGTGGCAACAAAAAAAGAAAACTAAGAAAAATATTGCCATACAGGTGAAACACCCTCAAAGTGACTATGCTGATGGCTGGCTGGATGGAGGTGAGATAGATGAGTAAGTAGTCTTCTAAAAAAACCCAAAGGATTAAATGTAGATTTAGTGGTGTCTCTTTTTTATCTTCTACTTCTTATATCTCTTCGTTTTTTCTATTATGATGTTTTCCTTTATTTTTTTCTTCTTCTTAACCAAACAAAACCTTGAATAACCAAACCAGGATTTATTAAGAACTAGAACACCCATCCACTTCCTTCTGGCTGCATGAGTGTGTGTGTGTGTCGGAGGAAGTGTAGACGAGAAGGAAGTGTAACAGCTTAAGCGTAATAGGAAAACATCTGTACAGAATAATGACCATTTGTTGGTAAGATTGTGTTTTTGTTGCGATGGTGGTCACAAAAAGGGGAAAGGATAGAAGAGAGTAGCTTCTGAAGAA
This sequence comes from Musca vetustissima, assembly GCF_032173495.1. Classification (NCBI taxonomy): domain Eukaryota; kingdom Metazoa; phylum Arthropoda; class Insecta; order Diptera; family Muscidae; genus Musca; species Musca vetustissima. The sequence continues at coordinate 279,870 of NW_026882924.1, forward strand.
CTTTGTTATTTGTTTGGTGGCACTTAAGTTGTCTTTTGTTGCCTTGCCACTTTTACATTGCAATCCACAAACGCCATCGTCATCATCATCACCTGCAAACAATATTTGCATAGAGGAGTGCGGCTCAATGCGCTCTATCATTAGGCAATGAAGGAAAAAGAGAAGACTAAAACAACACAGAAGGAGGATATCATCTTGTGAAAACAAAAATACGAAAGGAGGAAAATAAATGAAAATAGATATAAAGTGTAGTCAAATTGAAATAATATACGAGGTGTGGAAAAGAACAGTGTATGCCTAACATATTTATACCCTTCACCACACTGTGGTACAGGGTATTATGTCTTTGTGCATATGTTTGTAACAGGCAAAAATAATCGAGATAGACCCATGGCTCCTTTTGCGAATATCCATAGAATCACTCTCTAAGTCGATTTATGCATGTCCGTCCGTCCGTCTGTCTGTCCATGTTAAATTGTAAACAAAGTACAGGTCGCATTTATGATCCGAATTGGATGAAATTTGGCACAGCTCATTTGTTTGGCCCAAGAATGAACCCTATTGAAATTGGGAATAATCGGTTTAGATTTAGATATAGCTCCCATATATATCTTCGTCCGATTTAAGGTAAATGGTGCATTAAAGTCCCTATATATCTTTCGATTTGCACAAAATTTGGCACAAAGTACTGAATTAAGTCTAGAATGAGGTGTGCAAAGTTTTGAGAAAATCGGTTCAGATTTAGATATAGCTCCCATATATAGTTTCGCCCGATTTTAGTTAAATAGTCCACTAAAGTTCTTGGAAACGTAATGAATAAGGTCTAGAATGATGTTTGCCAAGTTTCGTGCAAATCGGTTCAGATTTAGATATAGCTCCCATATATAGTTTCGCCCGATTTTAGGTAAATAGTCCACTAAAGTCCTTGGAAATCTTTTAACTTGCACGAAATTTGGCACAGCGTAATGAATAAGGTCTAGAATGATGTTTGCCAAGTTTCGTGAAAATCGGTTCAGATTTAGATATAGCTCCCATATATATCTTCGTCCGATTTAAGGTAAATGGTGCACCAAAGTCCCTATATATCTTTCGATTTGCACGAAATTTGGCACAGCGTACTAAATTAAGTATAGAATGATGTGTGCAAAGTTTCGTGAAAATCGGTTCAGATTTAAATATAGCTCCCATGTATAGCTTCGCCCGATTTTAGGTAAATAGTCCACAAAAGTCCCTGGAAATATTTTGATGTGCACGAAATTTGGTACAGAGTTATGAATAAGATCGAGAATTATGTCTGTCAACTTTCGTGCAAATCGGTTCAGTTTTAGATATAGCTCCCATGTGTATTTTCATCCGATTTAAGGTAATTAGTGCACCAAAGACCGTATATATCATTCGATTTGCACGAACTTTGGTATAGGGTACTGAATTAAGTCTAGAATGATGTTGCTAAGATTCGTGAAAAGATGTTATATAAATTAGTGTCTGGCATGTTTCACTGAAATCGGGTTTTCAATGACTAATCACAGGCTTGGATTTAAAAAAAAACTATTAATAGGCGCGGATTTTTAAAAAATAATTTTTACAGCCTATATCTAGGCGTGGATTATTTTAAATATATTTTACAGCCTATATTTAGGCGTGGATTATTTTAAATATATTTCACAGCCTATATCTAGGCGTGGACTATTTTTAAATATATTTTACAGCCTATATCTAGGCTTGGATTATTTTAAATATATTTTACAGCCTATATCTAGGTGTGGATTATTTTAAATATATTTTGCAGCCTATATCTAGGTGTGGATTATTTTAAATATATTTTACAGCCTATATCTAGGCGTGGAATATTTTAAATATATTTTACAGCCTATATCTAGGCGTGGATTATTTTAAATATATTTTACAGCCTTTATATAGGCGTGGATTATTTTAAATATATTTTACAGCCTATATTTAGGCGTGGATTTAAAAAAAGTATTTTTTACAGCCTATATCTAGGCGTGGACTATTTTTAAATATATTTTACAGCCTATATCTAGGCGTGGATTATTTTAAATATATTTTGCAGCCTATATCTAGGCGTGGATTTTTTTAAATATATTTTACAGCCTATATCTAGGCTTGAATTATTTTAAATATATATTACAGCCTATATCTAGGTGTGGATTATTTTAAAATTTATTTTACAGCCTATATCTACGCGTGGATTATTTTTAAATATATTTTACAGCCTAAATCTAGGTGTGGATTATTTTAAATATATTTTACAGCCTTTATATAGGCGTGGACTATTTTTAAATATATTTTACAGCCTATATCTAGGCGTGAATTATTTTTAAATATATTTTACAGCCTATATCTAGGCGTGGATTATTTTAAATATATTTTACAGCCTATATCTGGCGTGGATTTTTTTAAATATATTTTACGTGGATTTTTTTACAAATATTCGCCAGGTCCCTAAAAACTTAACAAATATTTATATCCACCCCTCATTGTTGACAACAAATCCCAACAATATTGTTGCCGTGTGTGTGTGAGCAAACAATGCCAAAAACACCCAACAAATGAGTGAAGTGGAAAAACTGAATGAAAGTCGGAAGGGACCAAAGAATGACTGTCGGAGAATGAAATGAATGCAAAAATACTTCATAAGCTGCTTTTGGTTAAAAGAAAAAACAAACAACGAAAACATTGCAGTACGAAAACCAAACTGAAAATATTTTGAAACAAATAACTTCAAAAAGATATGACAAAGTCTTTAAGTTGAAATATGGAAAAGGGGAAAATTTCCCTGGGAATTGGCAGGAAGGTTTGTTGTTTTTAATAGTTATGTATTTCATAGAGGAGGATATTTTCATTACATGAGTCCATAACGAGTTTTATTCCGTAACAAATATTTAAAAACAAACAAAATTAATATACCCTCCATACTATGGTGGAGGGTATAAAAAATATATAGGCATTGAAAAAATCCACTCCTAGATATAGACACTGAAAAATTAATTTAAAAAATCCACTCCTTAATATAGGCATTTAAAAATTACTTTTAAAAAATCCACACCTATATTTAAGCATTGAAAAATTAATTTTATCCAGTAAGGAAAGCGCAAAAGTCGGACGGGACCGACTATATGTTACCCTTCACCACTTTGGGTACATACAAGAGATGCTCATATATACAATATCCTTTTGATATAATTGACATAACATCCGTGGAGAACCACTGAAATGGAATCGGACGAAGTTAACTGCGTACATAGATATTTGAACTAAATTAAAACAAAACATACGCATAAAATCGGAAGAAAATATATATGGGAGCTATATCTAAATCTGAATCGATTCCAGCGAAATTTCGGATACATACATTTGGACCTAATACAGTACGCTGTGGAAGATTTTGTCTCAATCAGCCTAAATTTGACGATTTGGTACTCCATTTACATAAAATCGGACGAAACTATATATGGGAGCTATATCTTAATCTGAACCGATTTCAACAAAACTTGGCATACATCGACCTAGATCTAGTACTCTGTGCAAAATGTTGTCTCAATTGGACCAATATTGGAAGTATAGTGCACCATTTACATAAAACCGGACGAAACTATATATGGGAGCTATATCTAAATCTCAAACGATTTCAACAAAACTTGAAACACATCAATCTAGACCTAATTCTGTACTCTGTGCAAAATGTTGTCACAATCGGACCAATATTAGAAATTTGGTGCACCATTTACCTAAAATCGGACGAAACTATATATGGGAGCTATATCTAAATCTGAACCGATTCCAACAACACTTCGCACACATCAATCTAGACCTAATTTAGTACTCTGTGCAAAATGTTGTCACAATCGGACCAATATTGGAAATTTGGTGCACCATTTACATAAAATCGGACGATACTATATATGGGAGCTATATCTAAATCTGAACCGATTTCTCCCAATTTCAATAGGGTTCATCCTTGGTCCAAATAAGTGACATATGCCAAATTTCATCCAAATCGGATCATAAATGCGACATATACTTTGTTCACAAAAATACATGGACGGACGGACAGACGGACATGCATAAATGGACTCAGAAAGTGATTCTATGTATATTCTCAGAAGGAACTATGGGTCTATCTCGATTCCTTTTGCCTGTTACAAACATATGCACAAAGACACAATACCCTGTACCACAGTGTGGTGAAGGGTATAAAAATCCACGCCTATATGTAGGCATTGAAAAATTTAATTTTTAAAAATCCACATGGGCATTCAGAAATATATCCGCCTATATTTGGACATTGAAAAATGAATTTTAAAAGTCCAGGCCTACATTTGGACATTGAAAAAAGAATTTTAAAAGTCCACGCCTATATTTAGGCATTGAAAAAATGAATTTTTAAAGTCCACGCCTAAATTTAGGCAATACCTATATTTAGGCATTGAAGAAATGAATTTTAAAAGTCCAGGCCTACATTTAGGCATTGAAAAATGAATTTTAAAAGTCCACGCCTATATTTAGGCATTGAAAAAATGAATGTTAAAAGTCCACGCCTATATTTAGGCAATGCCTATATTTAGGCATTGAAAAAATGAATGTTAAAAATCCACGCCTACATTTAGGCATTGAAAAATGAATTTTAAAAGTCCACGCCTATATTTAGGCATTGAAAATTTTGTTTTAAAAGTCCACGCCTACATTTAGGCATTGAAAAATGAATGCTAAAAGTCCACGTCTATATTTAGGCATTGAAAATTTTGTTTAAAAATTCACGCCTCCCTATAGCTGTTAAAAATTTAATTAAAAAACCCACGAACGAACGCCTATTTATGGGCATAATTTAAAAATTCTACGCCTATAAATAGGCCAATCGACGACTAAATCCTTCTTCCCTCACCATTTCAAATCTCTAAAAGTTTTCATAGGTGTTACGTCAATATTTGTAAGGTTCGAGGTGTGACTAAGGAATTTTATTTTCACACCTACACATCCAAATAGTCCACAAAACAGCCAGTTAGTCTCAATTCTTCAATCAACCTGCATTCATTGCTATACTCCCCTACTCACTTAAACCTAGACTCACAAATGCAACCAAGCTGTCAGTCATTTAGCCATCCAGCCAACCAGATAACCAGCCAACCGCGCTGTTTGTTACAACGTGTGTGTGTGTGTCAAAGTCCTTCTGTACACACTTAAGCAATAAACAGGCAATTGTGTCTCATCTTTTTCTCAGTTTGTTATTTTGCGGAAGAAAAAGAAGAAGCGCCTGAACCGAGCTAGCTATCCAACACTTGCAATGCTAGTCTACCAACAACAACAACAGCAGCAGACACAGAAAGTATTATTGGCAAGTGTGTGTTCATGACTGGGCTCAACATGGCTATGAGCTTTTGTTTGGCTGTGTGAGTGCGTGTGTGCATTTATGTTTCCTTTTTCCGTTTAGGACATTGACTTTGGTTGTAGGGGCTCATAAATACACACACATGGGTGTGTATGTGTTTGTGTTGTGTGAATCAAAGTGGTAAATTGTTGATGAAAGAAGAACCAGATTTCTGTTTTATTTTTATTTCATATTTCTTTTTTTCTTCATACATATTTCCTCTGGCACATTCACAGAATATTACATTTTACAATTTTGTTATTTTCATGTTGGTGTTGCTGCTGCTGTTGTTGTTGTTGTCGCCGTTGTTACATTTTCGTTCGTCTTCTGCTTCCTGGCTTGACATTAAATTTTGTTGGTGTTGTTGTTGTTGTTGCAACAACTCGTGTATGATGTTTTGCGTAATAACATTGTAAAGATGTGTTGAATCCGATGATGGTGACGATGATGATTGCTAAAGAGGGTCCGACGAGGCAGTTTTGATATAAAAACCGTTTATTTGAAATGAATTCAATTAATGTCTACATTTTCGGGATGTAATTATAAAAGAAAGGAAATTAACACATACTTTTAGGTGGCAAGAAATGTGGAGTTGAAATTTCACGACATAATTTTAGGGTTTACTGTATATTTATGGAATTTTTTTTGAACAGTAACATGAATTTCCAGAGTTGCAATAGCTAAATTTTTACAAGTTATGTTTAACTGTAGATACATGTCAAAATTTTACATACATTTAGTATGTCCCTAGAAATGCTAAAAAAAATGGTGCAGGGCATACATGTGAAAGCATAGACCTACACATGGACAATATTGCCAATTTTTTAATATTCCATTTTCAAAAAATCGACTTTTTTGTCTTCGTAGTACATCAATGATTTTTGGTACACATATAAAGAAAAATATCCTGACTCCGAATCTGTTCGCGATCAAATTTTTGGTTGATGCGGGCAAAAGTTATCAAGGTTTTAATTAGTGGCATAGGAAAAAAATCTTAAAATTCCGCCGTTTATTATATTGACCAAAAACGTTGATATATGACTTCCTTCGTAAAATATGAATATGCAGATATTATAATAACCGCGAAAAAAGTTGCACATTTATCGAATAGGAGATAAAAAAGATGACTGCCGAAAACAGTCGATATATTGGAAAATAAACAAAAAGGAACCAGTAAGGAAAGTATTAAAGTCGGAGGGAGTCGACTATATGATACCCTTCACCACTATGGGTATATTAAACAGCTGATGATATTTATCTTAATCTTAATCTGAATCTACCTAGATCTATCCATAAACATATCATTCGTTTGTTACAATGGGAAAAAAGTATGTAAATCGACTTCAAACGGGAGCTATATCTAAATCTCAACCGATTTTCACGGAACTTGGCACCAATCATTCTGGACTAAATTTACATTAAATCGGACCAAAATATATATGGGAGCTATATCTAAACCTTGACAGATTTTCACAAAACTTGACCGACATCACTCTAGGCTCGATTCAGTACGTTATTCCAAATTTCGTGTAAATCGAAGGATATATAGGGACTTTGGTGCACCATTTACATGAAATCGGACGAAACTATATATGGGAGCTCTTTCTAAATCTGGACCGATTTTCTCGAAACTTGGCAGACATCACTCTAGGCTCAATTCAGTACGTTATGCCAAATTTCGTGCTAATCGAAAGATATATAGGGACTTCGGTGCACCATTTACATGAAATCGGACGAAACTGTATATGGGAGCTATATCTAAGTTTGGGCCGTTTTTCTCGAAACTTCGCATACATCAATCTAGGCTAGATTCAGTACGTTATGCCAAAAATCGAAGGACATATAGGGACTTTGGTGCACTTTTTACCTTAAATCGGACGAAAATATATATGGGAGCTATGTCTAAATCTGAACCGATTTTCACGAAACTTTGCACACATCATTGTGGACCTAATTCTGAACTCTAGGCCAAATTTCATGCAAATCGAAAGATATATAGGGACTTTGGTGCACCATTTACCTAAAATCGGACGACCTAATTCATTATGCTATACCAAATTTCGTGCAAATCTAAAGATATATAGGCATTTTGGTGCACTATTTACCTTAAATCGGACGAAACTATATATGGGAGCTATATCTAAATCTGAGATAATTTTCTCGAAAATTGGCACACATTATTCTGGAACTAATTCAGTACGCTATGCCAAATTTCGTGTAAATCGAAACATATATAGAGACTTTGGTGCCCCATTTACCTTAAATCGGACGAAAATTTATATAGGAGCTATATTTAAATCTGAACCGATTTTTCCCAATTTCAATAGGGTTCGTCCTTGGGCCAAATAAGTACGCTGTGTTAAATTTCTTTCAAATCGGATCATAAATGCGATCTGTACTTTGTTTACAATTTAACATCTACAGACGGACGGACGTGCATAAATCGACTTAAAAAGTGATTCTATACATATCCTCCAAATGAACCATGTATTTCCTTTTGCCTGATACAAACTTATGCACAAAGACATAACACCCCGTACCACAGTGTGGTGAAGGGTATAATTAATATTTAAAAAAACACGACTGTGATTAGCCTTCGAAATTTTAATTTTTTAAAATCAATCCTTATACAGGCTGTTAAAAATTAATTTTAAAAAACCACGTCTGTAATTAGGCATTGAAAAATTAATTTTAAAAAATCCACGCCTGTGCATAGGCCTTAAAAAATTCACGCCTATATAAAGGCAAAATGGCGGACGATTGAAAAAAGTTTTTTTAAGGAAGGTCTTCACCGATTGGCTTTATCCTAGTTCATACAATAGATATACACTCACAGAGAAACATATACAAATTTTGAATCGATTGGGTTAATAGTTTTTTGAGTTATCGTGTCCGTCATTCGCAAAATCATAGTTTGGAGAAAAACGTGTTTAATGTTTGAGAAGCCCTTCAGCTGTCGCTTGATGCTGACACAATAAATCGACCATACCTTAAAATTTTTTGAGATTTTCGCTTGAATTTTTATAGGAACAATCTTGAATTAGTGAAGGTTCGAATTAAATCAAGACACAATGTTAAAAAAAAAACAGTGAGCGGAGCAGTATAGTCGGACGGGGCCGACCATCGACTCCGAAATACACAAAAATTAAGTTTTCGTTCCACTTCATCCCAATATTATTTCCTGATCATCACCGAAGATTATAGGCGTTGTCCTTGACCATACCTGGATCCTCAAGGAAAATTTCAAAACGATCTGCGCTATATTTCCGTCTTCTAGTGTGGTAATAGGTTACTAAATAATATATGAATACGTAAGCACCTGTAAATATTTAATTGTAACTCCCACATCTAAGTACGTACGACCATATAATTGGTATCAATTTAAAGGCCAACCACTCCTCTTGGATATACAATCAACTTCTCGGGTCTATGTCCTTCAGGGGGAAATATATAGGCAATAGAAAACATATTTTGTAATTATTCACACAAAAGTCAGGGTCCATTTGACTCACTAAATATTGACCGATCCTTATCAAAACAGGCATGCTTATTCTTTGGCCCGATCGCCTTCTCCATGTAAAATTTCTCAATGTTCGCGCCGTAATTGCGGCCTCTTCTGCGACCAGAAACCCCGACAAAAATTTAGTACTTGGTCCATTTCATCCCCTAAATATTAACCGATCTTTACCAAAAACAATAGGAGTCTTCATTGGCCAGAACAAATCCTACATGCAAAATTTCGTTAAGATTGGTCCATAACTGTGGCCTGTATCGTGTTTACAAATTATAATAGACAGACGGACGGACACACATGTATAGATCGACTCAGCTTATATGTGGGTCTAGGACCAATATTTCGCGGCGTTACAAACGTTTGGGGCTGTAGAAAGCTATAATACCCTGACAACATAGTTGTGTAGGGTATAAATATTTCTAAAATCCTGAAGATGGATGTGTTCCTATGGTGGAGGGTATAAAAACTTAGTTGTTTTTTTACTTTAGTTGTTTTTTTTTTAGATTTATATGCGTATATTTTTATATAATTAGAACTAATCAGGGCAGACATATTTTGAAACGATCAAAAAAACAACTCTTCGAAGAAGGCAATGTCGAATAAAAATTTACAAGGGAGTTCTTATCGATTTAAACATTGCAAATTATAATTTATTTTTTAAGTCCCAAATAAGGTTCGATCTTATCGGTCTTCTCCAAAAAAAGTTAAATAATAATTCTTTAAGTTTTAGGATTACGCCAAGAACTTATTACGTAAATAATACTGAGTTTTTTAAGATAATATTAAAAAAATTTTTTTTTTGTTTTTTTTTACGAATCAAAAAAATAGATCAGAATTTAAATTTTGGATGTACAGTATAAACTTGATAATTCGGACCTCGACAATCCGGATTATTCGGTAATCCGGACTGCATTTCACAACCCATTGCGTATCCTATAATCCGGATTGATTGACCTATTTGACTCAAAAATCCGGATCGTAAAGATACGTTACTTTTTATTTTAATAAACAAATCGTTGCAAATTTAATTGAAAATGGTACCTATTTTATTCAAAGTTCATATTTTTGAAATGAATAATTTTCATTTTTAATAAAAACATAAAAATAATTAAATTATCACCAAATTTATATAAATTTAAACCAATTATTAAAACTCGAAAATCCGGAAATCTCGGTAATCCGGATTGGGGTCTGCAATCAATTATCCGGATTAGCGAGTTTTTACTGTATGTTAAGAAAATCAGAACACATTTTCACAATATCTTGACAAAGAAAACCAACCAACCTTTTGTATTGTTTTGTAAAAGCTTTTTATATTTAAAACCTTTTTCAAATGTATTAACAAAAACTGAGAAAAACTTTAGCTTCGATTTTGTCATATCACTTCGAAGTATTTAAATAAATAATTTAGAAATTCACTTCTATATTAGACATATTTAAATGCGATCATATTTGGTAACGTCTTATGGAACACAAGTTTTTATCACAATATAAATTTTAATACTTTTCGAATTTTGAATAATTTCAAAACATGTTTCCTTTTGAAAATCACTTTCTTATCCTTTGTAATCCTTATGAATTATAACTGATTCATGTTTTCAATATTGTTATTTTTTTTCACACATAACTTCTGCATATAATTTCCCGCTTATTATTTTATGTTGCTTCCATTTGTATTTTATATTTTCATTTCTTTTTTGTTTCGTTTTGTTTGTGTTTTAATATTTTGTCGTTGTGCTGCATATAATTTACGACGACGGTGGTACGGATGCGTTCTTTCCGGAGCGCGTTGTTCATTTGAATATTAATGTCGCTGTCACAGCTGTTAAATGCAATATTTTTGCTTTGGCTTCCACGATTTCATTGTCAAGTGCACGGCACAAGGAAGGAGCAGCAGCAGCAGCACAGCAATAACAACAAACATGGAAAAAGCTTTAAAGGTGTCATGGATTGAAATGAAAGCTATAAGGGATGTAATAGTCAAGACACGAATCGTCAGAGGGGGCATTGTTGGTGGTGTCAACACTACTTTGGGAGAGTAGTGTGTTCAAGAACCCAGTAGAGAGAATTTTTATTGAGTTGTAGTAGTTAATCATATGAGGTATAGGTGGCGCAAAATCAAAATATTCAGTCTTGGATGTTTTTTAATATTCCAGGGATTTTTATAACTATTATATTAATCGCCAATAATTATAGGCGTTGAGTTTTAGAATTATTTTTTAAGGTCTAGCCGAAGTCTTGGATTTTTAAAAAAATATTTTTAAAGGACTAGCAAGATGTAGGGTGGCGTAGGGGGTGATAGATACCAAGCAACGGCTCTGATTGGCTTTAACATGACCAGGCTTATATTGGTCCCTCTTTCATCTCAATTGTGGACACTGACCTCCCCGCGGTGTCACCTGGGGTAGCTATTTTCATCACCGTTGAAATAGTGAGCTAATATGTGCCGCGAGTTCACCCATAACGACTATAAAAAAATGGGTTGAGGCGTCGGGTTAGTTACCCACACTTGGAAAACCCCTCCTACCATGAAAAAGCAAAGAAAAAGAAATCCAAACCCCCTAATGTTGACGACCCCCGCAAACGTATAAAGGACCACGATCTGTGAATCTGCACTTGGAATGTGGGCACCTTATACAGCACAGGTGCAGTTTTCGCTTTGGCGGATGTACTCAAGAAGTACAAAGCCGATATAATTGCCTTATAGGTAATGCGATGGAAAGGGACAGGCGTAAGTCAATCAGACGATTATGTCCTGTATGAAACGAGACATGAATTTGGCTGCGGATTTATGGTTAATAGGAGAATAAAAGACCTCGTTTCCATACTCACTCCAGTAGATGGGCGAATTGCTATAATCCGCATAAAAGCGAAGTTCTTCTACATCAGTCTTATTTGCGCCCATGCTCCGACCGAAGACAAAGATGAGCAGACCAAAGACATATTTTACGAGCGCCTAACAGTATATGACCGCTGCCCTGGCCGTGACATTCAAATTCTGCTAGGAGATTTTATTGCAAAAATCGGAAGGAAAAAATATCTTTGGCCTCACCGTCGGAAAATTCAGCCTTCATGAAGAAACATCCGACGACGGCATGAGGTTGATTGACTTCGCGGCAGCAAAAAACATGGTAGTTAGCAGCATCAGATTCAAGCATCCCGATATACACAAGGCCACCTTGATCAAACAACGAGAATTCAATTTGATTATGTTGTGATATATGGAAGGCATTCATCCAGTGTTTTAGACGTCCGATCGATCCGAGGAGCGAATATCGATTCGGACCACAACCTTGTAGCTGCCAAGGTTCGCACTCTTAATGTTGCAGCAAAGATGCGATCTACCACACGGTAACTCGACGTCGAAAAACTGCAAACACAACTGGTTGCCAAGGCCTACTCCGCTCAACTTACCCAGCTGCTTGACGATAGCACTTCTTGTTCGATAATAGTGGCAAAGAATTGTCCAATCCCTATATACTGCTTCAAAAGCAACACTTGGGTGCCAAAAACCACCACCAAGGAGCCCATGGTACGGTACGGAGTGTCGCAATGCTACTGATCTGAAAAACGCAGTGTATAGAGCAACCCTGCAGACAGTGGCAACACGTAATGTGACGAAGAATTATCGGGAGAAAAGGAGAGAGAGGAGAAACGTGTTTTCAGAAAGAAGAAAGAAAACGTGAGCAAATCGAGTCAGATGCTGGTCAGGAGCATGCACCAGCTGATTAGTACAATTTGGCTAGAGGAACGCATGCCCAATGATTGGAACCTCAGCATCCTACCAACGGGTAAAACACCAAACCGAAGGCTTCGGCGCAGGCACATCCTCCTGTAGAGATAAAGAAGGAAACCTGTTGACCGATACAGACAGCGTGCTGAGGATCTGGAAGGAGCATTTTGAAATACTTTTGGTATCAAATAGTAGCAGTGAAGTGGATACCCCAGAGGCTCAGCATCCTGTGACCCGTGCACAAAAAATGAGACAAGATATGTGCCAAATATAGAGGAATAAGTCTCCTTTCCATCGCATAAAAAGTTCTGTGTGAACGACTGAAGCCAATTGTCAATAACATTATTGTACCATACAAATGCGGCTTCAGACCTGGCAAGTCCACCATTGACCAGATTTTCACTCTGCGGCAAATCCTGGAAAAGACCCATATCGACACATAGCACATATTCGTCGACTATAAAGCATTCCTGCAAAATGAATACGGATATGCACGATAACTTTAAGTGGCACAAGGATAAGGTCGAATGAGGATTCAGACGGTTTGTCTTGTGATCTTTTTAACATCCTGCTGGAATAGGTCATACAAGAGGCAAAGTTGAACAGAAATGACACTCTGTACACCAAACAACACATGTTACTCGCCTACGCCGATGACATCGACATAATGGGTCGAAAATTGCGAGCGGTAACAGACACCTTTGAACAAATTGAAAAGGAGTCTGCCAGAGTGAGTCTGGCATTAAACGGCGAGAAAACCAAGCTGATGGTATCAACGCGCAAGACGTCCAGTAGTCTCGGACCAACTGTGGAACTTGAGAACTACAGCTCCGAGGTAGTTAAGGATTTTATATACCTTGGTACCGCCATAAATAAAACGAATGACATCAGTTTTGAACTTCGATGAAGGAAACAGTTTAGAAACAAGGCCACACTCTACAAGACGCTGATACTACCCGAGCTGTTATATGGATCTGAAGCATGGGTACTTGCAAAAGCAGATGAGGCAGTTCTGGGGGTGTTTGAAAAACAAAACAAACAAAAAAAATTCTGTGAAAGATCTACGGGTGAATATCGGCGTCGAATGAACCACGAGCTTTACAATTTATACGCGAACATTGACATAGTCAGTCGTATTGAGCTGCAGCGACTACGATAGTTAGGCCATGCGAATTAATGAGAATGTCAAAACTCAAAAGGCATATAAAAGCGAGCCTACTGATGGTTCCCGTAGAAGGGGAAGGCCAGGAATCAGATGGAACGACCTAGTAAAAAACATCTTGGACGTGGTCTTTCAAATTGGCGGAGATGCGCACAAGAGCGACGCACTTGGAAATCTTATAGCCCAATATGCCTGATGAGTAGCTTAACCAACGGCGAAACGCGTCGCATAATGGTGGGTACGTAGGTTCTTCTCCTGGCTTTCCTTTTCATTGCAAAACTTAGATCATCAAGCTCGACTCGAAAGAGTATAAATAACCACTTAAAATTACTTTCAAATGATCAATGCCCTTACAAGGCAAAATTCAAATAACAAAAATTAACTTCAGCCGAGCACGGCTAGGGCTCGAACCCAGGTCCTCAGAGCAACACAGATTTTGCCAAGACCGCTTAACGTTCTGAGCCATCAACACTTCCAAAACGGTTGCGCAAAAACATGTGTATACCAGGAAGCAATTGTAGGTGTGTGGGTTAATTATCCATCGCTACAACAAAAATCTGCTTTGAAAAGGACTATTCCTAGAATGAAGACAAATGTCGAACTTTGACAAATTTGAATTTAATTCGCATATGCATGTTTCGCATCAGGGCGGAATAAATACAAGTTATCAACGTACGACATTTGTAAAGCCACATAGCCCAATATGCCTGATGAGCCGCTTAACCAACGGCGAAACGCGTCGCATAATGGTGGGTACGTAGGTTCTTCTCCTGGCTTTCCTTTTCATTGCAAAACTTAGATAATCAAGCTCGACTCGAAAGAGTATAAATAACCACTTAAAATAGGCGTGGTTTTTAAAAAAATTTTTTTTTTCAATTATATAGACGTGGATTTTAATATTTTCTAATATATAGAAATCCTTTTCCTCTCGTAATAATTGATCTTTCAATGCAAAGTTTTTAAAAAATATTTTTTTTCAATTATCATATCACATAAACATATCATTATGAAAATGTCTAATTGCTATTTGAATCTCTTAAAAATGTTCTCTATTTTTTTAATTTTCAAATAAAATCAGCATGATAAAAGCATGCTGATGAAATGTGTGTTATTGTTTTTGTTATTATTGTTGTTGTCTATATCAACCTGCCGGAAGAAGAACATGGTTCATTTGTTTGTAAACATTGGAAATGCAAAGCTAAACAAACTATGGACGGCCCATAAATATGGATTTTTGTCCAACAGCTCTTTAGACACCTTGCAACCACATTTAGACAAATTATAACAAATGTTAGTGGCCAATAATAACGCACACACAACCACAAGGCACTGCAGGGGGTCGAACTGTTCGTGGTTAAGGTTTTGATTTAGTTGGAAAATTAGAATAGTTTGGAAGATGGTGAAGAGTGGGGTGAGAGAATGTCACCATATGCCCTGTGGACACACAGTTAGGCCAGGGTAGGCCTGCTGTGAGCTCCAATAAGTTTAATGATATGAAACCTCCTTGCTATGGTCCACACTAGGAGGGACAAACACAATTTTAAGGTAAGTTTTGTAGAAAGGAATACACTGATGTCACCAACAATGCATCGGGGTTTACACACCACCGAGATTCGAATTATTCTATATGGTGGATTGAATCTCAAAAATAATGTGTCATTGTAGACTTAAAATATTTATTTTCAACATCGATACTTTAATTTGAAAATTTATATCTGAGCAGAGGACCGGATCCCATAAAGAAGAAAAATTGCAATTTCCCTTTAGCTGTTATTCACATGTTCGTTATATTTTAATATTCGATTATCCCAAAATGTAATTAATGAAAAATGTGTGTGTGTTTGTGTCTGTCTTGTTACTATGCATATAGTTTAAATCTAAATTGTATCTGACTGCATTTGTCATTTCAACGCTTCAAAACTAAATTTGATGCTAAACATTTTAAAAGTTTTCTGATTCTCTCACATTTGATTTGCTGTGATTGCAGTCAGCCGACAAGCCAGTCGTGATTGACAACTGAGTTATTCAATATTAAACATGTGTGTAGAACATAACTTATTAGGGTGTAACGAAAATTTGTTGTTCAGAATATTTCAGAGAAAATATAATAGTTTAGTGAAATTACATCTAGAATCAGACAGTACAGATATAGCAGAGAATTAAAACAAGTGAAAAAAGCGTTGAGTTTGGCCGGACCGAACAGAGGATACCCTTGCAATGCAAATATAGGGAACATACAAAAAAGTGGATTTATATCGATAATTCTACAAAACGATTTATGTAAACCATTATGTACACCAAATACAAATATCAGCAATTTTGAATGGGGATTTTTCCTAAAATCTGAAAACGCGGAAAACGTTGACTGATACAGATAACGCATGACAGAGTATAAAATTCTCAAACTACTGCAATTTAGATTGCAAAGTCATATAACTTTGCTATGCTTTAAGAGTGAATAATATTGATTACATAGTGTAGGAATTAGCGAATATTTGGGGTTATCATTATATTAGGTGGGGAAAAATCCATTAAAAAATCCAAATAAAATCGAAGAAATAGGAGAGATTAATCGAAGAAATAGCAGTCGTAACATCGTCCAGGACCTAAAAATCGACTACAAAGCTGGATTCACAATGAAGCTCGATGTTTGGGTGCCACGCCTCAATTAACAGCAAAAATAGGATGGATCGAATTTTCATCTGCGTAGCCTTGGAATGAGGTAGACCCATTTCTTAAACGGATGGTGACAGGAGATTAGAAATGGAACACATACGATAACTCTGTGCGAAAACGATCGTGGTTAAAGAGCGGTAAAGCACCTAAAACGGCGCCCACACCAGGATTAACGTCCAGGAAGCATCTGCTATGTATTTGGTGGGACTGGAAGCGGATTATTTATTATGATTTGCTTCCATATGGCCAAACGCTAAATTCTGATCTCTACTGTCAACAACTGGTCCGTTTGAAGATAGCAATTGACCAGAAACGGCTAGAATTCGCCAATACGAGAGGTATTGTGTTCCACCAGGACATCGCTAGGCCACACACATCTACAGTGAAACTTCGGGAGCTTACTTGGGAAGTTTTAATGCATCCGCGATACAGTCCGGACTTGACACCGATTATCATATTTTTCTTGCATTGCAAAATTTCTCTAATGATAAAAAAATTGGTATATAGGGAGGATTTTGAAAATCGTCTACTAGAGGCATTACTACTATGAGAGAGGCATTATGAAGTTACCTTTAAAATGGCAATTTATCATACAACAAAACGGTGCATATTTGGCCCATATCGGACATTCCGAAGCCTGTTAAATAAAGTCCTATAGTTCATATAAAAATAATGTATTTCTTTTCCTCCAAATTAATATAATGACCGATATATGTCAATTTCGAACCAAATATTTTAGTTTTGTATCTCAATTCTTTGCTTCAGAAGCTATCATTATATGGAGGAGATGCCTAAATGCTGGCCGATACATTTCATTATCGTCAGGTTCGAGTTTTTTTATCACGATATTCATAGAAGGCGGAAGGATTACAACATGTAGCTAAATCGTCTTAGAATTCCATACTTTGTAGGGTAAAGCCTGACTATTTCGTGTAACGACTATCCCCCATACTATGGTAGAATACGCTTATATGGGACCAACCCCAACACACGCAACAAATCAGATAACTATTTTAATATAAACAAGTGAAAAAGCGTTAAGTTCGACCGGGCCGAACTTTGGATACCCTCCACCATAGATATACTGACAGGTACTTGAAATGAAAATGTAGGGAAAATACCAAAAAGTGGACCTATACCGACCATAACGTGAACCATGTTCCAGAAAATTTTGATTTCATCCAATCTGTGCCTATCTTGTTATTTCTTCCAAACTTAGTTCAGGTTCGAAGATGTGGACTATCGGTCCACTCCTTCTGATACCTCCCACACAGGGGCTAGGCCTAAATGCGGGTTATTGTTCATGTATAGTTCATTATCGAACCTTACGTTCTAGCTTTATCTCGATATCCTCCGCAGGTTAAATGATTACGACAGACTCTTAGAACCAAACACAAAACGCGGAACAAATCAGATAACTATTTTAATATAAAAAAGGGGGTTATATGGGGACTACCCCTAAAGAGGGGTGAATATTAATAATTTTTGGTAGGGAGATTTGTTACCATATACGACTACAAAATACCAAATTTCAGCGAATTCGGTTAAAAACGCACTCAAAAACCTCAAAATATCAAAAATTGGGGGTACCCTTATATGGGGGCTATCCAATAAAGAATTGACCTATATTTATAATTTTCTGTGGAGAGTTTTGCTACCCAATAATAACTGAAATTATTAAATTACAGTCAATTCCGGTCAAAACCCCCCAATAACTGGAAATTGTGAGGTACCCTTATATGGGGGCTAACAGAAAAAGTGGACCTATATTTATAATTTTTAGTGGTAAAATTTGGTGCCCAATAAGAACCCCATGTACCAAAATTTCAGCGAATTCGGTTGAAAACGTACTCAAGAACCCCAAAATACCGAAAATTGGAGGGTACTGTTATATGGCAGCTATGCCTAAACGTGGACCGATATATCCCATCTTCGAACTTGGCCTGCCTGCAGACAAAAGACGACTCTATGCAAAATTTCAGCTCCCTATCTCAATTCCTTAAGAAGATAGCGTGATTACAACAGACGGACAGACGGACGGACATGGCTAGATCGCCTTAGAATTTTACCCTGATCAAGAATATATATATATATATATATACTTTATAGGGTCGGAAATGGATATTTCGATGAGTTACAAACGGAATGACAAAATTAATATACCCTCCATACTATGGTGGAGGGTATAAAAAGGGGGTTATATGGGGACTACCCCTAAAGAGGGGTGAATATTAATAATTTTTGGTAGGGAGATTTATTACCAAATACGACTACAAATTACCAAATTACAGCGAGTTCGGTTAAAAACGCGCGCAAGAACCCCAAAAAACCGAAAATTGGGGGTACCCTTATATGGTGGCTACCCGAAAAAATCGACCTATATTTATAATTTTTAGTGGAAAAATTTGGTACCCAATAAGCAATCAATGCGGTTGAAAAACGCGCTCAAGAAAAAACAGACAGGCGGATAGACGGGCATGCTTAAATCGTCATAGAATTTTACGCTGATCAAGAATATATATACTTTGTAGGGTCGGAAATGATTAGTTCGATGAGTTACAAACGAAAAAAGGAAACTAATATACCCTCCATACTATGGTTGAGGGTATATATTAAAAAAGGAATATCAAAGTCAAATATGAGGTTGGACACCATTCTCATTTATTCTTTTGCATTAAACAATGCCACCTTATCATGCCAAGCCTGAAATTCTCGTATGTATCGCCACCTTAAGGTCAGAGAGTCTTTGTTCTCAAAACACACGAATTATAGCTCTACAAGGGAAGACCAGAAAGTCTTTCAATAGAAGGCATATATAAGCTTCGATTAAGGCTCTGATAGCGATTATTTAAAAATCTAACAGCGTTATAGAATTTAAAAAAAAATCTATACCTCAGTAGTCATTGAAAAATAATTGCATGATAAATTCTGACTCTAATAGTCCTAGAAAAGTCAGAATTATTCTTCGAAAAACCCTCTTCAGTAGTAATCCAAAAATAAAGTTTTTAAAAACGTCCAGGATATGGTTGTGAGCAAATATTCTTTAATGTTGGAGAGATATAGGAAGTCCTAATAATTATTGGCTCTTTTCGATCCACCCTAATGTACATAGTTTAAATTGAGATTTCAAACATACTTTGTGTCTGTCTGTGTGTGTGTGTGTCACTGACAGTTTTTAAAATTAAAATTAGTTCAGTTCTTTGTTCAGTTTTTGGGGAAAAAGTGAATTCGAAAAGTGCAATTTTGTTGACATGTAAATGAATATTGACAACGGCCTTCGGCATTACAAAGTGATGGCCATCAATGTTGTTAACATGTGGTTACAACAACAATTATGGACAACAACTGAATACAAAGATAATTGGGTAGAATGGACTTCAGTACGAAATAACAATACCTCTTAGTTTTCTATAAGAAGAGCAATTGAAGGCAAAATTCCTCCAATAGGAGGACCTGTTGGTCTGTTATAAAAATGATAGCCAAGATGATGATTCTTATAGAAGGAGATCGATTGGTCTTCTATGAAGAAACCTTTTAATCTTCTATAAGAAGACCAGTTGGTCTTCTATAAAAAAATAACATTCCGATAAATAAATACCTATTGAACCTATATGTCTATATGAAGACAAATGCTCCACCATAGCAATAAAGCTATAAGAGAACTTGTTGTTTTTCCATGCAGGAGGAGATCCGCTAGAAGTTCTATAAAATCTTATATTGTTTTGTCTCATAATAAGACTCATTGATAATCCATAATAAGACTCAACAAGGAGATCGAGAGGAGATTGGTCTCCTATATTGTATATTTTGACTTCGCCCTATATGTAAAGATTCCGCTTAATTTATGGTACTTTAAAGGTCCTTGCCTCTGTTTCACATATCACAGTGGATTCATGTTAGCATTTTGGAGAGGATTACAGACCTTCAGTCAAAATTAATATATGTCCATTTGTTAATATTTCCCCTATATTAAGTTTTCTCCACATTATATGTATTTTGAAGGTCCTAGCCGCCGAGGTGGCGTAGGGGATGATAGATACCAAGCAACGGCTTTAACATGGCGAAGTCCAGGCTTATCTTGGTCCCTTTTTCATCTCAATTGTGGAAACTCGCCTCCCCGTGGTACCACCACCTGGGGTAGCTATTTTTGTGCCGCGAGCTCACCCATAAGAACTATAAAAAAAATTGGTTGAGACGTCGGGTTAGTTGCCCACACTCGGAAAAAAACCGAACCTACTATGAAAAAGCAAGGAAAAATCATATTTTCAATCTGCCAAATACTGGAAAAAACCCACGAAAACACATCGACACATTCCACCTATTTGTCGACTATAAGGCTACATTTGACAGCCCTATCCGTTCAGAGGTGTTTAAAGCCATGTCTGCGTTTGGTATTCCGGCAAAATTAACACGGATATGCAGGATAACTTTAACTGGCACAAGATCAGCAGTTAAAGTCGGGAAGGACCTCTCGGAGCCCTTTAATACAGAACGAGGATTCAGACAAGGTGACAGTTTGTCGTGTGACCTTTTATACATCCTGCTGGAAAAGGTCATACGAGAGGCAAAAGTAAACAGAAATGGCACTCTGTACACCAAACAACACATGTTACTCGCCTACGCCGATAACATCGACATAATGGGTCGAACACTGAGAGCGGTAACAGCCACCTTTGAACAAATTGAGAAGGAGATTGCCAAAATGGGTCTGGCAGTGAACGGAACGAGAAGACCAAGCTTATGGTATCAATGCGCAAGACGTCCTTGGTACCTCCATAAACAAAACGAATGACATCAGTTTTGAAATTCGGAGAAGGATAGTGATGGCCAACAGATGCTACTATGGTCTGTGCAAACAACTCAAAAGCAAGGCCACCTCCCGCCAGACCAAACTCAGCCTCTCTACAAGACGCTGATACTACCCGTGCTATTATATGGATCGGAAGCATGGGTACTTGCGTAAGCAGATGAGGCAGCTCTTGGAGTGTTTGGGGGAAAAATTATCCGAAAGATCTATGGGCCGATCTGCGTGGACGGTGAATATCGCCGTCGAATGAACCATGAGTTGTACCAGCTATTCTCGGACATCGACTTTGTTAGACGTATTGAGCTGCAGGGACTACGTTGGCTAGGTCATGTTGTGAGAATGGATGAAGATGCCCCAGCCCAGAAGGCATATAAAAGCGAACCAGCTGATGGTTCACGCAGAAGGGGAAGGCCACGAGGAGGACAACTTTGCTGAATATGGTCTTTTAAATTGGAAAAACTGCGCAAAAGACCGACGCGACTGGAAATCTTTTTTAAGCTCGGCTTATGGAATGAAAGTTCTGTCACATGCCATCTAAGTAAGTAAGTAGCCGCCGTATTTGTAGACGCATGACGACATATTTCTATATATGTCCATGTCTTCGATTCCTTCTAGGAGAAGATTCACATTTCAACACAGCCTTCATAGACGAATTTATACAATTTTGACAACAAATCAAAGACGAATGGGAAGGTTAATGACCAATTACACTGTGAGACAAAATCAAGGTCATGGCCTAGAAGGAAAATTCTGGAAAATATTTATTGGATATGAAAGGTGTGTATATGAAAACCTCAGAAGGAAAAATTCTCCATAGTCAAAGCTCGGAAATATGGAATTATGAAATTATATTTATAAGGTTAGGAGAATGGATTTTTGTAGCTCGCTAAAAAATGGGATCGATTGGTTACGAGATACACCTTGTGAGGCCTTAAAAAATCTACGCCCTGTAAAGCCTTCAAAAATATTCTTTAAAAAATCTACGCCCTGTAAGGCCTTCAAAAATATTCTTTAAAAATCCTACGCCCTGTAAGGCCTTCAAAAATATTCTTTAAAAATCCTACGCCCTGTAAGGCCTTCAAAAATATTCTTTAAAAAATCTACGCCCTGTATGGCCTTCAAAAATATTCTTTAAAAAATCTACGCCCTGTAAGGCCTTCAAAAATATTCTTTAAAAAATCTACGCCCTGTAAGGCCTTCAAAAATATTCTTTAAAAAATCTACGCCCTGTAAGGCACTCAAAAATATTCGTTAAAAAATCTACGCCTTCTGAGGCCTTAAAAAATATTCTTTAAAAAATCTACGCCTTCTGAGGCCTTAAAAAATCTACGCCTTCTGAGGCCTTAAAAAATATTCTTTAAAAATCTACGCCTTCTGAGGCCTTAAAAAATATTCTTTAAAAAATCTACGCCTTCTGAGGCCTTAAAAAATATTCTTTAAAAAATCTACGCCTTCTGAGGCCTTAAAAAATATTCTTTAAAAAATCTACGCCTTCTGAGGCCTTAAAAAATATTCTTTAAAAAATCTACGCCTTCTGAGGCCTTAAAAAATATTCTTTAAAAAATCTACGCCTTCTGAGGCCTTAAAAAATATTCTTTAAAAAATCTACGCCTTCTGAGGCCTTAAAAAATATTCTTTAAAAAATCTACGCCTTCTGAGGTCTTAAAAATTTTCTTTAAAAAATCGAAGCTTTCGTAGGCCTTAGAAAATTATTCTTAAAAAAATCTATGTCTTCGTAATTAATCTATGACCTATAAAAAGTCATCCACATACGGAACATTTAGATAGGCTTTCTATATTATTCTATAAACATAATAAATTCCATAGGCGGATTGCTAGAATAATGCCTTCTATATTTTCCATACACATAAGAGTTTTTATAAACCATCCTTCCAATGTGTAGGGCTTGACGTCTACTATATAAGGGCATTCTTGTTGATTTTTTTATCAATATATTTATTTTTCGCAAATAGTTCTCTTTCTGCTATTAGAATATATGCAGATTTTTCTTATAAACTATTTTTCTTAAAACTTACCCCGACTGCCATTGGTGTTATTCAGCTTTTTATTTGATTTCAATTCTGTTAATGACATTTCTATGGTATCGGCATGTGTTTGGAGATTGTTCTTGGTCTATGGAAAAAAAATAAGAAAAAATATGATAAAAAAGGAAAAGAAAAAAGAGCAAATAAAAATGAACATCCATCATAAGTTCCAAGAAGAAGAAGATGAGGAAAAAAACTTTCCACCATTTCTGCTGCTGCTTACCTTTTCAATATCATTCATCATGGCTGAACTAACTTTTGGCATTTGTTCACTTTTACCAATGGCATTGACAATCAATTTCAAATCGTCACGACGATCCTGTGAAGGAAGAGAACAGTAAAAACAATAAATAGAAAAATAATAAAGATTCGATGGAAGAAAAATGATAAAAAAAACTAGATTCTCATTGCAAAACAAAACAAAAAACATGGACAGTTGTCAAACAAAACCAAACCAGATAAGTGATGTCGATGAAAGAAAAAAGTGAAATTAAATAGAAAAAAGTTTGTTCATAGATAAAGTTTATAAAAACAAAGTGGACGACTTCACGAACAGAAAAAGAACACACACAGTGTTAGAAACAAACAAACAAATAACATTGACAGTGACAGGAACAGGAACAGAAAAAAATTGAAATGCCACAAATAATTGACAATTGATGAAGTAATAGGGACTATGGTGATTTAAAAATATGTCTTTGATGTTGATAATAAAATAAGTGGGATATAATTAATTTTAATATAGGTCCAATATTTCATACTCTCCAATATGAGGAGGGCATTTCAAAGATGTAATAACTTGGGTTGGAAAAAATTGGCTAGGACCATCACCATGCTAAACATGGTGCGAGATCTTCATAACAGGGTTATGCGAAAACATTGGCCAATAGTAAAAACATTCTGCCAGGAGATATTTTATGTTCTGAAAATGAAATTCCTATGTAGAACCATACTGATTAGGCAATGAGGCTACAACCATTAAAATACCTAAAAATCTGGGGCACATATATACGGTGGCAATGCTAAGACATGAACCTATTTTAATAATTTTTTTACGAAGACGTAGTTCATATTCTAAGAAGACGAAACCGGATATAAAATTCCCCAAATTTGATAGACCAATTTTTAAAGTATTCTGTGCCTTTGCTATACCCTAGGCTTTGAAAAACATTATTTAAACCAGTAAGGAAAGTTCCAAAGTAGGACGGTGCCGACTATATGATACCCTTCACCACTTTGGGTGCATGCAAGACATGTTAATATCTACCATATCCTGTAGATAGAATGGTCATAGAATCTTTGGAGGACCATTTCCAGTTTTTAGGGGGTTTGAACAGATTTTTCATAGAATTGGCTGTAATTTGGTATTTTGAGTTCTTAATAGGTACCAAATCTCTCCAAAAAAATTATGAATATAGGTCCATTTTTTCGGATAGCCCCCATAGAAGGGTACCCCCAATTTTCGGTATTTTGGGGCTCTTGAGCGCGTTTTTCAACCGAATTTGCTGCAATTTGGCATTTTGTAGTCGTATATGGTAACAAATCTCTCTACCAAAAATTATTAATATTCGCTCCCTTTTTTGGGGTAGTCCCCATATAACCCCCTTTTTATATTAAAATAGTTATCTGATTTGTTCCGCATTTTGAGTTTGGTTCTAAGACTCTATTGTAATCATTTCACCTGCGGAGGATAGCGAGATAAAAAGTTAGAACGTTAGGTTCGATAATGAAATATAGCTGCTGTTAGACCTATTCCCATCTTCGAATTTGAATTATCAATTAAAAATTTCTGAAACTTGTATCATGGTTTACATAATCCGTTTTTAGACATGTCGGTATAGACCCACTTTTTGGTATGTTCCCTATATTTTCATTTCTAGTACCTGTCAGTATATCTATGGTTCGGCACAGCCGAACTTAACGTCTTTTCACTTTTTTTTTTGTAATAACTATATTCAATTTAACACCTTCTGCCAAATTTGGTGTAACCACCCTCTACATAAAATCAAACGAAACAAACCTTATCAAGCATCATTTTGTCTCAATAGCATTCGCTATGCAAAATTTTACTCAATCAGACAAATATTGAGAGTTTGGTGTATTATTTACAAAAAATCGGACGAAATTATATATGAGAGCTATATCTAAATCTGAACCGATTTCAACAAAACTTCGCATACATTTAGTGCATCATTCACAAAAAATTGGACTAAATTATATATGGGAGCTATAACTAAATCTGATCCGATTTCAACAAAACTTCGCATACAATAGTCTGGACCTAATTCAGTATTCTGTGCAAAATTTTGTGCCAATCGGACAAATATTAGGAGTTTGATGCATCATTCACATAAAATCGGACGAAACTATATATGGAAGCTATATCTAAATCTGAACCGGTTTTAACTAAACTTCGCAGACATCGGTCTTGATCTAAATCAGTACTCTGTGCAAAATTTTTTCCCAATCGGACAAATATTGGAAGTTTGGTGTATCATTCACTAAAAAATCGTACGAAACTATATATGGGAGCTACATCTAAATCTGAACCGATTTTAACAAAACTTTGCAGACATCAGTCTGGACCTAATTCAGAACTCTGTGCAAAATTTTGAGTCAATCGGACAATATTGAAAGGTTGGTGAATCATTCACATAAAATCGGACCCCTATATATATGGGAGCTATATCTAAATCTGAACCGATTCCAACAAAACCGAACCGATTCCGCACACATAAGCATGGACCTTACTAAGTGCGCTGTGCAAAATTTCGTCCCAATCGGACAAATATTGGGAGTTTGGTTCATCATTTACATCAAATCGGACAAAAATATATATGGTAGCTATATCTAAAACTGAACCGATTCTTCCCAATTTCAATAGGGATCGTCCTTGGGCCAAATAAGTGAACTGTGCCAAATTTCATCCAAATCGGATCATAAATACGACTTGTACTTTGTTAACAAAAATACATGGACGGATAGACAGACGGACGGGCAGACGGACATGCGAAAATCGACTCAGAAAGTGATTCTATGCATATTCTCAAAAGGAACCATATGTCCTATTCTTTAAAAAGACTACGCCTTGCGAGGCCTTCAAAAAATATTCTTAAAAAATTCTACGCCTTGTAAGGACTCCAAAAATATTCTTTAAAAAATATTTTAAAAAATCACTGTGTTATAATACACTGCAAAACTTTTTTATGTTAGGCTTTGACAAAAGGAAATATTTTTTTTTCAATTTTCCAAAAATATATCCGTAACAGAGCTTTATCTTTTCTCAAAATATATTTGTTCATGTTATCAATTCGATATTTGCAAAAGTTTATTGTATTATTGTCCGGAAACACTTAGCAATTTTTGAAAATAAATACAATAAAAGTGGCGCCCGATTATCGTTCACATGCAAGCGCGCCGACATTCACAAATCTATGCAATTCACCATTAGACAAGAGCAAAACACAAAAACAATAAAAAAACTGCAACAACACTAATAGTTTATGGTGCGGCAGACACTTGTACTGACGTTTTGTGCTAGCCAACAATATTGCATTTGTTTCGTTTTTTTGTAGTTCGTATCGAAATAAAATACAAAAAATAAAACCGAAACAAATTGTAGGAAAAACTTTCTAATGAAACTTTTTTCCAGTAGTTTGGAAAAGCAATTGAATTTTTTTGAGAGAGATGAGACGGAGTAGGAGCAGAAAATCTGTAAAAAGTTTAGGAGGAAACAAAATCTTCAATGGGATATAATTTAGAAAAAGAAACTGGATTTATTTTCAAAAATTAATTTTATGTTTGTTACTTTTTTCAAAAATATATATCCCGAACACCAAAAAAAACAATACACAACGCGTTTTCCGTAAGAAAAAAAATTTAACGTATCTCGGCCTTTGTTTCGTTACGCTTTCAAAATATTGCCTGAACGGTTTGTTGTGGGTGAGAAGTGAACGGATTTTTCAATTAGAATTTTGTTTGTGAAAATTAAAAACTCATTTCTCTCATTTGAGAATCTTTTGTGGAAATCGATCTCTTTGTTTTTCATTTCGGGAAATTTTTTTGTTTTCGTGAAAATTATGCTATGCCTGATTAGCCATTTCAAAAAGAAGAGTCGATCTCTTGGTGTGGCCCCCCTTGAGACAGAGAGAGAGAGAGAGGACGCATGAGAGAATTGTGACAAAGTTAATTGTGTTGTCTTTCTGTCTGCTGCCACTGTTTTCATTGTTTATGTTTATTTATTTTTAGGCAAAGACAAAATCAAACATCGGTTTTCTATTTTTTTTTCGGAAAATAAATGTTTTTCTTAATTTCTCCCCTTTTAAGAAAACATTTAGCAAGAATGTTTGATGTGCGTTCTATTAGCCTGCGGCAGCGGGAAGTTATTTGTGTCACTCGGTTTTTGGTGTTTTATTTTTGGAAATAACAAAAAATTGCACTAATTAGGCACAGTGGGTTGGGGAAGACCAAAAACAGAAGTGATATATATCAGGGTGTAATGGAATAATTAAAAATGGAAAAGGACGACGAAAACAGGCGAATGTTGATTTCTTGTCTTTGGCGGCTCTATCTAAAAAGTTATGAGCGAAATTTTTGAGAAATATTCAGATGTGAACAAATTTTGCCTTATAATATTTACTTTACGGTCCAAGATAATATTGATAAAAACTTACAAAAACTCGAGATAGAAAAATGATACGTGTTAAAATATTTATTTATTTTGACATGCCATCAATAGCCGTAACCTAGATATAGGGTTAGCAGCAAACATTTCACAATGCCTTATAAAAAAATTCTCTAAAAATTCTACGACTTCGCAGGGCTTAGAAAAATATGTTTTTTGTTTTTTTTAAATCGACGCCTTCGTAGGCCATATTTTTAGAATTTTGTACGTTTTAGCCGAATTTTCATGACCATTATATGTGGTGAGGATAAACAAAATATTCGCGGAATTATTTCATTGCAGGTCCATGTTTTCAAATATCGGCCCATATAAAAAACTCTCCCAAATTTTTATATGTTTTCAGTAGTTTACCTATAGAATGGACGGAATTTTGTCATTCTGGGCAGTTGAAGGGATTTTCGGTTTCGTGACAAACTTCTTACTATGCTTCAATTTGTGTTGTATATAATATATTTTAGTCGTTAACTCCAGATTGTAAATTTTTTCTGTGCTGTGTCCGGTGGCTCGGGATAAGTAGCTTTACCAATTTTGGCCGCAACAGAAATCTAGCTCTATAGTAAATTTGGTACCGTTTATTTCCAGTTCACCCAAATTCAAATTTAGTACACATAGTATATTTATATATCGATATATCACCACACTGTGGTACAGGGTATTATGACTTTGTGAATATGTTTGTAACAGGCAAAAGGAATCGAGATAGACACATGGTTCCTTTTGAGAATACGCATAGAATCCGTCCGTATGTCTGTCCATGTTCAATTGTAATTAAAGTACAGGTCGCATTTATGATTCGAATTGGATGAAATTTGGCACAGCTCATTTATTTGGCCCAAGGACGAACCCTATTGAAATTGAGAAAAATCGTAAGTTTCGAGAAAATCGGTTCAGATTTAGATATAGCTGCCATATATATTTTCGTCCGATTTAAGGTAAATGGTGCACCAAAGTCAATGCGTATCTTTTAATTTTCACGAAATTTGGCACAGCGTATTGAATTACGTCAAGAATGATGTGTTTTCAGTTTCATGAAAATCGGTTCAGATTATGATATAGCTCCCATGAATATTTTCGTCCGATTTAAGGTAAATGGTGTACCAATGTACCTATATATCCTTCAATTTGTACGAAATTTGGCATAGCGTACTAAATTGAGTCTAGAATGGAGTGTCTTAAGTTTCCTGAAAATCGGTTCAGATTAAGATATAGCTCCCATGAATATTTTCGTCCGATTTAAGGTAAATGGTGTACCAATGTACCTATATATCCTTGAGTCTAGAATGGTGTGTCTTAAGTTTCGAGAAAATCGGTTCAGATTTAGATATAGCTCCCATATATATTTTCCTCCGATTTAACCAAATTAAACCTAGAATAACCTATATTGGATTATGTAAAATGTGTGCATATGTTGATATATATGCTCTATATTTTCCTGTGAGTTCATGCAAATTGTACACCAAATAATAACCGTTTCTCCCATCGGGATAAATTTTGAACAGCATACCAAATGGTTGCTCAAATACGTCCAGATTTACATAAAGATCCAATACATAATTGTGCTCGATTTCATACAAATGGTACACCAAAGAACCCAAGTCCGTTCGATTGACATGCAATTTTTCATAGATTTCAGAATGGTATGTGTATAGGTTGTTTTAAATTAGTTCAAATATCTATGTAGTCCACACATTTGATTTCGTCACTTCTTCAGGATATCATACATTACTACTTTCCTTACTGATTTTAATATAGATAAGTTCTTATCAAAGAGTTTACTATTTGTGGGGAGTTACCTGACCTCATCTTCGGATTTAATGTAGGTTCGGTTAAAAATATTAAGATCAATGGATAAAATCAGATACCGCATTCACTTTATATGAAATTGACAACATTTGAAAATGTTTACCTCTAGAATGGAAGAACCAGAAGAAGTGGACCATTGGGTTCCAACTTCAGACTGTATATAGGTGTGGTAAACTATTACAATGTTAAGAGTTTGTATCAAATCGGAACTATGTGGGAGAAATTTCACAAAGTTTGTCCCATATTCGGATCAGAATTTGATAAAAAAGTACGTCCAATAAAACATGGGATCTAAAACCAATATTTCGATGAGGACAGTGTTGAGAATTTGGTGTAATGTTGACCAGTATATCTTTTGAGATTCCGATATGTGAAGTTGCAGTCATTCCGATTATTTATGAAATTTAATTTATTTCGAAGATGTCACTGGTAATTTTTTGCAAAGAGCAATCAATATGATTTGAAAATGTACCAAATCGGATTCAAAAATATACCTCTTATTATCCATTTGAGTACTAACTTCTAGGCTCACTTCAATCTATCCACCCTAATATACCGAAAAACAAAAATACCACCTTAAGAAATCAATTAAACAAAAGCTCCCCCAAAAATATCCACTTGTTACGGAGAAAAATGTTATAGACGACACATTTTTGATCTATGCATGCCCGCCAGAAAAACCAGCCACAGCAGTAACATAATTTTAATGAAATATATTTTTTGGTTTCATTTTTTTTCCTCTTGGAAACTGTTCAGTACAAACCTATAAAAAATCGACAAAAAACAACAGCGTCACACGCCCAAATGGATGGATGCAACCAAATTCAAATCAATTTATAATGGATGATCAGACAGACGTCCGAATAATATTTCATGAAAGCAGATGTTCGGTTGTGGCTTTTGGGCATTGAATGAAAGCATTGAATAAATAATATATATGTATGTGTATATGCACATATATCACCAATTTGGAAAATAAATTATAATAGTTTAATTAAAATACAATCAATCAATCAATGAATCGACGGACGGGAAAGCGCGCACATTGCAAAGGTGGAAAATTGCCAAGGGAGCGCGAGTGTGGTTAACGCCAAAATTTTTAAATGATTGATTTTTGATAATTTAATAATAAATTTCAACATTTTCAGGTTGTATAAAAAATTTGAATATTTCTAACAAGTTCAAACCCCTTAATAGGCCTACATAAATATACACTATAAGCATATTATATTTCCTAATTTTCAAAATTCGCAACATTTATGCCAGCCACTGTATTTTCTTTAAACACTATCTGACTAACAATGTGACGAATTCTACAAAAATGTATTTTCCCACGATATAAAAAAATTAGCAACAAAATAAAGAAAATTAAAAAAAAAAACTAACAATAAAGCATTTTCATTACGACAAAAGCAATAAATAATAATAAAATTTATTTTTGTTGTTTTCCCTACCAAAAGTCTATTTTTAACTCACATTAATTTCCGACAGACGTTTCTCCAACTCGTCGACAGATTTACGATCCACTGGGCGGGCAATTAAATCATTGATACGTTTAAGGCCTTTAACAATTAATTCTTCCAAATTGACACCTTTCATGCTGACGACCTTCTTGTCCAACGATGAATAAGGTGAATCGGATGATGAGGCAGCAGTTGAGGCAGGACAGACTTTTGATCTGAAAAAAATTGTCAACAAAATATTAAATCTCGTGAGCAACACTCTTGGAATTTTTTTGTCATGATTTCTCTTCATATTTACTTTGATTGTTGGACTTCACGGAATTTCTCGCGCAAAATAATTTGACTCTTCATAACGACACGCGACAGAGAACCCTGTTTGCCATGCGTTTCCAAAACCAATGAATCGCCCTGTGAGATGAGGGTGGCAGCATCGGGTGCTATCAGCATTTTGAGATCTTCAACGGCTCTGTAATAAGAGGGAGGAAATTGAAATCAGTTCATAAAGTTTGAAAATAATTCTCCTGGAGATATTCTAAATGGAATCTTTTTTGCATAGACAGTTCTTATAGATGTTTCCTTATATAAAAGACCAGAAGTCGATCTATACCAGACCAATATAACCCTTATAGACTTAGTCGTTTTCCTACAGAAATTCTGCAGAGGACCAACATTTGTCCTATAGCAGACGTAGAGGCCTTCTTATAATACGCCCCAAGGGCATGGAATCCGCTAATCAGTTTTTGTTTAGAGAACTAGAGGTCTTCGTATAACATACCTAAAATTATTCTGTATAAGACCTAGAAATTTTCCCTTAGAATATCTATCTGTAGAAGACCTGGAAAAAGCACTTCTATATTCCTAGGGGTATTATTTATCAATTATTTATTTATCCATAAGGTAGATATACGAAGAAGGTAGACCAGAAGTTATCCTTGAGGTAACTTACTTAATCGTTCATTAGAGTTTCTACAGTTCTTCGTCCAATCTTCTACAAATCTTCCTGAAAACTATCCGTAAAGTAGATATACGAAGAAGGTAGACCAGATGTTATCATTGAGGTAACTTACTTAATCGTTTTCTACAAATCTTCCTGTATTAGACCCAGAAGTCTCATATGGACCTCTTGAGGCATGTCTATAGAAGAACGTACATCTATAAAAGAGCTTTAGAGGTTTCGTCAACCATAAGCGAGCTTCAGAATGTCGTATATCTTTAGAAGACCTTCAGAAAGTCTTCAAGCTATAAAAGAGTATTAATGGGATTTCTAGGTATTGGCGAGCTTCAAAAAGTCTTATTGTCTAAAAGAAGAACTACAGAAATAAATATAGTTTTAGAAGATTTCAAGAAGGTCTTCTAGAGAGCTTCAGAAAGACTTCTAGCTATAGAAGAACTTCAGAATCTTTACCTTTATATGAACTGCAAAAGGTTCGCTAATTCAGCAAGAACTGATGAACGTCTTCTTGCTACGCAAATTTTTAGAAGGTCTCTTAGGTATAGGAGAGCATGATAGGGACTCTACTGCTTTACACAATGAGCTGAGGTTCGATATAAAAGGAACGTCTAGCTATAAATGATCCGAGAAAGAATTTTTGAAGGTCTTCAAGGACTTCGTAAGGTCTACATTGTGCTGAGGTTTAAAAAGAACTTCAGAAGACCTGCCAACTATAAAAGAGCTGCAGTAGGTTCGTAAGGCATACACTAATGAACTAGTTCTAGCTAGGAAGAATTTCAGAAGAGCTTCCAGGTATGTGGGAGATTTATAAGTGCTTCAAAATACAGTAAAATTCCAGAAGACATTCTAGATTTTAAAGGACTTCTACCTTTAGAAAAAAAAAATCTGAAAGTCTCCTAGATATAAATAAGGGTTTCTAGAGCTCCAAAAAGTCTTACATGTATAGAAAGCTTTTGAAGGTATTCTAGCTATATAAAGGATTTAGAAAGAATTCATTAATCTCAAGAAGTTGTCCTAGGTATGGAATAGGTCAGCAGAAGGTCGACTTAAGTCTGCATAAAAGGCCTAAGGGATAAGGGGTATTCTGTAAGAAATATATGATGGACATCTATTAAACGAGGAAGTGGGACGAGTTTCATTTATCTGAGATGGTTCTGAGAGGGTCTCTTATATATAACGAAGGCATGAGTAGGATTTGTATGACTTTTGAAGATATTCTAGCTATAGAGGGGCTTCAGTAATAATTAATATTCTAGGAAATCTTCGGACCTTAGGAGGTCTTCTAGGGGAACGGAGGAAGTTTTCTATAGAATATCTGCTGTTGTCTTCTGTTAAAAAATGACCATAGATGAGGTTTCATTTGACTCATACTTCTTTATATATAGACGCCCTTTATGATAATTATTCTGTCCAATTAAAGCGGAGAGACCCTCTCTTCTATTTATAAATGGTCTAAGGAGGTATTCGAAGCATAGGAGAGTTTCTGAAACAATGGATAGGCTTCAAAAATAATTATATTATAGCAAATCTCCAAAAGGTGTTTTAGATACAGAGAACCCGAGGACATCTTGCATAAGATATAAGCGTATTTTGTTTGTAGAAGATCTATGTTGGTGTTCTATTAAAAGAGGACCATGAGAGGAGTTCCTTTTATAGACGAATATGTGCCATTTATCAATGGAAGACATAAGGTGGGATTGTTCTATATACAGGAGCTATGAATGTTTTTATAAGTAATGCAAACCTGAGAAGATCTCCTAAAGACAGAAAATCAGAGGAGGTCTTTTATATTTGAGAGACCTCCTCATATTTCTTATAATTTTCTATTTATAGAGAGATTTTTTTGTTTAATAAGGCCGCGAAGACCTTCTTTCTATAAAAGACTTGGGTATATCTTCAATTTACTGAGGCTGCGAAAATGTATATTCTATTTGAAGAAGACCTAAGAAGGTCTACAAAATACCTGATGATGATAACTCCTATCTAAATTTGAGGTACTATCGATAAACCAATCGATATCGATATCAAAACTAATATTTGCAGTTATCAGGATCAGAAGATCTAAACTTTAAGAAGGCCTTGAGAATTTTTTATTTCAATAGATGCCCTAAAAGGATAGAGAAGACCTTAAAGCAGGTCCCACAGCGGTATAAGACCAGTGTGAGATAAGGACCTAAATATTACCTAAATATTACCTTCTATCCATAGAACCTTAAGTTTGTTCTGAAAACGGCTGCAGAAAACCTAAAGCAGGCCACATTTATTAAGAAGGCTGGTTGATATATTTTCATTATACGAAGACCTAGAGAGGCCTGTGGTCTATAAAAACATTCTCAGATTTATTGTATAAATAGAAAAGGACCGAGGAAAGTTTACAGCAGGCTCTTTATCTGTAGGATGCAGGCGGAAGGTATTTATATATCAAGAAGACCTCTGGAATTGGCTCTATCTATAGAACTTTTAGGATATTTAAGAGGCCTTTCTTTTGCGCCCACGATGTACTTTTAAATATTTTATAGTCCTATCTTTTCTATTTATATTAGTGTTTTCGGATGTACTTACCTTTCACTCTCAGTGTTCTTTTCAATTTTCTCCTTCGTCTTATCCAAACGCATCATCATATATTTGGCATTCTTTTCGAATTCTGTAACTCTCTGTTCCAGAGAACCGCCACCACTGGCAAATTGTGAACTTGGCACTTCGGAATAGGGACTTTTTAGGGTTATATTTGAATCATCCATGGATGGTGATTGTGGCAAGATTTTGTTGGAGAAGGAATTGGGTTTCTTCGTGGTGGGGGTTTCGATGCGACTCTATGTGGGAAAGCAAATAATAAAGAAAGGAAGATTAGGTAAATTATTTATACAAACAAATTTCAATCTGGAGGTCCTTAGACCATCAGGAGTAAAGTGTAAATTATTTTTATTTTACATTGAAAATAATAACAACAATTTTTTCTAATTAATAACAAAGTCTCAACATGTTTCGATTTGGATTCAACATATTTGATGTTGTAGCAACATGTTTCAATATTGTATCAACAAGTTTATAATTTGTAGCAACATGTTTCAACGTACAGTTAAGAAAACTTGGGAATCTTTAAAAAATTGTGTTATTAATATTATAAGTTAATTGATTTCCTATTAAGGACTATTAAGGATTTGTATAAAACCAAATACATCACATATTCCGATGTTGAGTCAACATGTTTTTATTTTATAAATTATGTGTCAATAAGAAATATGGCGATTTTTTATAAAAATTAGTAGAGTAGAACGTCAGAATTCTCGTCATTAGTTCAAGTGGCTTAAATATTTTTGACTCAATATAAAAAATAACAATGAGAGCGAAATTATCAGAAATGTACACAAATTTCTAAGGATATGTTTTTATTGTTGTACCTCTGACAACTACCAGAGATCGTCAGTTTTGGAAAATGTATGCCAAAATTAGAAGCAATTGAAACTATATAATCAAGGATATGGTTTCTGAGACCTTTCAGACTACCATTTATTTCACAAAGAAAACTATGAAAATTATATTTTGTATGAAAAACAAATTGTCAACATCTTCAGATGTTATGTCAACATGTTTGACTATTGTTTCAACACGTATACATGTTGCCGCAACATATCTCAATTTTGAATCAATAATAAACTTATTAAATATGAAGAATTCGTTCCGCAGTATCATCGCTATTCGTTCAAGAGACTCTAAATAGGTTTTACTTGTCTTAGATTTGCTTTATTCCATCAGCAAATGTTGTCCCAACATGTTGCACAATATATCACGCATGTGTAAAGTTGATACAACATGTTCAAATGTTGCCTCAACAAAGGAAATATTAATTTGCCTTCTTTCCGAACAAAATCATCTTAATCTACAAATACCATACCGTATCACTATCCGAATCAAGAGGTTGAGTCATTTCCATTGAAAATCTCGGTATATCTTCGTCATCGGAAAAGACCAAAGGCTCAACTTCAAAACTTAAATCCTTGTCGGGATTATAGAAACTGTTGCGGGCCTCCTGTTCAGCCATGCTATTGTCCAGCTCTTCCATGGCAATTTGTAGTTGACGCCATCTCTTCGCTTTGGGTTGTTTGAAAATACCACTTGTTTTGGCATCACCTTCCTCTTCGGAATCACGCAAAATATCACGTTCAGTTTCAATGCGTTTGCGTTTTTCCTCGAAGGAAATACGTTGTTTTTCCACACGCAAAATTGGTGTACTGGTGTGACTTGGCCCCAACCGTAATTCTACATCTTCATTTTTATTTAGTTCTTCTTCTTCGGGTACGGGCCTGGGAGAATCATTCAGCGATCTCTTTGATTTGGAGCGTTTAACTTCTTTGCCATCGGCATCAACACGCATTGAGGAATCAGAATCTTCGGAGAGATCAACAATTTGCACTGTTTCCACATACTCGGGTACGAAAGGTTCCACAGATTCCAAAATATTCACCGTGTCGACAATCTCACCTTGCTGAGGTTCCAAACCGGATAGCTGTACCGACATTTTGTCGTTGCCAATATTTTTCACCTTAATCTCTACCATTTGAGCTTGAGATTCACCACTCTTACGTTTGTTGGGTGGTTTAGGTGGTGGAATGTCATCACTAGAGGGCGTACCCGATGTGGTTGTATTCAAGGAAATCTGTGAGAAGAGAGCACTTGATTCAGCTAAACGGAACGTTTGTGGTGGTAATAAATCTGGCAAGACTTGGCCACTAGTAGTTTGTGTATGCGATTGTTGTTGTTGTGGCAGTTGATGAGATTGCTGCTGATCTTTTATTGGACCCACCTGTGCTAATTGTTGTCCC
This sequence comes from Musca vetustissima, assembly GCF_032173495.1. Classification (NCBI taxonomy): domain Eukaryota; kingdom Metazoa; phylum Arthropoda; class Insecta; order Diptera; family Muscidae; genus Musca; species Musca vetustissima. The sequence continues at coordinate 316,918 of NW_026882924.1, forward strand.
GAGGAATTTTGTGATGATGAGGAGGTATCACTGACCTCCTTGGTGGGTGAATTGGAGGAGGGTGTGCGAGCTCTACGTTGTCTCACCGTGTCACTGACTATGACAATTTCGGTATCTTCTTCTTCACGATTTCCAGAATTATTTCCTCCTTGCTGTTGTTGTTGTTGTTGCTCCAATGTAGATTCAATTTTGTAACGTGTTTTCAATACATCCTATTCACAATTTTGTAAAATTTAAAATAATGAGGAAGAAAACAAATGGGATTTTGAAGAAAAACAATTTTCGTTTCAAATAGTTTTTGATTAATATTCCAAATAGTCTACAAAAAAAATAACTTAATTTCCAAAATAAAAAAAAAATAAGCAAAGTAGTGGAGGAGTAGAAAAAATTTAGTAAAGCCCCAAATTTCATTTCAAAACTACAAATTTGTATTGATATCAAATTTTCATAATTTTATGCAAGCCAAATAAGAGATGAGCCAAAATCTAATGATTTTTACAATAACATAACCTTTTTAAAAATAAATCCCATAAATTATTAAAATAAATATTTTTCGTTTTAATTTCTATTAAAGGTGGTGAGTTGGAGTTGTGGTGAGTTTAATCCAGATGATGGTGGTAATGGTGGATATATTTTTGATATTTCTTATATTTGGTTGAGGAGGACAATAGACAAATGGGCTCTCGGGCTATGGTAGTGGTTTTGTTGGTAGTTGTTGTGGTGGTATTGGATTATGTTGAGCCTTTAACCATTTTCGATATTTTACAGATTTCGAACTCCGTTTTTTTATTTTTAATTTGGATCTATGGATAATGACTTCAACCTATTGATTTTAATTTATTTTAATGTTATGGTATGGTGGTTGGTGATTATGGTATGATATTTGAGGTGAGTATGAATTATTTTATTATTACACAAAGAAATTGAGAGTGGTGAGTATTTGCTAACTACATATGTTAGTAATTTCTACGGGCAAAATATATAATTATTTAATTGTTAATAGTGTATTAAATAAATTAAAAAGGCATACAATTTAAAATATATATAGTTGTTAAGTATAACAGATAATAAAAACAATAAAAATCATAATTAAGAAATACCAATGTATTTCAATGTAATATCAACATGTTGAATAATTTTTACTCAACATAGAAAATAAGAAACTTGTTTGTAAATTTGAAAAGTTAATTCTTCCAATCTCTTCTCAGACAACCTGATATCATTATATTTATTATTTTCACATTAAAGGCTATTAAGGTTATATTTTGCGAAGAAAATTCTCAACACATCGTAATGTTGCATCAACATATATACATGTTGTATAAACATTTCAAAATGTTGCAGCCAGAAAACAAAATGACGTATCTTTATAAGTATCCGAAATATAGAAGATGCAATAAAGAACACAATAGAGACAATAAAAAGTTAACAATCTGAACAAAATAGCAACCATAATACAGAAAAGAATTCAAAGGCATGTATAAAATATATAAAGAAATAAACGGACTGGGTGGTTTCAAACCATATAGAAACAGTCTGGACCACTCTAACACCCTGTGCGTTCTAATGCAATAATCTTACTAATTGTTCACGCCACTTTACTCACTGTTTATCGAATGCAAGAAAGTTTTCCATACCATCAGACGTACTGATATATGGGAACCATAGAGAAAGAAGGGAGTACCCCCTTCCGCCATTGTATGCGGTTGCAAAACTCTCAGTTCTTCACAATGGGAACATAAGTCATATGCTTCCATATATATTTTCATCCGATTTCATCAAAATGATGTACCAAATAACTAAACCCGTTTCGCACCCTATCACCCCTACTCTTCGTTATTATGTTGGATGATAATGAATAAAGGCAGTTCTCAGAGAAGAAGGTTTGAAAAGTTGGAACTTGTGATTTATCTCAAGAAAACTATGGACATGAAATTTCACAAAATCTGTATACAAAATCAGATGTCAGCTACATGCAGAACAAATATTGAATAGGTTTTTTCTAAAGAATCCCTAATATGCCTCTAAATAATTACAACCATGCTTCCATGGTATACATATGTTTTTGCGTAACGTTTAGAAAGTTTGTCGATGGCTCAGAACGCTGGTCTGGTTACATTTTTGTTGCTCTGTGAACGTGTTTTCGAGTCTAAGCCGTACTGGAATAATTTTTTATTATTAGAATTTTGCCTGTAAGGGCGATTATCATTTGAATGACTTTAAAGTGATTTTTTTCTCTTTCGAGTCCAACTTAATGATTGAAGTTTTGCAACGAAAAGGAAACCAAGGTTCCCAGAGCAACACAAATGTTGCCAGACCAGTTAACGTTCTGAGTCATCAACACACTTCCTAAAAGGTTGCGCAACAACATGTGTATATCATGGGAGCAATTGTAGCTGTGTGGATTAATTAACCATCACTACAATAAAAATCTGCTTTGAAAAGGCATGTTCCTAGAGTGAAGAGAAATGTCGAACCTCGACAAACTTTTATTTAATTCACAGATGTAATTTCGCATCAATTGCGGTATAAATACAAGTTATCAACATACAACCTTTGTAAAACCACATATCCCAATATGGCTGATGAGCCGCATAATCAACGCCGAAACCCATAGCAAAACTTCGATCATTAAGCTCGACTCGAAAAAGAAAAAAAAAACGGCCTTAAAAAGAAAACAGGCTGTGCAAAGTTTGGTTCAAATCGGGCATTCTTTTCGCCTAATATTAAAATTATAAATATTGTGGGGGAACCAACTTGGTAAAGATAGCTCGTGCAAAGTTTGGTTCAAATCGGAATTTCCATTCGCCTGATATTGGATTTATAAATATTGAAAGTGTTCACCATTTGTGGGGGAAGTACCAGAAGGAGCAGACCAGTGAGGTACCATCGTCAGAATAGATTTAGGCTTGGTAAAGAATCGAATAGTTCGTTCGCATGATATTATAAAATTATTTTTTTTTTCACAATTTTGACCATTTTGTGGGGAAGATACCAGAAGGGGTGAACCAATATTCCCCATCTTCGAACTTGAACTATGTTCGGAAGAAATATATGCAAAGTTTGGATGAAATCGGTTAGTCTCTTCGAGAGTAATCGTGCGCACCAGCCGGCTAGATAGAAGGACGGACATTTGTAAATCGTCCAAAGAAACCTGGGATCTAAAGCCAACATTTCGATATTGTACATACCCATATCAATTAGACATAAAGCTGAGGATACAAATATAGCAAACAAAGTAAAAGGAACGCTTTCTTTAGAAATTCTTTCTATGGACTATTAAGGATATCGTTAGCTAAAATCCAAAAGGCGTAACTAACAAAAGCATAATTGTGTAGGAGAAGCAAAAAACTGTTTTGAATGAAAACTATAAACATGTCATGTGAAATGAAAAAGTATGGCCGGCAGGGTGATATTGCATATGACGAATAATAGACTATAATTTTTTTTTTTTTAACAAATTTAGTTATTTAGTTTAATGGCAGTCATAACAATTAAGTAAAAATTTGAATTTTTTGTTAGTTACGCCTTTTTGCATTTATAAAATAAACCCACTTGAAGTTACGTCTTTTTGTTTTTTGTTAATAGAAGCTCCTTTTTTGACCGCAGACGTGTAAAACTTTGTCAACACATGTAGTTTATTGACATTCACAATATTCATTCAAAAAGTCAATTTTCAATTTTTTGTTAGTTACGCCTTTTTGCAGTTTAGCTGACGATATATAATATCATATATACAATTTTTACTACGATAACAATTTTCATTTATGATATTGAAGAAAAATAGTAGAAATTTATAGATTATTGCAACACCATATATTTTTAATTCCTATATAATTTAATCCACGTGCATTTAATTTTCTAATTCATGGATTTTCTCTGCCAGGTTAAATATCAAATATAATCATTGACTCTCATTTACCAAATGCCAACTTTTTGCCATTACTATCAATAATTATTCATAAAAATGTGTGTTTGCACTACAACAAAAACTAAACAGTTACTAATTTATTCTCCATTTTATCCAATCGTGTTTTTGTATAAACAAAGCCACAGACATAAACACAAATAATACCAATTCGATTTTTGCAAATAAATACTGGAATTCTTGTTTTGTTTTTCGTATTTGTAAAATACACACAAAAACATTATAGAGAACCATTGGAATAAATAAACAGACCAATGGATTTACGGCCAATATAAAATGCATTCATTGTGAATTGATCAAAAAAAAAAAATGAAAACAACATGGAAATTACTTTTCAAACAAATTCCAAATTAAAGTGTTCGAATGGAAAATATTTTGGGGAAAAAATTGAAAGAAAAAAAAAACAGCAAATATAATTAAAGCAATTATTTGCTAAACTTCTCAAGATATTATATATATGAAAATTGTTGATTGAAAAAAAAAACATTGACAGAGAAATAATTACATACATATGAGAAATGCCTAAGGAATATATGTACATAAAAAATAAATCGGAATTTTATAAGATAGTATCATGCATACATATGATTCCAATATTTTCATAATTTTACTTTTGACAACATTCAGCTTTCAAAATTTATATGAGAATATCCTCATTCAAAATGTACGGACAACATGTTTCAAAAATTGCCAAATTCTTTACATTGGGCGCCATGTCCTGGTCGAATACTTGAAAGAGTTATTTAAAATGTTATATCACATAGTTATCCTGATATTTTATATTGAATATAGGGTTTTTTTCTTTGGCATTGGAGTCGGTCGCAAATTTTGCATAAAATTTCGTTGGTCGCATTTGTTTTTTTACATTAGCATTCTCCAACTGATAAATTAGAAAACCAGTAAGGAAAGTAGTAATGTCGGACGGGGCCGACTATATGATGTCCTTCACCACCATGGGTATATTTAACAGATAAATCCTAACAGACATCGCATTTTTAAAGGACCAGTAAAATGAAATTGGATCCATAAACATTTCATTGTGCAACCGTTACTAAACTTTTCATTTGGTTAGATATAGAAGCTATATCTAAGTCTGAACCGACTTCAGGAAACTTAACACACATCATTCTAGACGTAATTCATTACGCTAGAAAGATATTAAGGGACTTTGGTACATCATTTAAGCTGTGTCAAATTTCGTGCAAATCGAAAGATATTAAGGGATTTTGGTGCAGCATCCCATTAAATCGGACGAATATATATGGGAGCTATATCTAAATTTGAACCGATTTTTCCCAATTTCAATAGGGTTTGTCCTCGGGCCAAAAAAGTGACCTATGCCAAATATCATCCAAATCGGTTCATAAATGCGACCTGTACTCTGTTAACAAAAAATACATGGACGGACGGACAGACAGACAGACGGACATGCGTAAATCGACTCAGAAAGTGATTCTATGCATATTCTCAAAAGGAACCATGTGTATTTCGTTTCCTTTTGCCTGTTACAAACATATGCACAAAGAAATTAGTTAACGTTGGATGCCACTAATTCTGGGATGATAAATTATTCAGACATTGAAGTGTATAACTAATACTAACGGGTGTCTGAAGGTTATTTTTGGTCGATGTTTGATTCTTGAGGGAAGATCTTGTATATATTGAAGGCAATCATCGGTTTGTAGGTAGATGGCTATCAGGTGTATTCGAACAGAAACTTGTAGTTGGGCATCTTAGGCTTAGTTTCAAAGACATTGTCACTATGATCACTAGCATATAACTAGCACTTCGGCCTGTATTTTCGGGGAAAATGATCTATTGACGAGAGAGAAATCCAAATTTGGTTGATTGTTACAACCTATAGATGTCTGGTGTGTCGATAATCATTTCGAAAAATGTATGAGTCTTGGAAATCTTGGATATTTACACAAGTTACAAAAGTTGTTAGGTTCGACCAGTATTCATTTGGGTCTTTTGGTAAGGAATCACCAATGAAAATCAAATAGGAAACAATTTGATTGAAATACAAATTGAAGAAGGTTACAGTTATATGGGGCCTATCGTAAAAATTTGACAGATATCTATCATTTTTGGAAGGGAGATTTGCACCAAATAGACCCTCAAAGTATGAAATTACAGACAATTAACTTAGACAAAAGTGCCTAAAACCGCCCAAAATACCGAATACCGAAGGATATCATTATATGGGACATATACCAAAATGTGGACCGATATATCCCATTTGTAATATCAATCAACCTGGGAGCATTAGCAATATAAGTGCAAAATTTCAAAACTCCATCTTAAATAGTGCATGCTCTAACCAGATGTCAACAGACAGACATTCAGAAATCGACATAGTTTTATTCTAATCAAGAATATATAAACATTATGAGGTCTCTGGTGAATGTTTCGAGGTATAACTAAATGTCAAATTTAATATACACTCATTATGGTTGAATAATGTTTACAAATTTAGTTTACACTTCTGTTGTATGTGGAAGACCTATAGGTCTACTATATAGCTCAGTAGGTATTCTATTGACAACAAAAGAAAACTGGGTCATCTTTAGCCAAAAGAATACTTTGAGGTTCTCTATAGGCAATATAAGACGTGTAGGACGTTTATAGACAAGCGTAATCCTCTGGGTCTTATTAAGGCAAAATAACACCTTCAGATCTCCTTAAGTTAAAAGAAGACCTTTATATCTAGTTCTTAAAGATGAACTAGATATAAAGGTCTAGTTCATGTATTTTGTAGCCAACATATGCCTTTCATTTCCCCTAAGTCTTTAATATACAGATTAATCCTCTAGATTTTCCTTGAGTAAAAGAAGGACCCATGCCTTCTTTATATAGCCAAGAGAATATCTCTGTATCGTGGAGGATTTCAAAGACGTCAATAGGCGTTTTTGAAATCCTCCTCAGGCCATATAAGAGTTTGTAGACAATAAGAGAAAACCTCTAGGTCTTCTTAAGAGTAGGAAAAAGAAAACCTGCAGACCGTATATAGATAAGACTTCCGGGTTTTCTATAGACACTGGACACCTCTAGGACACCTTCTATAGACAATAGAACACTACGTTTTCTACCGCCAATGGAATACCTCAAAGCTTTTAAAGATAATAGAAGACTACTAGATCCTAAATGTGCAACATAAAACCTTTAGATTCACCACAGACAACAGAAGACCTACCTCAACTCTTTAGACAACAGAATACTTTTAGTTCTTGTAGAAAAAAGAATATATCCACATATTCGTTGGGCAACTGAATACCTCTAGGTCTTCTAGGGAAATAGATACAGAATAGAAGTCCCCCAGGACTCTTATTGGCAATAGAATACAAAAAATTGAAGACGTTAACTTCTTCTACAGACAATGAAAGGCATTTGGGCCTTTTGTAGACACTAGAAGACCTCTTGGTTCCTGACAAGACAACAAAACGCTTTCAGGTCTTCTAAAACATTAAAAAATCTGCTACACATAAAAGTATGACACTAGTTCTTCTACAAACCAGTAAAGAAAGTAGTAAAGTCGGACTGGGCCGACTATATGATACCTTTCACCACTTTGGGTATATATGCATATGAATCCTAACAATTGCATGTCTATGCAATTGCATCTTTCTCCAACCTATCCTAACTTTAATTTCATTCGAGCAGATTTAGAGCCGTCTGCGTAACATGGGGAAATTTTATGGAAAACGATTTATATCAAAATTGATACACGCTATTCGGTACGCAGCGTTGTTAAAATATAATCTATATGTGAAAGCTATATCTAAATCTGAACCGATTTTCACGAAAATTAACACACATCTTTCTAGACTTAATTCAGTACGCTATGCCAAATTTTGTGCAAATCAAAGGGTCCTTGGTGCACCATTTACATAAAATCGGATGGGAGATATGTCGAAATCTAAACCGATTTTCCCGAAACTCACCACTCATCATTCTAGACCCAATTCAGTACGCTATGCCAAATTTCGTGCAAATCGAAGGATGCAAAGCGCCTTTGGTGCACTATATCTAAATATTTGGGAGCTATATCTAAATCAGAACCGATTTCCACGAAATTTAACACACGTCGTTTTAGACTTAATTCAGTACGCTGTGCCAAATTTCGTGCAAATCGAAGGATATATAGGGACTTCAGTGGACTATTTATCTAAAATCGGGCGAAACTATATATGGGAGCTATATCCAAATCTGGACCGATTTTTCCCAATTTCAATAGGGTTCGTCCTTGAGCCAAACAAATGCGCTGTGTAAATTTCATCCAATTCGAATCATAAATGCGACCTGTGTACTTTGTTTACAATTTAAAATGAACAAACGGACGGACGGACGCATATTCTCAAAAGGAACCATGGGTCCATTTCGATTATTTTTGCCTGTTAAAAACATATGCACAAACACATAATACCCTGTACAACCTAGTGGTGAAGGATATAAAAACCTATGGGCCTTTTGTAGACATTAGAAGAACTCTCGGTTTTTTACTGGTAATAGAACACCACTAGGCTCTTTTTAGACAATAGGATACCTCTTAGTTCCTTACGAGACAACAAAACGCTTTCAGTAGACCTATTCTGTAACTTTAAACAACATTCGATATTATTTAAATTTCTTTTGCAAAAACCATAAAACAAATAAATGAAACTGTTGTTAAACAAATAATATCGAATGTTGTTACAAAGTTACAGAATAGGCCTACTGGTCTTATAAAAAATAAACCTTTTCTAGACATTAGGAGGCCTAATTAATTAATTTTAGTTATTAATTAAATTGATTATTTTACTATATATAAAATATTATACAAATATTGATTCACTTAATTAAAAATGCAATGCAAACTCACCACTACAACTGTAATTAAAAAAAAAATTACACACCACTAATACAACTACAAAAAACATATACATACATGTATAAATAAAAAAAACACACACACAAGCACGTACAATATACATTTACAATTACATTTAGTAGATAAAAAAACAACAATAGCAACAAAAAATAGATGTGAAACACCACAAAAAATCACATAGCAACAACAACAAAAAACGTATTGAAAAAAATGAATATAAATCTGTTCCGGACTTACCACTACAATTGCAATTACTTGCTGTTGCAATTTTTCAATTTCCGGATTGGATGGCACATTAATCTGTTTTAAATCATGTTCCATGGCCCTGTGAGTGAAAAAAGGAAGGATGGTGTGGTGTTACATAACAATGTGAAAGAGAGAAAAAATAAAATAAAAATATGTGGAAAAAAATAGAAATAATATAAGTGGAAAAAAGTATATTAAATTACATCGATATTGCTTTTCATTGACAGGTTGAAATGGTAATGATGTGGAAAATTATGTTTATGTTCAAGTGGTTGCACTTGAAATGGGAAATCTAATTAGAAGGTGATCGACCAAACAATAAGTTAATTGTTTTGTTTTTTTATTATCGATGAAGTTAGGAGTGGAAGTTGTAGAAATTTGAGAATTATTATCGAAATCAAAAAATAAAAAAAATATTAATTAAAATAGGTAAAATAGGTTGGATAGTATCAAATTCCAATAAAATATTAAAATTTATTTCTTCAAAAATTTTGGTTGGGCGCAATATTGGTCCTGTTGTTACCAGTAAGGTGTGGAATTATTGATTACAGGGAATCATGTAGAATGTCTTATTTGTGCATTATACTGGTACGCCAGGCCGTTGGGCGCCACTTTCTTATGGAATATTTCCTATGTAAGACTATGATTGACAAATTCGGATTCATTTTTAACCTCAGAAATTTGAGAATTATTATCGAAATAAAAAAATATTAATTAAAATAGGTAAAATAGGCTGTATAGCATCAAATTCCAAATATATATTTTTGGTTGGGCGCCATCTTGGTCCTGTTGTTACAAGGTGGGGAATTATTGATTACAGGGAATCATTTAAAATGTCTTATTCACCAGGCCGTTGGGCGCCACTTTCTTATGGAATATTTCCTCTGTAATACTATGATTGACAAATACGCGTTCTTTTTTATCTTCAAAACAAGACCCTGGCGAATCGAAACTATTTCGCAGGTATAATTCTCGATCCATATTTTCCACTTCCATTCCACATGGGAGCAAAGTCCGTTCCCAAAACCCTAACATTTCACTACTTAAGAAGCTCTAAATACTTACCTTAATGTATCCAATGAAATATTATCCAAATTCTGCAGAGTCGATTTCATTTCGGTCAAACGTTTTATGACATCGGCACTGGTCAATTTCATGTACGAAGCCTTGAGGTCATCTATCTTCTGGCGGGTATCTTCCAAGCACACAGGATCACATGATTTACTATATTCCTCATAGATATCTTCACATTTCTGCAGAATGCTTTCATATTCCAAAAAGACGGAGTTGCGATCATGCATCTCCTGAGGACTCTCGAATTTACGATTCAACTCTTCGGCAGCCTGGAAACACTCCTCCAATTGTTTGGCCAGCTTTATGAGGCCCTCCAAGAAAATCTTGGACTGGGTAACATTTTCTCCCAAAGCATTATATAGATGTTTGAGAGCATCAATACGCTGACTTAGCTGTTTGGGTGACTTGGTAAATTTATCTTCGCACACCTTGCGTCCCGTCTTAATGGTACTTTCAATTTCCGATTTAATTTCGGAGAGGGTACGATAAATTTGTAAACATTTTTGATATTGCACTTGGACGGTGGAGGGTCCAGCAGTGGCCACATCTAACACCAATGTGGATCTTTCAACATTTCTGAGCTCAGCCACGGCGCGATTTAGCCTTGACTCAAAGGCCGGTTGGGGTGCGGTGCATTTATTCAATTTCAATTGACAGGATTTGTAACGCATTTCCAAGAGATTTAATTGATCCTGAAGCCTGTTGGCCGCTTCGATTTTACCATTACGTTGATGTTCCGCAATCAGGTCATCAATCTCCTGGAAACACCTCTCATTCTCCTCAAATTCCATGGCCAATTGCTGAAAATCTTCGGGTAAATCTTCAATGGTCACATCATTCTCCAAATGTTCGCTGAGGATCTCATCCACCCTTGTTAGCCAAGCCTCAAACTGTTCAACACATTTTTCTGATTGCTTGGCCTCATTGACTTCTTGTTCAAGAATTTCAGCACGCTGTTTGGCCTTCTGCTGCAGTTGAGTCCATCGCTCGACAATGGCATTGATTTCTTCGCCGATCGACTCCGCCATAAATTCATGGGAAATAAGCTCCTGGCCGATTTCTTGTATCTTCTCCAGCCAATCGTCGGAGTGACCGCGCAAGACGTTTTCAAGGTCCTGGGAAAAAGAAGAAGAGAATTAATTATTTTTGCGAAAGTTTTAAAAGGTTTTCCTGAACTTACATCCAATTCCTCAATGATCTCCTCGGCATCCGCATTCTCCGGCGAGGAGCGCATTTTATTTTCCAAACGATCTAAATAACCCGTTTCCGATACCATAAACTTCTTAAACTCACCCAGCTGAGTGGAGATATGCTCAAGCAGACCACATTTTTGATAGACCAATGTCGTGACCTCCGTCCAGCGGGCATTGAGTCGTGTAAATTTCTTTGCCAGCAAATTATATTTCTCGTCAACATTATCCAAACCACGTGACTTGAGTTCATCGATTTGTACCAGACAATCACCTCCGAGCTCATTGAGTTCCCTGAAATTGACAGCCTCCCGCTCACAGGTTTCTTTAAGGGCCTGGAATTTCGATTTCAAATGAAACAGCTCATTGGAATTGAGAATCTGTGAAATCGGAGTCTTGGGAGTATTGTTGGAGAGGTCATTGAGCCACTGTTCCGTGTGGTTTAGTCTCTCGAAAATCTCCTCCGTCTGCTTTTGTATATCCAGGGTTTTTTGCAAATTTTCCTTATAGATATTTTGTATCCTTGAGAAAAATTCATTGAGTTCCTTGATTTGGGAGGTCAAATGTTCCCGATGCTGGGGTTGGGCATCCTTGATAATAATTTCACTAAAGTTCCGAGCACTAATGACATCGATTTCCAATTTGCGTAACTTCATGGAGCTAGCAGCCTCCACTGAGGCTTTTCCCTCTCCAGCCTCTCCTTCCCGGAGGTTTGCCTCCAATTTGCGTAGCACCGCCATTATGGCATTATATTCCGCCGAGAAGTGATTTAAGTTCTCAATGGCCGTGGTCTGCTTGATAATCCTCTCGGAAATTTGTTCCTCCGCCTTGAGCCACTTTTCCTGGAACTCCGAAGACAAACTATCGGGTCTGCGTTGTTTTATTAAATCAAAATCTGGTTTGAGGGCCACCAATTCCTCATGGAAATTATTGAGTTCTTGTAGCCTTCTCTCCATGGGTTCCAATGAGTCCACAATTACCTGGACCTGAGGCACACGTTTAAGGAAATTTTGTAACTCTTCCAATTTCCCTTGCAACTCATCACTCCCTCCCTTTTCACGGATCAAAGTAAGTATGGCCTTCTTCATATCATTCCAGGAGTCATAGAAAATATTGAAATCCTCTTTCCACTCCTGGAAATCTTCACCCATTGTCGTGGTGGCTTCCTTGGCCTGTTGTATTTCCATGGTCAAGGACTCCATATCACTGAGCCTCTGCTGCAAGTCGCCCTTTGAGGCACTAATGGAATGTTGTTTATACCAATCACGGGAATCGGCCAGCACCAGCTTAAATCCTGTCAGGCTATTGTAAAGCTTCTCCTTCTCCATGAGTTTGGAACAGGCCCGACTTTGTGCGTCCAAGCTCTGTCTCAGCTCCAAGTATTTCTCCTCAATTTGCCGGATCTGCGACGCCTCCATGATCATGTTACGGCTAACATCCTCCTTTTCGCAGAGCTCATAGAGATCTCGCAGCTCGCGGGAATTTTCCAAACGCGAGCAGACCTCCTTTTCCAACTTCTCCAAGAGTTCCGCTTGATTGCGTAGACTACGTCTTTGTAGCTGTTGCAATTGATCCTCACAGTCATCGATGAAACCGAAAGCTTCGAGAATTTTTCCCTCCAGCAGATAGAAGTTATCGGTGTTACGCAGACGTCGCTTTTTACAAGCCAAGGGAGATCCTTCCGGCATAACACCCTGTTGCAAAGCACCTGGCCCAGCCGCATCATCAGTTTCCTCGGCCTCCTCTTCACCAAAGCGAATAATCATTTGGAAATCTGTCCAGTGATCCGGTTTCACCACCTTCGAATCATCATAGGAAGCACGATCGCGACCAAATTTGAAACCCTTCTGTTCAATGCGTTCCGTCTGCACCTCCACAATTTGCTTGAGGGCATCTAGGCGATCTTCAAAATTTTCCAATTGCACCAAAACCTGTTCACCACGTACATCACCCTCTTGCAAGGTGGCTGCCACCATTTGCCTCAGGTCAATTAAATATCTCTCCAATTCCAGCAGATCCTTGGCACAATAATTCAAGTCATTCATGCGTTTCGTGATCGTACCCAAATCACAGACATCCTTCGATTCCATATGTTTCAGATCCTGTTCACGGGTATCCAACCAGCGGGATATACATTTGTATTGTTGTAGCTTTTCTTGCCTCAAATCGCACCACTTCACTACATGGGACCAACGCTCTCCCAAAGCGGATAACTTATCCTCCAAATCATTGAAATTCCCTGACTCATCATTGACAATGACCACCATATTACTAAGGCTATCCACCAAATCCTGTTGGTGCTTCAGATCATCCTTAAGTACGGCTGCCTCTCTGAGCTGCTTCTCCACCTCCTTGAGTGTTGGGCCAATATCCGACATTAAGGAAATTCTATCCTCAATGTTGGTAAGGAAATTCTTCAGCTTCTCAATTTGTTGACTTTGAAATTCCGCCAAGCGCATTAAAATCTTACTTTGGACATTCAGGGCCTTGAGACGCAGTGTTTCCCATCTTTCATTCAGAAGCACCATTTGTTGCCTGATTTCATTTTGATCTTCCACCGTAAGACCCTGAGACTTTTGGGATTCATTAATCAAGTTGGAACCCTCCTCCAAGGCCTCTCCGACATACTGCTGATGTTCGGTCAATTTCAACATAAACTGTTCATTTTCATGGAACTGGGCTTTGGCCGTAAGGAAATCATGTGGTTCCGGCAAGGTTTCCGACAAAATTTGTTCATCTTCTAGAAGAAGAGTCAAAACAGCTTCCAGAGCTGCCTGATACGTACTTATCTCTATGGAAACATTTGTGGCCAAACTGTGTGGCCTTGATTTGTCATCCTTGAGTAAAAAGTTGGCCAATTGACTTTTCGGTGGCGGATCCATTTCTAAATCCATAATCGATTTAAAGGTGTCGCTGTTATACTTCGATTTAATACCAGAATCTGTGGCACTGTTTGCCATGGAAGATGAGGCATCTGAGTGTAGGCCCTCTCCATCTTCTAGGCCATCATCTCCCTCGTGATCCTTATTATCTAAAGGTATTTCATCTAAATCGGTTATATTTACACTACGGCCATAGCCTAAATCCTCCGATGTTGTCTTATGCTCCTCATCATATAATACTGATTCCATTTGATGGGGTTGTTGTTGTTGTTGTTGGCACAAATTAATTTCCTGAAACTGTTGCTCTCCCTCTCCCTGCTGCTCCTCCTCCTCTTCAAGCGTTCTACGCGTTTCCATGGCATGATACAGGCACATAACATACATTTGTATCGATTTATTATCCGGTTTATGGGTATGTACATCTTCCGGATCTAAGAGTTTTTCAATTTTAAAATATGTATTAGCCAAATCAAAGGCAGTTCTTAAACGGGCCAAAGGATGTTGAGTCAGGACGCTGGATAAATCCACATTTCCTAAATGGGCATCGAGAATTAGGAGGAATGCCCGACCATCCGACCAACTATTGGAGAAATCATTTAATTTCACACCCTTGGGTTCGGTAAATTGACGGGCCCAATTTAGTAGAGATTTTTCAACACCATTACTTGAGTGACTCTTCACTAGATTTTGGCCATTGAATTCCAAGGCAATGAGCCATATGAGGCCCAAAATCAGTTTGGGGTTGCCTTCGACAATATCATCACTGGAAATGTTCACCAATTTGACACCATGTTCCTGTATCACCTGCAGGACTTTGTTCAGATTGTTGATGTGATGGACACGCATGCGACCTTTTTCGGGTTTCTGAAAAAATAGAAAAAATTAAATTTGATTAAAAATTGATCAAAAACTTAAACAGAATGTTGGATAAATTACCAAATACTAAAAGTCAAGCACATGTAGGGAAATTATGGGAGTTCGTTCGAAATCGTACCATGTGTTTAGGTCGTTTACCGTAATTAACCAAATGTGGTTTGTGCCCACGCTATGCATGAAAATGAAAAAGCGCCATCTAGGTGTCAGTAGCTCAATTGGCACCGCATTCAGTTACATTTTGAATGAAATCCCATAAACCTACTACTGCTTGTTACGTTCATTCAGGATAATATTTCAAGTCATATTTTTTCAAGGGCAAACAGATTTTCAAAGAAGCCTACACAAGGCGTAGATTTTTTTAAAGAATATTTTTTTAAAGTCTACACAAGGTGTAGAATTTTTAAAGGATATTTTTCTAAAGCCTACACAAAGCGTAGATTTTTTAAAGAATATTTTTCTAAAGCCTACAAAAGGCGTAGAGTTTTTAAAGAATATTTTCCTAAAGCCTACACAAGGCGTACATTTTTTAAAGAATATTTTTCTAAAGCCTACACAAGGCGTACATTTTTTACAGAATATTTTCCTAAAGCCTACACAAGGCGTAGATTTTTTAAAGAATATTTTTCTAAAGCCTACACAAGGCCTACATTTTTAAAGAATATTTTTCTAAAGCTTACACAAGGTGTAGATTTTTTAAAGAATGTTTTTCTAAAGCTTACACAAGGCGTAGATTTTTTAAAGAATATTTTTCTAAGGCCTTCCTCAATAAAATATTAAAACTATTTACAGCTTGCTATGTCATGATAATATCTCTACATTATTGGTTTATGTCTATGCTACGAAACCGGACAGCACCATCTAACGGCAAATATCGGTACTTATATGCAATTCTATACGACTTTGAACGAACTCCCATAAATACACTACTGTCATTCTCGATGTTACAGTATCTGTTGCTAATCCATAGCAGAGCGTAGACTTTTTTTAAGAATAATTTCTAAGGCATTAATTAGAAAAAACACGCTTCACTTTAGAATAATATTCTTTAAAAAAATTCACGACTTAATATGCCTTAACAAACAAAATTTTTTTGCAAAATCTACGTTCTGCAACCTAACCACCCATCACTTTATGACGTTTATACCTTAAACGGATGAATGGTTTGTTGATGACTCTCATGGGTGCAATAGTAAATGTATTACCACCAACACGACTACTATGTCCACGATTTACATAAACCTCATCAGTATCGTCATCAAAAAAATAATAATGATAATTGGCAACAAAAACAAAGTCAAGGTCATTAGCTTATTGCAATTGTAAATGTGTGTGGGTGTTTTTATAGCTTATTTTCAGATTATGACGAAAAACATCTATTATGTCCGGTATTTCTGTATGTGTTTGTTTCTGTTTTTTCCTATTCACTTCTAATTTCATACAACCTCATCTGGTTTGTGTTTTTGTATGAATGTCCCTGCGAATCTCATCATCATCTACATCAGCATAATCATCCTCATCGTCATATTATATTCCATTTAAATTCCAAGGTCATTTGACGTTTGTACACGTCCCAACCACATGTTAGACTACTGCATCCTTTCTTTACACATTCACACAGTTACAGTTGGTATGAAGGTTTGAGGCAAATTTTGTGGCTAGTTAACCTGATGCTGTTATGATTATTTATAAGGTACATTTCGAAAAAGAGAAGCAGTACGAAAGGAGCTTAGGAGATGAGATGAAATACGTACACAGGCAAAACAAGTGAGAGATCAGAGCATAGATTTTTTAACGAATATTTTTCTATGGCCTACCAAGGCGTAGATTTTTTAAAGAACAGTTTTCTAAGGTCTCAAAAGGCGTAGATTTTTTATAGAACAGTTTTCTAAGGCCTCAAAAGGCGTAGATTTTTTAAAGATCATTTTTCTATAGCCTCAAAAGTCGTAGATTTTTTAACGTACATTTTTCTAAGGCCTCAAAAGGCATAGTTTTTTTAAAGAACATTATTCTAAGGCCTCAAAAGGCGTAGATTTTTTAACGAACATTTTCCTAAGGCCTCAAAAGGCGTAGAACATTTTTATAAGGCCCCAAAAGGCGTAGATTTTTTAAAGAACATTTTTCTAAGGCCTCAAAAGGCGTAGATTTTTTAAAGAAGATTTTTCCAAGGCCTCAAAAGGCGTATATTTTTTAAAGAAGATTTTTCCAAGGCCTCCGAAGGGGTATATGTTTTAAAGAAGATTTTTCCAAGGCTTCTGAATGTGTATATGTTTTAAAGAATATTTTTCTAAGGCATACCCAAGGCGTAGAATTTTTAAAGAATACTTTTTAAGGCCTACGAAGGTGTAGATTCTTAAAAGAATATTATTTTGAAGGCCTACGAAGGCATAGATTTTTTAAAGAATATTTTTCAACGGCATAGATTTTTTAAATAATATGTTTCTACCGCATATATTTTTTAAAGAATATTTTCCTTTGGTGAGTTTTTCTTTCTATGTATACCTTGTTAGTTTTCGTTCTTGCTTTTTCTACTTTTTGTAACCTTTGTCCTTTATCCGTCTTCATGCGAGTATTTGGCTTTCCTTTTATGAATGAATGGCAAATGTATGACTCAAGGAAATAGACCAAACATCATACCCAACTGATTCAACTACATACCGGAATACTTATGTTACAACTGAACGAACACTCACGAATAAAGCTCTCAACAAACACTGTTGGTCTGAATGTTTAGAGGTTTGCTAAATTTTACAAGAATCATTTCTAAGAATAGTTGTGCAAATGTAAAGCATACTTTTAGGAGTGTGTCTCACTATTTGGATTGTGTCAAGTTCAAAGTGCCAAAAAATGATGTGAAGGTTATTTATTTTTGCGATATGTTTGTGTTACATTTGATATGATGTATGATGCTGCTTAGAGGTTAAGTAGCATTGTTGGGTATTTAAAATGAAAATTTAAATATTGTTTGGTTTGTAAAAAAATATACTTTAAAAAATACACGCCTGGGTAGGCCTTGAAACAAATGCTCTCAAAAAATCCAAGCCTCGGATAGGACTTGGAAAAAAATGCTCTTAAAAAATCCACGACTCTGATAGGCGTTGGAAAATTTCTCTTAAAAAAATCCACGCTTTGAGTAGGCCTCGGAAAAAATGCTCTTAAAAAATCCACGCCTTGGATAGTCCTTGCAAAAAAACATTCTTTAAAAAAATCCACGCCTTGGATAGTTCTTGGAAAAAATATTCTTTAAAAAATCCACGCCTTGGATAGTCCTTGGAAAAAATATTCTTTAAAAAATCCACGTCTTGAAGTGTCCTTGAAAAAAAAACATTCTTTAAAAAATCCACGCCTTGATTAGTCCTTGGAAAATTTTCTTTAAAAAATCCACGCCTTGGATAGTCCATGGAAAAAATATTGTTTAAAAAATCCACGCCTTGGATAGTCCTTGAGAAAAATATTATTTAAAAAATCCACGCCTTGGATAGTCCTTGGAAAAAATATTCTTTAAAAAATCCACGCCTTGGATAGTCCTTGGAAAAAATATTCTTTAAAAAATCCACGCCTTGGATAGTCCATGGAAAAAAATATTGTTTAAAAAATCCACGCCTTGGATAGTCCTTGGAAAAAATATTCTTTAAAAAATCCACGCCTTGGATAGTCCTTGGAAAAAATATTCTTTAAAAAATCCACGCCTAGGATAGTCCTTAGAAAAAATATTATTTAAAAAATCCACGCATTGAATAGTTCTTGAAAAAAAATATTCTTTAAGAAATCCACGCCTTGAATAATCCTTGAAAAAATATTCTTTAAAAAATCAAAGCCTTGGATAGTCCTTGGAAAAAATATTCTTTAAAAAATCCTTGAAAAAATATTCTCTAAAAAATCCATGCCTTAGATAGTCTTTGGAAAAACTATTCTTTAAAAAGTCCACGCCTTGGATAGTCCTTGGAAAAAATATTCTTTAAAAATCGACTCCTTAAATTGTACTTGGAAAAATATTTGTTAAAAAATCCACGCCTGGGCAAGTCCTTCGAAAAAATATTCTTTAAAAATTCTTAAAGTCCAAATTTCGTCTATCGAGCAAATCCTACCAAACTTATTTAATCCAATCATAAACAATATTCTATTACCCTCTCCCCTCCACGCGTTTCCCCTATTTTTTGTCAATTCCAAACAAAATTCAATGTCCAACCACAAAAACCGACAAAAGTTGGTTTATATGGTTAACCTGGTTAGTGTGTCCTTTGTCTCCTGCTAACTAACAAAATCGCATTGTCAATAGGTGGTCGTTGGGTTGATCCGGCAGGCAGTCAGTCAGTCCGAATGGCAGTCGGTCGTATGGAAGCTGTTGTTATGACAATATTTTCTTTTGGTTTGACCTTTTCGTCGAATTTCTTGTTTATGGCAGAATAAAAATTAAATTTACTGTTTTTGAATTTTGTTTGCTGTTTTTATGTTAAAAGGATCTGTCAAGGACAATACCTTTTTGTTTGTTTCGCTCAACTTACCAGTTGTGTATTGGTGAGGACACTCAACAGTGCCAACAGACGGTGGCCATCTCTCAAGTCAAGAAATAAATCATTGACCGGTGTGCATTTTGTTTTAATCAAATGTGAATTAATCCATTTTGTAAATGTTTTCTTTTGGATGTCCTGGCGTTCATCTGCAATAAAAGAGGGGAGAGAGAGAAAAAATGTGAAAGGTTATTAACGATTGAAATGAAATGGCAAAGAGAAATGTAAGTAAATGTTGTGACAACATGGTTGAAATGTTATGAATTTATTTGAGTGACAGTAACGTAGGTTTTATTTTCGGCAAGAGTTGTGGGTGGTATTTGTTACACAGGTCGTTTGAGGCTGGGAATATATTAAAAAATTCTAATAACAAATTGAATGCTGAGTTTTGAACCCATAAACGATTTTTTTATTCCCTTACAACGTTCGAACATAGTTTTTGGATTCAATTGAAATCCAATCCGTTTGTTACCTTTCTATTTTTTTTGAATACTGTCAAAAAACGTGACAAACCTTTTTGTATATTCACCGGTTTCAATTTAAAATCTGTAAACATTTTCTTTTTTTTTCATTTATATTTTATTTCAATGTCGCACATAAATTTAGTCAACCACCAACGTTCGGACACGTACTGCAACAATTGTAGATTTTAAACTAAAATTAGAAGTCGAGCTTTTTTCCACCGCTTATTCACAACCTAATGTAAATGGACAACGAGCAAGAAGAATGAAAGTTTTGCTTAGAAAATTCTCGTGACAAGGGGCGTAAAAGAACCAGTAAGGAAAGTAGTGAAGTCGGACGGGGTCGACTTTATGATACCCTTCACCACTCTGGGTATATCCAACAGATGGAATCCTAATGGACGTCGCATTACTGAAGGACCAGTAAAATGAAATTTGAGCCATAAACATGTCATTCTGCAACCTATACTAAATTTTGGCCATATATAGAGTTGCTTCTTACAATGGGACAAAATTATGTAAATAAATTTAAAGCAAAATATCGAAATCTAAACCGATTTCATCGAAACTTGCCACATGTTAGGTTACACTTATTTCAGTATGTTTTTTTTTTTTTTTGCATTCGGCCACATTTTGAGTTCTTCATTTACTTATAAATATAGGGACTTTGGTGCACCATTTACATAAAATCGGACGATAATATATATGGGAGCTATATCTAAATCTGAACCGATTTTCACGAATTTTAATACACATCTTTCTAGACTTAATTCAGTACGCTATGCCAAATTTCGTGCTAATAGAAGGATATATAGGGACTTTGATGCACTATTTACCTAAAATCGGACGAAAATATATATGGGAGCTATATCTAAATCTGAACCGATTTTCACGAAATTTTACACACATATTTCTAGACTTAAATCAGTACGCTATGCCAAATATCGTGCAAATCGAAAGATATATAGGGACTTTGGTGCACTATTTACCTAAAATCGGACCAAAATATATATCTAAACCTGAACCGATGTTCACGAAATTTAAAACACATCTTTCTAGAGTTAATTCAGTACGCTATGCCAAATTTCGTGCAAATCGAAGGATATATAGGGACTTTGGTGCACTATTTAACTAAAATCGGACGAAAATATATATGGAAGCTATATCTAAATCTGAACCGATTTTCACGAAATTTAATACACATCGTTCTACGCTTAATTCAGTACGCTATGCCAAATTTCGTGCAAATCGAAGGATATATAGGGACTTTGGTGCACTATTTACCTAAAATCGGACGAAAATATATATGGGAGCTATATCTAAATCTGAACCGATTTTCACGAAATTTAACACACATCTCTCTAGACTTAATTCAGTACGCTATGCCAAATTTCGTGCAATTCGAAGCATATATAGGGACTTTGGTGCACTATTTACCTAAAATCGGACGAAAATATATATGGGAGCTATATCTAAATTTGAACCGATTTTTCCCAATTTCAATAGGGTTCGTCCTTGGGCTAAATAAGTGAACTGTGCCAAATTTCATCCAAATCGGATCACAAATGCGACCTGTACTTTGTTAACAAAAATACATGGAAGGACGGACAGACAGACGGACATGCATAAATCGACTTAAAAAGTGATTCTATGCAAGAAAGTATTTTTTTATAATCCACGCCCTATGCAGTTCTCAAGAAAGTATTTTTTTATAATCCACGCCTTTTGTAGTTCTCAAAAAAGTATTTTTTTTATAATCCACGCCTTTTGTAGTTCTCAAAAAAGTATTTTTTTCATAATCCAGGCCTTGTGTAGTTCTCAAAAATATTTTTTTAATAATCCACGCCTTGTGAATTCTTAAAAAAATATGTTGTTAAAAATCCACGTCTTGTGAATTCTTTAAAAAATATTTTTTTAAAAATCCACGCCTTGTGAATTCTTTAAAAAATATTTGTTTAAAAATCCATGCCTTGTGAATTCTTTAAAAAATATTTTTTTTAGTAATCCACGCATTGTGTAGTTCTCAAAAATAATATTTTTTTTAGTAATCCACGCATTGTGTAGTTCTCAAAAAAAAAAATATTTTTTTTAGTAATCCACGCATTGTGTAGTTCTCAAAAAAATATTTTTTTAATAATCCACGCCTTGTGTAGTTCTCAAAAAAACATTTTTTTAATAATCCACGCCTTGTGTAGTTCTCAAAAAATATTTTTTTAATAATCCACGCATTCTGAATTCTTCAAAAAATATTTTTTAATAATCCACGCCTTCTGAATTCTTCAAAAAATATTTTTTTAATAATCCACGCCTTGTGAATTATTCATAAAATATTTTTTTAATAATCCACGCCTTGTGAATTATTCATAAAATATTTTTTTAGTAATCCACGCCTTTTTTAGTTCTCAAAAAATATTTTTTTAATAATCCACGCCTTGTGTAGTTCTCAAAAAAGTATTTTTTTCATAATCCAGACCTTGTGTACTTATCAAAAAATATTTTTTTAATAATCCATGCCATATGCGGTTCTAAAAAAAAGTATTTTTCATAATCCACGCCCTATGCAGTTCTCAATAAAGTATTTTTTTTCATAATCCACGCCTTGCGAATTCTTCAAAACATATTTTTTTAATAATCCACGCCTTGCGAATTCTTCAAAACATATTTTTTTAATAATCCTCGCCTCACGAATTCTTCAAAACATATTTTTAACAATCCACGCCTTGTGAATTCTTCAAAAAATATTTTTTAATAATCCTCGCCTTGTGTATTTGTCAAAAAATAATTTTTAAAAAATCCAAGCCTGCAAATTTGTCAAAAATTATTTTTTAAAAAATCCACGCCTTGTGATTTCTTAAAAAAATATTTTAAACAAAATCCGATTCCAATTATAGGGTACTCCCATTTGTTTTAAACGTTGTTGTGTCGCATAGTGCTAATGAATCTAATGACATAAATAATGGATAAACAAACTAATGCAAGAACAAACTGTCAAACACACATAGCTACACAATCTGTAATCAATAACGTGAAGCTTTATTTTGTTTCTTGTTCTTACTTAAACGAGAGTTTTACAACTTTGCTATTTACGTTGTAACGACAACAACGAAAACAAAAAACAAATAGTTGTTTGATTGAGTTCGATGCAACCAACACACACATACAAAGTTTTCAATCGTGAAGAAACGGTTGCAGAAAGATAAACGGTACAAATGAAAGGGAAAGCGGATCTGTTGAAGACTCCTATATCGATATGATCTATTTGTGGGCCCAAGAAACAAAAATCTTTAAAAAATCCACGCCTTGCTATGGCCTCGAAAAAAATCTTTAAAAAATCCACGCCTTGCTATGGCCTCGAAAAAAATCTTTAAAAAATCCACGACTTGCTATGGACTAGAAAAAAAACTATTTAAAAATCCACGACTTGGTATGGCCTAGAAAAAAAAACTATTTAAAAATCCACGACTTGGTATGGCCTATAAAAAAATTCGTTAAAAAATCCACGCCTTGCTATGGCCTCGAAAAAAATCTTTAAAAAATCCACGCCTTGCTATGGCCTCGAAAAAATCTTTAAAAAATCCACGCCTTCGTATGGCCTAGAAAAAATTCTTAAAAAAAATCCAAAAAAAAAATTTATTAAAAAATCCACGCCTTGGTATGGCCTCGAAAAAAAATCTTTAAAAAATCCACGCCTTGCTATGGCCTCGAAAAAATTCTTTAAAAAATCCACGCCTTGCTATGGCCTAGAAAAAAAAATCAGTAAAAAATCTATGCCTTGCTTTGGCCTAGAAAAAAAATCTTTAAAAAATCTACGCCTTCCTTGGCCTCGAAAAAAATCTTTAAAAAATCCACGCCTTGCTATGGCCTCGAAAAAAAATCTTTAAAAAATCCACGCCTTGCTATGGCCTCGAAAAAATTCTTTAAAAAATCCACGCCTTGCTATGGCCTCGAAAAAAATCTTTAAAAAATCCACGCCTTGCTATGGCCTCGAAAAAAAAACTTTAAAAAATCCACGCTTTGGTATGTCCTAGAAAAAAATTCTTTAAAAAAACCACGCTCTGGTATGGCTTAGAAAAAAATCTTTAAAAAATCCACACCTTGGTATGGCCTAGAAAAAAAATCTTTAAAAAATCCACGCCTTGGTATGGCATAGAAAAAAAAATTCTTTAAAAAATCCACGCCTTGCTATGGCCTAGAAAAAAAAATCTTTAAAAAATCCACGCCTTGCTATGGCCTCGAAAAAAAATCTTTAAAAAATCCACGCCTTGCTATGGCCTCGAAAAAAATATTTAAAAAATCCACGCCTTGCTATGGCCAAGAAAAAAAATCTTTAAAAAATGTACGCCTTGTTATGGCCTAGAAAAAAAATCTTTAAAAAATCCACGCCTTGGTATGGCCTAGAAAAAAATTCTTTAAAAAATCCACGCCTTGGTATGGCCTAGAAAAAAATTCTTTAAAAAATCCACGCCTTGCTATGGCCAAGAAAAAATTCTTTAAAAAATCCACGCCTTGGTATGACCTAGTAACAAAATTCTTTAAAAAATCCACGCCTTGGTATGACCTAGTAACAAAATTCTTTAAAAAATCCACGACTTGGTATGGCCTAGAAAAAAATTATTTAAAAAATCCACGACTTGGTATGGCCTAGAAAAAAATTATTTAAAAAATCCACGCCTTGGTATGGCCTAGAAAAAATTCTTTAAAAAATCCACGCCTTGGTATGGCCTAGAAAAAAATTCTTTAAAAAATCCACGACTTGATATGGCCTAGAAAAAAATTCTTTAAAAAATCCACGCCTTGGTATGGCCTAGAAAAAAATTCTTTAAAAACTCCACGCCTTGGTATGGCCTAGAAAAAAATTCTTTAAAAAATCCACGCCTTGGTATGGCCTAGAAAAAAAAAATTATTTAAAAAATCCACGCCTTGCTATGGCCTAGAAAAAATTCTTTAAAAAATCCACGCCTTGCTATGGCCTAGAAAAAAATTCTTTAAAAAATCCACGCCTTGCTATGGCCTAGAAAAAAATTCTTTAAAAAATCCACGCCTTGCTATGGCCTAGAAAAAAATTCTTTAAAAAATCCACGCCTTGGTATGGCCTAGAAAAAAATTCTTTAAAAAATCCACGCCTTGGTATGGCCTAGAAAAAAATACTTAAAAAAATCCACGCCTTGGTATGGCCTAGAAAAAAAGTGTTTAAAAAATCCACGCCTTGGTATGGCCAAGAAAAAATTCTTAAAAAATCTACGCCTTCGTATGGCCAAAAAAAAAATCTTTAAAAAATCTACGCCTTGCTATGGCCTAGAAAAAAATTCGTTAAAAAATCTAAATTAGTGAGGCCTTCAAAAAAATAATTTTTCCTGATGTGCCTCAGAAAATATTGTTTTTCCTTTATTATTTTTTTTTTCATTTATTTACTATTTACCCATAAACAACACATATATCTACTATCTGTTGTTGTGCCATCAATTAGCAATAAATAGAAAAATTACAAAATAATAATAAACTGAACTCTACAAAATAAGAAGTAAGATACGATTGCTGTAGAAGATACAGTGGCTCCCGGTAAATGAAAAAAAAAACTACAACGAGTAGCGGAGAAAATCCTCTAAAATAAGTCTTGTCCATGGTGTGGTTCTTAAAAAACAAATCTTTTTTCACAAAAATAAAAATATCTCGATGTTTTTTTTTCAACCCCTCCCTCAACCTACGCCTTTCCCTCCAAGTATTGCGATATTGTCACAATTTTTTGTTAGAATCTGTAGTTTATTTTTACTGTCATCGACACTAATGATGACGTATTTGCTGTTGTTGCTGATGATGATGTGATGATGACAACTCGACCGATTAAGATTACGACAATGATGATGTTGTTGTTGAAAATGACAGATATGGACAGATAATGGAAATGCAATTTTCAGTTAAACATGAAAAACTCTATTCATAATCAATATCTAGAAGAGTTATATAAACAAAGTAATTTTTTGCAATTGTTGTTGTTATTGTATTTTTTAATTAAAAGTATGTCAATTGGTGTATTGTATGACATAAAGTTTATACATGTGTTTCGAATTTCATTGAAAAGTTATTTAAAATGAAAACGAAGGGTAATGACCCGTGCAATTTATACCCTTCGCCACTCTGTGTTATACGGTATTATGTCTTTGTGCATATGTTTGTAACAGGTAAGAGGAAACAAAATAAACACATGGTTCCTTTTGATGATAATTCGAAGTGGATCCAAATTTCATCCACAGCTCATTAGTTTGGCCCAAGGACGAACTTTGAAATTATGTCGATTAGATATAGCCCACATATATATTCCGTGCGTCTGTCCATGTTAAATTGTAAACAATGTCCAGAACGCATTTATTATCCGAATTGGATGAAATTTGGCACAGCTCATCTATTTGGCACAAGGACGAACCCTATTGAAATTGGGAAAAAACGGTTCATATTTAGATATAGGTCCCACATATAGTTTCGTCCGATTTTAGGTAGATAGTGCCCCAAAGTCCCTATAATTCTTTCAATTTGTACGAAATTTGGCATAGCGTACAGAATTAAGTGTAGAAATATGTATTCTAAATTTTGTGAACATCGGTTCAGATTTAGATATAGCTCCCATATATATTTTCGTCCGATTTTAGGTAAATGATGCACCAATGTCCCTATATGTTTTTCGATTTGAACGAAATGTGGCATAGCGTACTGAATTGAGCCTAGAAAGATGTGTGTTATGTTTTGTGAACATCGGTTCAAATTTAGATATAGCTCCCATATATATTTTCGTCCGATTTTAGGTAAATGATGCACCAATGTCCCTATATGTTTTTCAATTTGAACGAAATTTGGCACAGCGTACTGAATTAAGTGTAGAAACATGTGTGCTAAATTTAGTGGAAATCGGTTCAGATTTAGATATAGCTCCATATATATAGTTTCGTCCGATTTTAGGTAAATAGTGCCTCATAGTCCCTATTTAGATATAGCTCCCATATATAGTTTCGCCCGATTTTAGGTAAATACTCCACTAAAGTCCCTGGAAATCTTTTGATTTGCACGAAATTTGGTACAGCGTACTAAATTAAGCCTAGAATGATGTGTGCTAAGTTTTGTGAAAATCGGTTCAGATTTAGATATAGCTCCCATATATATCTTCGTCCGTTTTAATGTAAATGATGTGCCAAAGACCCTACATATCGTTTGATTTGCACGAAATTTGGCATAGCGTATTGAATTGTGTCTATAATAATGTGTGCTAAGTTTCATGAAAATCGTTTCAGATTTAGGTATAGCTCCCATATATATCTTCGTCCGATTTAAGGTAAGTGGTGCACCAAAGACCCCGTATATCTTTTGATTTGCACGAAATTAGGCATAGCGCATTTAATTGTGTCAATAATAGTGTTTGCTAAGTTTTATGAAAATCGGTTCAGATTTAGATATAGCTCACATTTATAGTTTCGCCCGATTTTATGTAAATGATGCACCAAAGTCACTGGAAATCTTTTCATTTGCACGAATTTTGTCATAGCGTACTGAATTAAGACAGGAATGTATCCCCTTAAATCGATACAGATATAGATATATAACAAAGACGCGACGTCTGTTATGATATATATGCAGAATATACCCAAAGTGGTGAAGGGTATCATATAAAGAGTATTTTTTCTAGGGTCTTACAAGGCGTAAAATTTTTTGAAGAATATTTTTTCGAAGGCGTAGATTTTTATAACAATATATTTTCGAAGGTCCCACAAGGCGTAGATTTGTTAAAGAATATATTTTCGAAGGTCCCACAAGGCGTAGATTTGTTAAAGAATATATTTTCGAAGGTCCCACAAGGCGTAGATTTGTTAAAGAATATTTTTAAAGGCCTTGTCAGGTGTATTTTTGAAGTATATTATTTGAAGGCCTCGCAAGGCGAAGATTTGTTAAAGAATATATTTTCGAAGGTCCCACAAGGCGTAGATTTTTTAAAGAATATTTTTAAAGGCCTTGTCAGGTGTATTTTTGAAGTATATTATTTGAAGGCCTCACAAGGCGTAGATTTGTTAAAGAATATATTTTCGAAGGTCCCAGAAGGCGTAGATTTGTAAAAGAATATTTTTAAAGGCCTTCCCAGACATAATTTTTTAAAACATTTTATTTGAAGGCCTCACAAGGAGTAGTTTTTTAAAGAATATTTTTCCCTCCTTCTTTCGGAATTTGTTATCTTGAGTGGCAACTCTAATCGTTTACTCATAGTTTCCTGCTAACCACTAACCACACAATAACTCCTCGTCATCTAATCAATGACTCTTTTATATATCGATTACAAATTTTTGTGGCCCTTGTGATTTTGTAGAGAAGCAATAACAAAAACAAGCCACTACTTCCAATCACAAAATGTCAAGGGTTAGCAATAATATCGCCATCGTCATCGCCATAATTTCTATGGCATAATGCCATAGCAGAACACTTATCAGACCATATAAATGACGCTTCAGAATGAATGACAAAATTGTTACCCATTAATGGACTACTCAATTTCTAATCAAAGGCACACTTCATGGCGCTCCATGCCATTCATTCACTCAACGCCTTAGTAGGCCGACAAAAAATTTCTTTAAAAATCCACGCCTTAGTAGGCCTTGAAAAAATATTTCTTTAAAATTTGTTTTTTTCCTGGCAATAGAGGGTTGATGGAGGACAGTGGGAAAAATTATTTAGGCTGAAAAAATATTTCTTTAAAAATCCACGCCTTAGTAGGCCTTGAAAAAATATTTCTTTAAAAATCCACGCCTCATAGTAGGCCTTGAAAAAATATTTCTTTTATAAAATCCACGCCTCATAGTAGGCCTTGAAAAAAATATTCTTTATAAAATCCACGCCTCATAGTAGGCCTTGAAAAAATATTTCTTTATAAAATCCACGCCTTAGTAGGCCTTGAAAAAATATTTCTTTAAAAATCCACGCCTTAGTAGGCCTTGAAAAAATATTTCTTTAAAAATCCACGCCTTAGTAGGCCTTGAAAAAATATTTCTTTAAAAATCCACGCCTTAGTAGGCCTTGAAAAAATATTTCTTTAAAAATCCACGCCTTAGTAGGCCTTGAAAAAATATTTCTTTAAAAATCCACGCCTTAGTAGGCCTTGAAAAAATATTTCTTTAAAAATCCACGCCTTAGTAGGCCTTGAAAAAATATTTCTTTAAAAATCCACGCCTTAGTAGGCCTTGAAAAAATATTTCTTTAAAAATCCACGCCTTAGTAGGCCTTGAAAAAATATTTCTTTAAAAATCCACGCCTTAGTAGGCCTTGAAAAAATATTTCTTTAAAGATCCACGTCTTAGTAGGCCTTGAAAAAATATTTCTTTAAAAATCCACGCCTTAGTAGGCCTCCTTGGGTAACCAAGTGCCTGTCTCTTTGCAAAAGTTCAAGTTCTTTATGGCCTTAAATGGACAACATCGATGTTAATGATATTTGACGTTGAAATGTAGTGGTGACTTAATTAATTAACTGCTTTGATTGAAGTTTATGTAGGGAGTGCGGAAGGTGAAAAACTGTTTGCTATGTGGTCAGATTTCTTGTCCACACGGTGTCATGACAATGAGAAAATAGAAAAAATTAGAACAAGAGGAAGTTAAATTGGGCATAATTTATTATTTTTAGGCAAACAACAAATAGGTTTTCTCCAGGGATATTTAAGAGATTGGAAGGTGTTATGTGAAGGGGGGCCAGTTCGAGAGCAACTTCGATAGAGGCTTTGAAATGTCTTATAATAAAATAACAGGTATGTCGTGACCTGTATATTGAAAAATCTTTACATAAAATAAAGGATAAACCTGCGAATTTTGATATGAGATCTGTCCAAAAAGTCTGGCCAACATTTTCAACACATCGATTATAAGAAAAATATTTTTCTAATTATTGCCAAAATATTCAATATTTTCTTGTTGTTGTTGTAAGTAAATTCAATATCGCCTTTCAACAAAAGTGTAATTTAAGATTGGTTTTCCACAGCACCCTCTCCCGCACAGTTTGTAATGCTTCAATACAATTTCGAGTTTCTTCAACCCGCAATGGATATTTCAGACAAAAATGTTTGGTTTTCTGTTCGAAAACATTATTCAAATGGCATCAATGACAGTTGCAGTTGTTGTTGTATGGACAGCATAAATGTTTGATAGAAAAGTAGGGACGGGACCTAGAAATAATTTGAAAATTGTTAAGGGGGGCTCAAAGATATTTTCTTGAAATCTATGCCCTGAGCAATATTTTTTGTTCAGATCCTTTATAAATTATCGTCTTCGTATGCGTTGAAAAAAATTTTTTTTTATTAAATCTACCTCTTCGTAGGCCTTGGAAAAAAAATATTTTTTTAAATATCTACGCCTTCGTAGGCATTAAAAAATGTTCTCAAACATCTACCTTTCGTATGTCTTACAAAATGTTCTTTATAAAATCTACATACGAAGGCCTTGGAAAATATTCTTTAACAAATCTACGACTTCGTAGGCCTTAAAAAATATTCCACGCCTTCGTAGACTTTAGAAAAATATTCTTTAAATACATACGATTTCGTTAGCATTAGAAAAATTTCGAAGGTCTTAGAAAAAATTTATTTCCCAATTCTACGCCTTCGAATGCCTTAGAAAGCCAGTAAAGAAAGTAGTAAAGTCGGTCGGGGCCGACTATATGATACCATTCACCACTATGGGTATATTAAACAGATGCAACCCAAAAGACATGACATTTTTGAAGGACCATTAACATGCAATTGGATGAATTTTGTACGTTGTGCAAAATTGTATGTCAACCTGACAAACACGAGGAGTTTTTGTGCACCATATACTTCAAATTAAACGAAAATATATATGGAAGCTATATAAAAATATGAACAGATTTCAACGAAACTTGTCACAGGTTAGATTATACTAATTTCAGTACGTTCTGTTCCTATCAACCATAAATTGGGTCTTTGTGCACCATTTACATTTAATCGGATGAAAATATATATGAGAGCTATATATAAAAACCGATTTTCACGAAACTTGGCTCACATCACTATAGGCTTAATTCAGTGCGCTGTACCAAATTTCGGGCAAATCGAAAGATATATATACTTTGGTGCACCATTTACCTTAAATCGGACGAACATATACATGGGAGCTATATCTAAATCTGAACCGATTTTCACTTGGCACACATCACTACAGTCTCGATTAAGTACGCTATGCCAAATTTCGAGCAAATCGAAAGATACATAGGGACTTCGATGCACCATTCACCTTAAATCGGACGAAAATATATATGGGAGCTATATCTAAATCTGAACCGATTTTCATGAAACTTGGCACACATCACTGCAGTCTCGATTCAGTACGTCATGGCAAATTTCGAGTAGATCGAAAGATATATAGGGACTTTTGTGCAACATTTAAATTAAATCGGAATTAATTAAATCGGGAGCTATATCTAAATCTGGACCGATTTTCACAAAACTTGGCAGACATCCTTCTAGGCACAATTCAGTACACTATGCCAAATTTCGTGCAAATCTAAATATATATAGGGACTTTGGTGCACCATTTACATAAAATCGGACGAAACTATATATGGGAGCTATATCTAAATCTGGACCAATTTTCACGAAACTTGGCAGACATCATTCTAGGCCCAATTCAGTACGTTATACCAAATTTCGTGCAAATCGAAATATATAGAGCGACTTTGGTGCACATTAAATCGGACGAAAATATATATGGGAGCTATATCTAAATCTGACCCGATTTTTCCCAATTTCAATAGGGTTCGTCCTTGGGCCAAATAAGTGACCTATGCCAAATTTCATCTAATTCGGATTATAAATGCGACCTGTACTTTGTTTACAATTTAACATGGACAGACTGACGGATGGACGGACATGCATAAATCGACTCAGAAAGTGATTCTATGCATATTCTCAAAAGGAACCATTTGTGTATCTCGTTTCCTTTTGCCTGTTACAAACATATGCACAACGACATAATACCCTGTACCACAGTGGTGGTGAAGGGTATAAATATTGTTTAAAAATTATACGCCTTCGAAGGCCTTTGGCCTTAAATTCCACGCCTTCGTGGGCCTTAGAAGAATATTGCTTAGAAATTCTACGCCTTCGTAGACCTTAGAAAAATAATCTTTTATCCCTTATAAATCTACACATTGGTTGGTCTTAAAAAAATATTTTTAGAAAAATCGACCTCTTTTTGGGTTTCAAAAAAATTTCTTTAATAAATCTGCGCCTTGGTAGGGTTACAAACAATATTCTTTATAAAATTTACACTTTGGTTGTGTTTCAAAAAATATTATATTATTTTAGCAATATTTCATTGGTAAGGATCCCTTACACAGAAATATTTTCCGAATATTACTAATATTCAGTACAGCCCTTCTATTTATTTGTACAGATTACCTTCACTGTGGATTGTATTGTGATATTCGGCTTTCTATTGTGGCCTAGGGATTGACTCGAAAAACACTAAAAATTAAGTATTCGGTCCAATTCATCCCAAAATTATTATCTGATAATCACCAAAAATTATAGGAGTTGTCCTTGACCATAACTGGAACTTCATGAACTATTTCAAAATTTTTAAATAATCCACGCCTTCTGTTAGTCGTTGATCCTTTAAAATATATTTTTTAAATCCAGCAAAAGTGGTGAAGCCTTCGAAAAAAATATTTTTTAAAAA
Source organism: Musca vetustissima (assembly GCF_032173495.1). Lineage (NCBI taxonomy): Eukaryota > Metazoa > Arthropoda > Insecta > Diptera > Muscidae > Musca > Musca vetustissima. Next base: position 349,667 of record NW_026882924.1, read on the forward strand.
TTTACGCCTAGTGCGGCCTTCAAAGAAATATTTTTTAAAAAAGCTACACCTTCGTAGGCCTTAGAAATATATATATTTTTTTAATTATCCAAGCTCTGCTTAGCCTTAGAATTTTTTTCTTTAAAAATCACCTTTAGTTCCACGTCTCTGTTACCCTGCCATGTCCACACATTCCGAATGAAGCAAAATTTAATGCATGTTCTTGTGATCAAATGTCTGTTGGCTCTTTCAACACTCAAAATCCATGGTCCAATGAGTCACACAATGTCTATGGATTTGGCTGTGATTTTGAAATGTGTGCTAGGACAAGTCCACTAGTGGTCCATGGTGTTATGTGAGAAGCTAAGGTTTTGTGCTGTTTTATTTCAAAACCCCAAATGATTTGTTGCTGCAACAATTGATGGTGGTTACAATCACAACAACCACCTTCACCACCAACTTCACATGATATACGAGCGAGTATGTATGTATGTACGTGTCAGATTGATTGACTGACTATTTGCTTCAATAAAATTGACTATGGCATGTCAGAATCCCCAGCCACCCTCCTGATGATGATGACAATGATGTAAATTACCGCATGTGATGAGATAGATGCCACACAATGAAGAAGTGGACAAAAAAATCAAACTTTACAAAATTTTTATAAATTATTCCTCATATATGTGTGAGGGGCCCTGTGCCGTTAGCTCACGTTCATGTAAATGCCTTCTCAGCCCTAATAGCGGTCATGATTTGTAGTCATCGATAATGATTAGCTATGCCACAGGAATTTTTCTTTTTTTCAGAGTGTGAGTGTGTGTGTGCTGAATGGCCTACTTGTAATGCTGAGATTGAGTTTCAGACCCGGCTGTGGTGAATAACAATTAGTTTTGAAAATAATAATAAGTTTTTTTTTTGTCATGAATTGAAGATATATGGGGTTGATGGCAATTAGGTAAAGAAAAAAGTACCAGAAAATGGTATGTTTTTGTTGGCAAACAAAATTTTAGTTCAAATAAATTTTCTCCAAAAAATCATGACTTTTAATAGCAGCAATTTGAATAAATTTAAAAGGGCAGATGTGTGGGATCCCACATCGAAATATTTCTCATGACCTTTAAGGACCAATATTTAGTTAAAATAAAAAATATTTAAATTTTTCTAAGGCATAAAAAATATTTTTCAAGGCCTAATAAGGCTCGGATTTTTATACCCTTCACCACACTGTGGTACAGGGTATTACAGGGTATTTGTGCATATATTTGTAACAGGCAAAAGGAAACGAGATAGGCACATGGTTCCTTTTGAGAATATGCAAAGAATCACTTTCTGATTCGATCTATGCATGCCCGTCAGTCAGTCAGTCTGTCCGTCCGTCTGTAGATGTTATATTGTAAACAAAGTACAGATCGCATTTATGATCTGATTTGGATGGAATTTGGCACAAGTCACTTATTTGGTCCAAGGACGAACCCTATTGAAATTGAAAAAAATCGGTTCAGATTAAGACAGAGCTCCCATATATGTTTTGTCCTATTTAAGGTAAAAGGGGCACCATACCCCCTATATATCTTTCGATTTGCACGAAATTTGGCGCAGCCTACTGAATTAAGCCTAGAATGATGTGTGCTAAGTTTCATGAAAATCGGTTCAGATATAGATATAGCTCCCATATATATTTTCGTCTGATTTAAGGTAAATGGGGCACTACAGTCCCTATATATATCTTTGGACTTGCGGGAAATTTCGCATTGTGTACTGAATTGAGTCTAGAATGAAGTGTGTCAAGTTTCGAGAAAATCGGGTCAGATTCAGATATAGCTCTAAAATATATTTTCGTCCGATTTAAGGTAAATGGGACAACAAAGTCCCTATATATCTTTCGAATTGCACGAAATTTGACATATGGTACGGATTTTGGTCTAGAATGACGTGTGTTAAGTTTCCTGAAAATCGGTTCAGATTTAAATATAGCTCCCATATATAGCTTTGCCCTATATAAAGTAAATGGTGCACCAAAGTCCCTATATATCTTTTGACTTGCAGGAAATTTGGCGCAGCCTACTGAACTATGCCTAGAATGATGTGTTCTAAGTTTCGTGTAAATCGGTTCAGCTTTAGATATAGCTCCCATATATATTTTCGTCCGATTTTATGTAATTAGCACACCAAAGTCCCTATATATTCTTGGATTTGCACGAAATGTGGCACAGCGTACTTAATTAAGTCTAAAATGATGTGTGTTAAGTTTCGGAAAATCGGTTTAGATTTAGATTTAGTTTCGTGTAACTCGGTTCAGCTTTAGATATAGCTCCCATATATATTTTCATCCGATTTTATGTAAATGATGCACCAAAGTCCCTATATATCCTTCGATTTTTACGAAATTTGGCATAGCGTACTGAATTGGGTCTTGAATGATGTGTGGTAAGTTTCGGGAAAATCAATTCAGATTTCGATATAGCTCCTACATATATATATATATATATATATATTCGTCCGATAAATGGTGCACCAAACTCCTAATATTTGTCTGATTAACACGAAATTTTGCATAGCGTATCACATTGAGTCTTGTCCCAAGGCACGCAGACGATTCTTAATCTGCCCGAATAAAATTAAATTTAGCATCGGTTGTAGAAGGACATGAGTATGTTCCTTCGAGGGAACATTGACATGCAATTGTAAGGAAACATATGACAATATACCCAAAGTGATGAAGGGTATCATATAGTCGGTCCAGTCCGACTTTACTATTTGTATATTTTTCAAGGCCCAATAAGGCGTGGATTTTTAAAGAATATTTTTTCAAGGCATACCAAGGCGTAGATTTTTTAAAGAATATTTTTTCCAAGGCATACCAAGGCGTAGATTTTTTAAAGAATATTTTTTCCAAGGCATACCAAGGCGTAGATTTTTTAAAGAATATTTTTTCCAAGGCATACCAAGGCGTAGATTTTTAAAGAATATTTTTTCCAAGGCATACCAAGGCGTAGATTTTTTAAAGAATATTTTTTCCAAGGCATACCAAGGCGTAGATATTTTAAATAATATTGTTTTCGAGGCCCAATAAGGGGTAAACTTTTTAAAGAATATTTTTTTCGAGGCGCAATAAGGTGTAGATTTTTTAAAGAATATTTTTTTCGAGGCCCAATAAGGCGTAGATTTTTTAAAGAATATTTTTTCAAGGCATAGCAAGGCATATATTTTTTAAAAGATATATTTTTAAGGCATAGCTATGCGTAGATTTTTTAAGTAATATTTTTTTAAGGCATAGCTATGCGTAGATTTTTTAAGTAATTTTTTTCGAAGGCATAGCTAGGCGTAGGTTTTTTAAAAGAGGCCTTTGTTGCTGATTCAAATTCACTATCCATCCATTTTAGTTAAAATCTGACTCCTTTTATTCAATTTATGCATTAAAACTTAGGTTTCCAAAACTTATCTTACCTCACATTTCGATTTCCAAAACAAAACAAAAAAAACTGAAACTAAAGTGCAACATGAATGCCCTGAAATTGAAAACTTTGTCTGTACACAAAAAAGTACATTCTCTACTTACTCATTTACACACTGCTCTACTCTACTACTACTGGTCCATGGACTACCGTCAACATTACCATTCGGCAAAAACATCGAAAACTATTTAAGAATTCGTTGAAATTGTAGCTTTTGTGTTTTGTAGAAATTGAAAACAATGTTACTGGGGAATCATCCTCCCATAGTGGCGTAGGATCAGAGGAGTAAAGAGGAATGTGCATTAACGGAACACGAAATAAGTTTACTTTCTATGGAAAAGGTTGTTTGTTGGACTGCAAGATTGAGTTGTTCCACGTTGGCTCTGTTAAATTCACTAGGGGGTGGGCTTCGTTAATTCCAACTACCAATGTTGCCAATTGAAATTCAAATGAATGCCAAAATAACAGCATGGGCTAAGAAAACATTACAGCTATTTTATGAGTAAAAAAAAACTTTAAAAATTCCACGCTTTTGGTTCCGATAGATATTGCAAAGATATTATTAATAAAAAGTACGTTGTGTGCTCCGAAATGATCTTTTAAAAATCAGGCTTATGCCTTTGACAGACCTAGACTAAATATTTTTTAAAAAAATAAACGGATCTGGCTCAAACAGTCCTTGAGCGTCACTTATGATCATTTGAGAAACACTTATTTGAAGAACCCATGTCAGGACAATTAGAACAAAATTTGAAAAACAATTTCGATTTGGGCTCTGTTTGTCTTATTTTTTATGAAATTTTGCATGTAGGATGGGTTCTGGCCAATGAAGACCCCTATTGTTTTTGGGAAAGATCGGTTAATACTTAGGGGAAGAAATGGACCAAATACTAAATTTTTGTCAGTTTTTCTGGTCGCTCCACAGGCCGCAATAATGGCCCGAACATCGTGAAATTTTGCATGGAGAAGGGGGTCGGGCCAAAGAATAAGCATGCCTGTTTTGATAAAGATCAGTCAATATTTAGCGGGTCAAATGGACCCTGACTTTTGTGTGAAAAATGACAAAATTTGTATTCTATAGCGTATATATTTACCCCTGAAGGACATAGACCCGAAAAGTTGATATTATATCCAAGAGGAGTGGTTGACCTTTAAATTAAGACCAATAATATTGTTGCATGTGCTCTGATGTGGGAGTTACACCTAAATATTTACAGGTATCTCCGTATTTGTATGTTATTTAGTAACCCATTATCACTCTAGAGAGCCGAACATAGCGCTGATGGCTTTGAAATGTTTCATGAGGTTCCAGTTATGGTCAAGGACAACGCTTATAATTTTCGGTGATGATTAGATAATAATTTTGGAATAAAGTGGACCGAAAACTTAATTTTTTGTGTTATTTTCGAGTCGATCTACAACAACACAACCCACGGAGAAGGGAATCTGGACAATAACTGTACTGAATACTCGTAATATTCGGAAAATATGTCAGTGTGAGGAAGAGGTGCTGTTTACCTCTAATCGGGCAAGAGTGTGCAAATATCACGAAATATTGCCCAGGCTCGGAATACACATCCGTAGAAAATTTGAGTTCAGTGGTAGTTGTGTAGGGTATCGTATGGTCGGCCCCGTCCGACTATACTGCTCCGCTCACTGGTTTAAGAATATCTTTGGAACGTATCAAGTCGTTAAGCTCGTCTGGCCTGAATTTGTATAAGCCCTATCAAGAGGGTATACCTATGATTGTACATGAATCCATGGCAATTATTATCCTTTGTGAAAACGAAGAATCAAATTGCGATTAGGGGCATTTTTGGTGTGAAATTCTACAAGGACCTTCAATATACTAGAAATAAGTAGCCGGGAAAGAATGCAGAATTTTGCATTCAAAACAGTAGAAATCTACTGTCAAATCAATTGAACATTTTCAACTTCTCCCGATTTTCGATTTTCATTTTTTTGGAACTAAAGTATTTTTTTGGATATTTTAAATTGCTCTCCACTTTTTCTCAAAAGATCGTCGAATTGGGGAATTTATACGAAAAGCGTACTTTGCGATTTCAGAATTTTTAATACAAAAAAATCTACAACTTTTATATGAGCGTTATTTGAAAATAATGAAAGCGTTCTGCAAATAAACGGTTTACCCACTAAGAACCCGGAATGCCAAGTCACAGCCACTTCGAATAATGTTCATTATGGTTCTGACGAATATCTTGAAGTTTTATAAATCGTATTATCGATTTTATTTACACCCCAAATATGATGACGGCTATAAAACAGTCATTCGAATAGTCCAGTCTTTCAGTTCGACACATTCATGTGGAGTTGGGAAATCTAGTTCACTTAGCGGATCGGTCTTTCTCGTTCCTTTTTTAAAAAGGAACTAGTTCCTTAAAGTAGTTCCTTTGCTCCTTATAGTTCCTTTACTCCATACAGTTCCTTTGCTCTTTATAGTTCCTTTGCTCTTTGTAGTTTCTTTGCTCCATATAGTTCCGACTCCTACATAGTTCCTTTGAATCTCTTTAATCGTTCTTTTTGTTTCTTTTTTTCGATATAGTTCCTTTGCTCCATATAGTTCCTTCGATCCATATAGTACCTTTGATCCATATAGTTCCTTTACTCCATACAGTTCCGACTCCTACATAGTTCATTTGCATCTCTCTTTTTCATCGTTCTTTTTTTCGTTTTTTGTTTTTCCCATATATAGTTCCTTTGCTCCAAATAGTTCATTTGCTTCATATAGTTCCGACTTCTACATAGTTCCTTTGCATCCCTCTCCCTTAATAAAAGCAACGAGATCAGAAAAACCGAGATCAGAAAAAAATGAACGAGAAAAAAGGAAAAGAAAAAATAACGAGATGAAAAAGGAACGAGATAAGAAACATGAACTATATTAATTAAAGAGCTGGAACTAGTTCCGATCGTTCCTTTCCCGGAATAGTTCCAATGAACTAGTTCGTTCCGGAACTACCCAACTCTAGTTTCTGGGTTGGACTGCATTATTGCCCTAATGCTCAAGCGCTAATAACGATCGACATTGATACCTTAGTTACAGCACTCGTTAGCTAAATGCAACTACGGTCAAGATACATTCATGAGCTATTCGAAATACGAATAAGCTGCAGAAATTCTTTAAAGGACAATTATTGGAGTACTGGAATCGGTATTTTACGGAGATCCCAGGCTTCAAAGAAAATTCTGTTGTCAGACTCACTTGTCTCATATTCGAATTCTGTCTCCGCTTCCACAGAAGTGTGGAAGAATCATTAGAATCATCTTAAAGGGACGACATTGCTGTCAAAAAGAAGTTTATGATAAGTTCGATAGAAGTTATTTTTTTTAAGTCCTAAATGCTCTATGACTTTACTTCTTTCTTTTCTAGGCCTTAGAAAAATATTAGTTAACCTTACAAAAAATTACTTAAACAAATCCACACTTTAGTAACTCTTAGAAAAATATTCTTTAAAAAATCCACACTTTACTGAGCCTTTATTCTATAAAAATCTAGCCTTGTAGTGTCTTAGAAAAAATCTACGCCTTCTGAGACCTTGAAAAAATATTCTTTAAAAAATCTACGTCTTCTGAGGTCTTAAAAAAATATTCATTTAAAAATCTACGCTTATAGAGGCCATCACAAAATACACTTTAAAAAATCTAGGTTTTCTGAGACCTTCAAAAAATACACTTTAAAAAAATCTAGGTTTTCTGAGGCCTTCACAAAATACACTTTAAAAAAATCTAGGTTTTCTGAAGCTTTCGCCGAATCTACGCCTTAAGAGTCCTTCACAAAATACACTTTAAAAAAATCTAGGTTTTCTGAGGCTTTCACCAAATCTACGCCTTAAGAGTCCTTCACAAAATACACTTTAAAAAATTTAGGTTTTCTGAGGCTTTCACCGAATCTACGCCTTAAGAGTCCTTCACAAATTGTTGCTTAAAGAATCTACGCCTTATGAGTCCTTCACAAAATATTGTTTAAAGAATCTACGCCTTCTGAGTCCTACACAAAATATTGTTTAAATAATCTACGCCTTCTGGGGCCTTCACAAATTATTGCTTAAAGAATCTACGCCTTCTGAGTCCTTCACAAAATATTGTTTAAAGAATCTACGCCTTCTGAGTCCTACACAAAATATTGTTTAAATAATCTACGCCTTCTGGGGCCTTCACAAATTATTGCTTAAAGAATCTACGCCTTCTGAGTCCTTCACAAAATATTGTTTAAAGAATCTACGCCTTCTGAGTCCTTCACAAATTATTGTTTAACGAATCTACGCCTTCTGAGTCCTTCACAAAATATTGTTTAAAGAATCTACGCCTTCTGAGTCCTTCACAAATTATTGTTTAACGAATCTACGCCTTCTGAGTCCTTCACAAAATATTGTTTAAAGAATCTACGCCTTCTGAGTCCTTCACAAATTATTGTTTAACGAATCTACGCCTTCTGAGGCCTTCACAAAATATTCTTTGAAAAATCTACGCCTTCTGAGGCCTTCAGAAAATATACTTTGAAAAGTCTACGCCTACTGAGGCCTTCACAAAATATTCTTTGAAAATCTACGCCTTCTGAGGCCTTCACAAAATATTCATAAAAAAATCTACGCCTTCATAGGCCTTCTAAAATATTCATTAAATAATCTACGCCTTCGTAGGCCTTCTAAAAACATTCATTAACAAATCTACGACTTCTGAGGCCTTCACATAATTTTCTTTAAAAAATCTACGCCTTCTGAGGCCTTCAGAAAATATTCTTTGAAAAATGTACACATTCTGAGGCCTTCAGAAAATATTCTTTGAAACATCTACGACTTCTGGGATCTTCACAAAATATTCTATGACTTAAAAATATTATTGTAAAAAATCTACAAAATCTACGCCTTGCTATATCTTCCCAAGTCCAAACATTTATTTTATAAGGACAGATTTTTTGTAACCTTAACTCTTTGCCACTAAGAACTATTATTACGATAATATTAAATTGTAAATATCATCAAAAGACTTCGAAAAAAAACAAACAATAAATAAAGTCCATAAAAATAAGAGAACCCAACACACACACATATAAACATTCTCCCACAAACTCACAAATATCTTATCGATGACCGTCGATATGTTTTGAATTTATGGGTAACCAATAAATATGGTGGTGGCCGCCGCCACTACCACAAAACTGATTGAAAGAAAACTATTTCGTCATGTTGAGGGAATTCGAAAAAAAAACGCACACAAGAAGGGCGGACGAACGAACGAACATGGAACAATTAAAGAAATGCCATAACAACAAATAATCAACAGAGTTCTTTAACCCGTTTTCCTATAGAAATGAAAACAAATAATCCAAGGCAGCCGCAGCAGAATGACAAACTTCTTACAAAACATAGCTCACCCGCTGCTAAACAAGCAAGGCGGACAGGCAAGGCAGTCAGTCACTGAGCCAGCTATCCATCCAGCCAATGAATAAAAAATGTTGAGCAAAAAAAAAATGAAAATCGTAGGTCGTGTATGAGGAGGTACCATCTACAAGGCACTGTGCTCTGGAAACATGTGTCTACACATGTTCGTTCGACTATCAGCCGGCATTAACTGTTGTACAAAACGCTGAGGATGGATGGCGATGATGTGCACTTTGATAATGAATGGCATAACATATGAATGGGATTGTACGCTGTTAAGCTACCACAGAAAATTATGAGTGATGAATGGTGATAAAACACTGTGTTTCAAGACTAACGCTAACACCAATATGAAAATTGTATAATATTTAAATTTAGTTTTTTTAACAATTTTAAAATTCAAAATTTAAATAAAGCAATAAAAAATGTATATCTCATTTAAAATTTGTTCAATTTCGCGCCACTGTGCCTTGTCCTCTCCGTGGCATGTGTCTAAGCGTCACTGCCTTTACATTTCTTTTTAAAAATGTGCACAACCATCGCATCGAACAGACGGCGATCAAGTGCAATTTATGAGTTTAACAATGTTAAACGTCGTATCGTATCATTTGTTCATGCGTTTATTTTTATTGATTATTGTCCCTCTGCTTTTGTCCGTCTATCTGTCTGTTCGTTGTTAGTCTATCTCTGCGCCCAATGCAAGCCAGTCTGGCATAATAATAACAGTCAAGCATGAAATTGTAATTGCGTTTACAAGGTTTAAATGGGAAAATTTATATTTATTCTTTAACAGCCTGCTTTTGTAAAATTCCAAACGAACGAATTCGAGTGACTTACGACCAAACTCCTTGGTTTTGAAAAATATGTCATTTATTTTTGTTTTGATTCGGAAAACATTTACAAACATAAATAAAGGTTTGGTCGTAAGTCACTCGAATTCGTTCGTTTGGAATTTTACAAAAACAGGCTGTAAATTGTAGTATTTATTCTACGTCTTTGTAGGCCATTGAAAAAATATTATTAAAAAAATCTAAGCATTGCGAGGGCTTCAAAAAATATTCTTTAAAAAATCTACGCATTGCGAGGGCTTCAAAAAATATTCTTTAAAAAATCTACGCCTTAATGGGCCCTCAAAAAATATTCATTAAAAAATCTACGCCTTCATGGGCCCTCAAAAAATATTCTTTAAAAAATCTACGCCTTCATGGGCCTTCAAAAAATATTCTTTAAAAAATCTACGCCTTGGTAGGCCATTGAAAAAATATTCTTTCAAAAATCTACGCCTTCATGGGCCCTCACAAAATTTTCTTTAAAAAATCTACACCTTCATGGGCCCTCAAAAATATTCTTTAAAAAATCTACGCCTTGGTAGGCCTTCAAAAAATATTCTTTAAAAAATCTACGCCTTGGTAGGCCTTCAAAAAATATTCTTTAAAAAATCTACGCCTTGGTAGGCCATTGAAAAAATATTCTTTAAAAATCTACGCCTTTGTAGGCCATTGAAAAAATATTCTTTAAAAAATCTACGCCTTGTGAGGCCTTCAAAAAATATATTCTTTAAAAAATCTACGCTTTCAAGGGCCTTCAAAAATATTCTTTAAAAAATCTACGCTTTCAAGGGCCTTCAAAAATATTCTTTAAAAAATCTACGCCTTGGTAGGCCATCAAAAAATATTATTTAATGAATCTACGCCTTCATGGGTCCTCAAAAAATATTCTTTAAAAAATCTACGCCTTCATGGGCCTTCAAAAAATATTCTTTAAAAAATCTACGCCTTAATGGGCCCTCAAAAAATATTCTTTAAAAAATCTACGCCTTCATGGGCCTTCAAAAAATATTCTTTAAAAAAACCTACGCCTTCGTGGACCTTCAAAAAATATTCTTTAAAAAATCTACGCCTTCGTGGACCTTCAAAAAATATTCTTTAAAAAATCTACGCCTTGGTAGGCCTTCAAAAAATATTCTTTAAAAAATCTACGCCTTGGTAGGCCTTCAAAAAATATTCTTTAAAAAATCTACGCCTTGGTAGGCCTTCAAAAAATTTTCTTTAAAAAATCTACGCCTTGGTAGGCCTTCAAAAAATATTCTTTAAAAAATCTACGCCTTCAAGGGCCTTCAAAAATATTCGTTAAAAAATCTACGCCTTCAAGGGCCTTCAAAAATATTCTTTAAAAAATCTACGCCTTGTGAGGCCTTCAAAAAATATTCTTTAAAAAAATCTACGCCTTGTGAGGCCTTCAAAAAATATTCTTTAAAAAATCTACGCCTTGTGAGGCCTTCAAAAAATATTCTTTAAAAAATCTACGCCTTGTGAGGCCTTCAAAAAATATATTCTTTAAAAAATCTACGCTTTCAAGGGCCTTCAAAAATATTCTTTAAAAAATCTACGCCTTCATGGACCTTAAAAAATATATTCTTTAAAAAATCTACGCTTTCAAGGGCCTTCAAAAATATTCTTTAAAAAATCTACGCCTTGGTAGGCCATTGAAAAAATATTCTTTAAAAAATCTACGCCTTGGTAGGCCATTGAAAAAATATTCTTTAAAAAATCTACGCCTTGGTAGGCCATTGAAAAAATATTCTTTAAAAAATCTACGCCTTGGTAGGCCATTGAAAAAATATTCTTTAAAAAATCTACGCCTTGGTAGGCCATTGAAAAAATATTCTTTAAAAAATCTACGCCTTGGTAGGCCATTGAAAAAATATTCTTTAAAAAATCTACGCCTTGGTAGGCCATTGAAAAAATATTCTTTAAAAAATCTACGCCTTGGTAGGCCATTGAAAAAATATTCTTTAAAAAATCTACGCCTTGGTAGGCCATTGAAAAAATATTCTTTAAAAAATCTACGCCTTGGTAGGCCATTGAAAAAATATTCTTTAAAAAATCTACGCCTTGGTAGGCCATTGAAAAAATATTCTTTAAAAAATCTACGCCTTGGTAGGCCATTGAAAAAATATTCTTTAAAAATCTACGCCTTGGTAGGCCATTGAAAAAATATTCTTTAAAAAATCTACGCCTTCATGGGCCTTCAAAAAATATTCTTTAAAAAATCTACGCCTTCATAGGCCTCCAAAAAATATTCTTTCAAAAATCTACGCCTTCATGGGCCCTCACAAAATTTTCTTTAAAAAATCTACACCTTCATGGGCCCTCAAAAATATTCTTTAAAAAATCTACGCCTTGGTAGGCCATTGAAAAAATATTCTTTCAAAAATCTACGCCTTCATGGGCCCTCACAAAATTTTCTTTAAAAAATCTACACCTTCATGGGCCCTCAAAAATATTCTTTAAAAAATCTACGCCTTGGTAGGCCATTGAAAAAATATTCTTTCAAAAATCTACGCCTTCATGGGCCCTCACAAAATTTTCTTTAAAAAATCTACACCTTCATGGGCCCTCAAAAATATTCTTTAAAAAATCTACGCCTTGGTAGGCCATTGAAAAAATATTCTTTAAAAAATCTACGCCTTCATGGGCCTTCATAGGCCTCCAAAAAATATTCTTTCAAAAATCTACGCCTTCATGGGCCCTCACAAAATTTTCTTTAAAAAATCTACACCTTCATGGGCCTTCAAAAAATATTCTTTAAAAAATCTTTGCCTTCATGGGCCCTCAAAAAATATTCTTTAAAATATCTACGCCTTCATGGGCTCTCAGAAAATATTCTTTAAAATATCTACGCATTCATGGGCCCTCAAAAAATATTCTTTAACCAATCTACGCCTTCATGGGACCTCAAAAAATATTCTTTAACAAATCTACGCCTTCATGGGCCCTCAAAAAATATTCTTTACAAAATCTACGCCTTCATGGGCCTTTAAAAAATATTCTTTACAAAATTCTAGGCCTTGTGAGGTCTTGGAAAAATATTCTTTAAAAAAATCTACGCCTTGTGAGGTCTTAGAAAAATATTCTTTAAAAAATCTACGCCTTGTGAGGTCTTAGAAAAATATTCTTTAAAAAATCTACGCTTCGTGGGTCTTCAAAATATTTGGTTTAAGAAATCTACACCTTGTGAGGCCTTAGAAAAATATTCTTTAAATAATCTACGCCTTAAGAGGTCTTCAAAAGATATTTTTCGAACATTCTACACTTGGTAGATCTACGAAAAAAATTCGGCTCTGATAGAACTCCAGAAAATATGAAATTCCAAAAAAAAAAAATAAAATAAATTTAACAACTTTGTTCGCAATGTCTTTAATACCTCAACCGTATTACAAATTTTCACTTCACTGATTTTCAGCAGCTAAGTACACTTAAGCCACTTTTGTCACTAGCTGCTTTAACAACAAAATTTCATGAAAAACAACAACCACGATAATTCATAGCTCGGGTGAAATGAAAATAGAAAGACAAACATTTTAAATGATTGCGTTTTTATTTTAGCGCTTAACAATGACAGTTTTAAATATGCTTTGGCAAGGGATGAGATAACGTGCATAGTGAACAAAGCGAAGGGTGTTGTGACCACAGATGCAAGTGGAATTAATTTTAAAAATATTTGTATTAAAAAATTTTAAATTAAAACCAGGAAAAAAAGTAGTAAAGTCGGACTGGGCCGACTAAATGATACACTTCACCACTTGGGTATATTGTACATATGTATCCTAACAATTGTATGTCAATGTTCCCTCGAAGGAACCTAATCATGCCTTTCTGCAGCCTATGATTAATTTAATTCGGGCAGATTTAGAGTCGCCTGCATACCATGGGACAAATTGATGGAAAATGATTGATGATACACGCTATTCGGTACGCCGCACTGTTAAAAATTTAATCTCAATCAGACACCCGTTCGAAATATATATGGACGCTATATGGCTGGATCTGCACCAATTTCAGCAAAACCCAATAACGTCATTTAAGTTTCAATCTGAAACTTTTTGCAAAATTTCGTGTTAATGGGACAAACATTAGGAGTTTGGTGCACCATTTATGTAAAATCAGACGAAAATATATATGGGAGCTTTATCTAAATCTGAACGGATCTTCGCGAAACTAAGCACACATCATTGTAGAACCAATTCATTACAGTATGCAAAATTTCGTGCATATCGAAAAATATTTCCGGACTTTTGTTCGCCATTTACATTAAATCGGACGAAATATATATAGAGCTATACCTAGATCTGAACTCATTTTCACGAAATTTAGCACACATCATTCTAGACTCAATGCAGTACGCTATGCCAAATTTCGGGCTAACATTAAATCGATCGAAAATATATATGGGAGCGATATTTAAATCGAAAGTTTTATAGGGACTTTGGTGCACCACTTACATTAAATCGGTCGAAAATATATATGGGAGCTATATTTAAATCTGAACCGATTTTCACGAAACTTAGCACACATCATTCTAGACTTAATTCAGTACGCTGTGCCATATTTCGTGCAAATCGGAAAATATTAGGGACTTTGGTGCATCATTTACCTAAAATCGGACGAATATATATATATATATATGAGAGCTATATCTAAGTCTGAACCGATTTTCTCCAAACTTGGCACACATCATTCTAGGCTTAATTCAGTACGCTGTGTCAAATTTCGTGCAAATCGAAAGATATATATGGACAAATTACCTTAAATCGGACGAAGATATATATGGGAGCTATATCTAAATCTGAACCGATTTTCACGAAACTTTGCAGACATCATTCTAGACCTTATTCATTACGCTGTGCCAAATTTCGTGCAAATCAAAAGATTTCCAGGGACTTTAGTGGACTATTTACCTAAATATGGGAGCTATATATAAATCTGAACCGATTTTCACGAAACTTTGCACACATCTTTCTAGATTTACTTTAGTACGCTGTGCTAAATTTCGTGCAAATCGAAAGATATATAGGGACTTTGGCACACAATTTACCTTAAATTGGACCAAGATATATATATATATATATATATGGGACCAAGATATATATTGGTGCATCATTTACCTAAAATCGGACGAATATATATATATATATATATATGTCTGAACCGATTTTCTCCAAACTTGGCACACATCATTCTAGGCTTAATTCAGTACGCTGTGTCAAATTTCGTGCAAAACGAAATATATATAGGGCAAATTACCATAAATCGGACGAAGATATATATGGGAGCTATATCTAAACCTGAACCGAATTTCACGAAACTTTGCAGTCATCATTCTAGACCTTATTCATTACGCTGTGCCAAATTTCGTGCAAATCAAAAGATTTCCAGGGACTTTAGTGGACTATTTACCTAAATTCGGGCGAAGCTATATATGGGAGCTATATATAAATCTGAACCGATTTTCACGAAACTTTGCACACATCTTTCTAGACTTACTTTAGTACGCTGTGCCAAATTTCGTGCAAATCGAAAGATATATAGGGACTTTGGCACACAATTTACCTTAAATTGGACCAAGATATATATGGGAGCTGTATCTAAATCTGAACCGATTTTCACGAAACTTTGCACACCTTATTCATTACGCTTTGCCAAATTTCGTGCAAATCGAAAGATAAATAGGGACTTTGGTACACTATTTACCTTAAATGGGACGAAAATATATATGGGAGCTATATCTAAATCTGAACCGATTTTTCCCAATTTCAATAGGGTTCGTCCTTAGGCCAAACAAATGAGCTGTGCCAAATTATATCCAATTCGGATCATAAATGCGACCTGTACTTGGTCTGCAATTTAACATGGACAGACAGACAGACGAACGGACATGCATAAATCGACTTAGGAATTGATTCTATGCATATTTTCAAAGGGAACCATGTGTCTATCTCGTTATTAAGGAATGGAACAAGTTTTAGATCTCAATTCTAAGGAGGATTTTTTTCTATAAATTCCAAGACCTCAGTTGTATATAGAAATTAAATCGGACTGAGGTACTTTTTATTGAAAAAAAAAAAATCGATCCTCAACTTCTGAAAATTTTTTAGAGAATATTTTCAAGAAAAAAATTCTAACATCGCTGTGTTCGGCCTGGTACTAAGGTAGAGGCCTTAATTTCTGTATTTTGTAAGATTTTGTCATATCCTGAAGGGTCGGTAATTTGGCAACCCAGATTATTAGAGGATTCAAATATCCTCTAAACAATATCTATATAAAATCTGTGGAAAGTCGTCTGTTTATAGGAGAAGACTTATAGGGCGGTCTTCTATCTATAAAAGACCTATAGAGGGGTTTCAATCAATAAAAAAGCTACAGAAGTTTTATTTCTATTGAATTTGATAAAAGGTATATATGGGACCTGTAGATTTGTAGTTTAGTGCTAGTCAATGTAATCTTTTATAAGTCAATGCCTAATTTCAAAACTGTAGCCATGTTTACGTAGCACCAACATCTGTGAACTTCTGTTTTTTTTTAATCCCAACTTATTGAAGTTAACTCTGTATCGAAAATGCCTTTCAATTTTTGTGGAATTTGAAATTCCCAGTTCGTTTATTCTATAGCAAAAAACACCATACATGTGATTCGTATTCCGTCCAGTGATTTTGGCATTATGAGCTTTGTTTCGTCGTCATTGTTGACTTTATAGAAACAGCAGTCATTACTGTAAAATGCAACAAATTTTCCAAATTCCAAATTTGTGCTGCAAATGTTCGACTGGGAGCGTGCGAATTGAAAGCGATTGGGTGGAATACAATTCCGAGTTGAATGGCTGTCACAGTTAGTAAATATGTCCACATGTGCTGCCAGCAACACCGCCCGCCCCCACTGCAGTTAACAGATTTTGGAGCTAACACATACTACCGATTGCAGAATCATTGGAAAGACAAATGCGTCTGACTGTATGTATGAGTGTGTGTGTGTTTGTGTAACTGAGCAATCCCAATCCATTTGATGTGGAATTTGAAAATGAAATTGTTTTGGATTGGGATTTTCAACAACATTGTAAATCATTTTGTTTTTCGATTCGGTTTCACTACTCTATTCGTTATATAGAAACGAAGCGGACCTTAAAAGCGTAACACACTTTTTGTTGATGACAACCGACCAACAACTACAACAACAATTGTCATTTCTTGTCATGATGACATACGTACATACATACATAGTTGCTTGTTTATTGTGCGTTTTATTCATTTGTAGTTCAATAATATTTTTTTATGTTTTTCAATTGATTGGTGGAATTACCCACCCACCAAATAGACTGGCAGCCAAACGTCAATAATGGGGAGTGCCTCGATGAATAAGTAACTGTAACTGAAATTTAATTTTGCTTAGGGAATTCTCAATTTTGTTACATAGAATTCGATTGAGTTTGAATTTAACAAAAATTGGGTGATTAGAATTTTATTTGCCCGATGGTGATGTTGGTATTCTGCTGCTGCTGACAACAACCTAAATAACTAAATAATGTTTAATGAGTTTTATTTGGAAATAATGACATATTTTTTATCGGAAATTGAATATTATAAATTATATTAATAATATATATTTTTGGGAAAATCTCTTTAGAGATATATTTTAAACACGGAAGACCTTCCACAGGCGTGAATTACCTGGAATTGGTGTGTCAGAACATCCGAAGTTGAAAA
Organism: Musca vetustissima; assembly: GCF_032173495.1. Classification (NCBI taxonomy): domain Eukaryota; kingdom Metazoa; phylum Arthropoda; class Insecta; order Diptera; family Muscidae; genus Musca; species Musca vetustissima. The sequence continues at coordinate 367,042 of NW_026882924.1, forward strand.
GACTTTAATTTGACTTTCTCCTAGTTGCTAAGCGGGAGTAAGGCTGTAATCATGCTCTGCTACTGAATTCGTATAGGGAAGTCGGCTTTCGACATTATAGAAAATAATTGAATATATTGGTCTAGGTTTTGACATAGTCCTCACATATAGGTCTCCACCACTTTATGTCGTCTGAGTCGTCAAGTTATAAGCAATATAGCTATAATTTATCAGTGTATGAAGTTCTTTTCGACAGAACATCATCAGGTAATAAGTAAATGTTTTAGTAAAGTTCCCGTCTATAAATATTTTAGCCCGTGTAACTGCAATTTGGAATTTCAGTTTCTTGGAGCATAAAAATCCCTCAGGCAGAACATTTTCAATGTAGCCCATTTTTTCATTACACGTTCTACGATTATTGTAGAAAATCTGTTGATGATCTGTATATCGATGTAGATTTGCAAAAGGTCCCCTATCAATGGAAAATCATTATCATCTGCTATTCGAGTTAGTATTTAGAACACAGTGACGTGTGATTAGAAGAGAATCCACAAAAAAAAACTGAAAACATTACACAGGTCTCATATATGCTATAGACCTTCAGTAGGTTTTATATTTGAGGAAGACCAATAGAAGCGCTTTCATAGCTCCTACAAAAGGTCCTCTCTTAACTACTAGGAAAATGTTTTCTAAAAATCCACGCCTATAAAGGTAGTGGTTCTGTTTACGATCTACAGGGGGTGTTATATTTTAAGATGACTTACAGAAGTTTTTTTTTACCTATAGAAAAAAATATTAAAGAACCTCTAGAAGTACCTGCATCTATAGAAAATTATAAAATTCTTCTGAAGAGGGTTTTCTGTATTTCAATGTACTCAATCCAAAGAAGAACTATATAAGGTCTAACATCTATATAAAATCTTTAGAAGGTCTACTCTATATCGAAGACTTATGTAGGTTCTTCTATCTATATATGATGTTTTCTATTACAAATAATACCATCATTAAAATCGTAATTAAGATTAAGGTCATCGGTTAGGTTGACACTTTTTGGCTATGAGGTATTTATTATCTAAAAAACAAAATACAAAACTTAAGCCTCGTGTGGGCTCATTTTATGAGGGAGATATTAGATGGGGAAAAATAAATCCATTATTTTTTTCGTAGAAAATGTCGATAAAATCGGTGAAATGATCGAAGTAGACCGGTGTGTTAGCAGTCGTTATATAGCCAAGTAGTTAAAAATCGACCATATAACTATTTTTAACCATTTACACAAAGCTGGATTCACAAAGAAGCTAGATGTTTGGGTGCCATACCAATTAACAAAAAAAAAATGGATCGAATTTCCACCTTTAAAGCCTTGGCCAAACGGAATGAGGTAGACCCATTTCTAATGGTGATGGTGACTGGAGATGAGAAATGGATCACATACAATAACCCTGTGCGAAAACAAGTCGTGGTCATAGAGCGGTGAAACAACTCAAACGGTGGACAAACCAGTACTAACGGCCAGGAAGGTTCTGGTATGCATTTGGTGGGACTGGAGGGGATTATTTATTATGAGTTACTTCCATATGGTTAAACCCTACACTCTGATCTCTGGAACACTGGACCGTTTGAAGATAGCAATTGACCAGAAACGGCCCGAATTGGACAACAGGAGTGGTGTCGTGTTCCACCAGGACAACGCTACAGTGACTCGCCAGAAACTTCGGGAGCTTGGTTGGGATGTTTTAATGCATCTGCCATAAAATCTGGACTTGGCACCAAGCGATTATCATATTTTTCTTCGATTGCAAAATTTCTTTAATAATAAAAAATTGGTATCTAGGGAGGATTGTGAAAATCGACAACTAGAGTTTTTTGCAAATAGAGAGCAAGACATATATAAGAGAGGCATTATGAAGTTACCTTTCAAATGGCAACAAATCATACAAAACGGTGCATGTTTGGCCCAAATCGGACATTCCGATGCTTGTTAAATAAACTCCTATATTTCATATAAAAATAATGGATTTCCTTTTCCCCAACATAATATGACGTAGCTTCTATATAATAGACCTGAAGAAATACTTTTTCACAATACCCATATTTATTGGAGAATTGAAAAAATATTCTTTTAAAAGTCCACCTCAATTGGTGGCTCTTAAAAAAAATCTTTATAAATCGACGCCTCTGTTGGTGCTAGAAAAATATTTTTTATAAAATTCACGCCTCTATGGTGATAGAAAAAAACTAAAAAAATCACGCCTTTATTGGTCCTAAAAAATATTCTTGCAAAAATATCCTTTAAAAACCCAGGCCTCTATTGATATCCACGATTCTTGGATTTTAAAAAATCCAAAACTTTTGGTACTTGAAAAAATATGTTTTAAAAAATCCACGACTCTTTGGTACTTAAATATCCACGCTTATATTTTTACTAAAAAATATTCTTTAAAATATTGGTCCTATAGAAATAAAGAATAATTTCTATCCACGATTCTAATCCACGATTCTAATGGTTCTTGAAATTATATTCTTTGGTCCATACACAATATTTTTAAAAAGGCAAGACCTCTATTGGTAAATCTTTTTTGTAAATCTTCGCCTAGTTCCGTAGAAAACATCCCTATATTGGTCCTTGAAAATATATCGCTTAAAAATCCACACAAAAATATCCATGAAAAAAATTTCCTTTAGAAAACTTATTTTACAGATTAATGGTCTTCATAGGACTCCTTTAGATAGAAGAACTTCGGAGTTTTTGATAAACCAGTTTATAAGTTTTCTGCACATAGAATATATTTTTAATTATATAATAAACGAAAGACCTTCATATTCTCGATAGGAAGTTAGAAGTACACCTTCAGTTTTTTATTGACTCATTTATAGATAGAAAACCTTCTTCTAAGAAGAATTTCTTTAGGTCGTCTACAGGCATTTTATCATTAGGTATAGTTCATGAAGACTTCTATGGAAGAATGATATCCTTAAGGATTTCTAAAGACTGAGCATCTTCGTCTGAAAGAAGACCTTCGGTAGATCCGAAGCCTTTAGCGGATTGAACATTTTTATTAGGTCTTTTATAGAGGTATTACCTCACTAAGGTTCTCCTATAAACAGGCTTACCAATATAAGGAATAACTATTATGGTCAAACGAATTTCCTCATTTTTTTACATATGTGAAGAACTCTACTGCAAAACTACTATTGAAGTTCTACATACAGAAGATTTTCAATCGAGATTTTACAGAAACATGATCTTCTACAGGAATTCTAAGAGAGTAAAGTTTTTCATAAACATATGATTAGAATTTTGTAATTTAATGTGCGATGCATACTTTTAGGCGTCGTTTTTTAAAGTAAAAATAATTTTGTATCAGTTCCCTGATGCATATATTAACGTTCTAAAATTTTATATTAATATACTTGCAGTAGAAAGGAGAACCTTTATGGTCAGAAGAATTTCTAAAGATCTCCTTAATCTATTTTGTACAGGTGGAAGATATTATATCCGGTTTCTTCAGCTATACGACTTCACAAGTTCTTTTGCAGATCTAATATTGTAGTTCTATAAAAAGGCGATTTTCCACAGAGTTTTTATAGAGAACGAGCTTCTACAGGAGTTTTATACAACGAAAATCTCTCATAAACATATGAAAAATAATTTATAAATTAATGTGTGATGTATACTTTTAGGCGCAGAAAAAAATTAAATACATGAAATTGAACTCAAAAGGAGCTAAATATGTGCGATTCTATATAATGAAATAATACTAATGTAACACCTATTTGACATTCCTATCCCCCTCTTTTAATTTTTCATAAGAAAAAACACATTATTTTTTATATTTAATTACTTAATAATAATGCAATTAGCTGGACAACGCCTTGACACTTTTAACCCACTTTTTATTTCTTTATTTTTTATTTCATCAGCAAAAACAAAACAAACCACTCCCCAGAATCTATTTAGCAAAAAATAAAGTGAACTGCTATCCACATACAGCACACCTAATTTTCTATCAAAATATGATTTCAAATTCCGATCCTTGGTATGAGAAGTCAAAGTCAGCTACATTTCCCCCTACTATTTTTCATTTATCTGTTGCTCTCCGAGCCAGTTGCCTTTCAATTTATTATTATTGTTGTTGTTGTTGTTGTAGAAATATGATGTGAGCATTGCAAACAATTTAACGGACCTAAGACGGAGAAGTATAAGTTGCAAACAACAACGAAAACAATCTTTAAGCTAATTGAACAAATAATTGTTGGATCATAAAAACTCTGAGCTGACAGAAAAAACTGGCGACAAGCAATAAATGTCTGGCGCATAAAAATATAGTGACACCAGCAAATAAATTTTATTTTTATTTTCTGTATGTTTTTTTAAATATATGCAAATCGCATTGTGGTTTAGCGGAATACCAAAGGAAATTTAGACGAAATATATTGTGAGACAAAATCGAGGTTATGGTATTCAAAATACGGAAAATTGGGGGTACCAAAACTGGACTGATGTTGAAAATTTTAGGTAGAAAGATTTAAGATTCTCCAACTCCAAATAGAATCCATTGCTACTTGAAAATATAGTAGAAAAATATTCATTAAAAATTCACACCTCTATTGCTACTAGAAAAAATATTCTTTAAAAATCCACGCCTCTATCGGTACTTGAAAAAATATTCTTTAAAAATCCACGCTTCTATCGGTACTTGAAAAAATATTCTATAAAAATTCACGCCTCTATTGGTACTAGAAAAAATTTTTCAGGAAATTTTTTCAAATCTGAAATTAATATATGGAATACATTATAAATATAAACATTAACCAGTGAGCGGAGCAGTATCGTCGGATGGGGCCGACCATACGATACCCTACACAACTACCACGGAACTCAAATTTTCTGCGGATTTATATTCCGAGCCTGGGCAATATTTCTCGATATTTGGACCCTCTTGCCCGATTAGAGGTAAGCAGCACCTCTTCCTCAGACTGACATATTTTCCGAGTATTACGAGTATTCCGTACATATATTGTCCAAATTCCCTTCACCGTGGGTTGCGATGTAATGTTCTGCTTTCCTTTGTGGTCTATAGATCGACTCGAAAATAACACAAAAAATTAAGTTTTCGGTCCACTTCATTCCAAAATTATTATCTGATCATCACCGAAAATTATAGGCGTTGTCCTTGGTCATAACTGGAATCTCATGGAAATTTCAAAGCGATCAGCGCTATATTTCCGCCCTCTAGTGTGGTTTCGGGTTACTAAATAATGTCTGAATACGTAAGCACGTGTAAATATTTAAGTGTAGCTCCCACATCTGAGTACAGACGACCATATAATTGGTATCAATTTAAAGGTCAGCCACTCCTCTTGAACATACTATCAATTGTTTGGGTCTAGGTCCTTCAGGGGCACATTTATACGCCGTAAAATACAAATTTTGTCATTTTTCACACAAAAGTCAGGGTCCATTTGACCCGCTAAATATTGACCGATCTTCATCAAAACAGGCATGCTTATTCTTTGGCCCGATCCCCTTCTCCATTCGCGGTGTTTGGGCCATAACTGCGGCCTCTGGAGCGACAGAAAATCGGACAAAAATACAGTTTTTGGTCCATTTCATCCCCTAAATATTAATCGATCTTTTCCAAAAACAATAGGGATCTTCATTGGCCAGAACCCATCCTACATGCAAAATTTCGTGAAGATTGGTTTATAACTGTGCCCTGTATCGTGTTTACAAATTATAATGGACAGAAGGACGGACGGACACACATGTCTAGATCGACTCAGCTTGTCGGGATATGACGATCGGTATACTTAAAGGTGGGTCTAGGACCAATATTTCGCGGCGTTACAAACTCTTGGGGCTGCACAAAGCTATAATACCCCGACAACATAGTTGTGTAGGGTATAAAAATATTCATTAATAAAAATTGACGCCTCTATTGGTACAAGAAAAAATATTCTTTAAAATCCACGCCTCTATTGGTACTAGAAAAAAATATTCTTTAAAAATCCACACCTCTATTGGTACTAGGAAAAATATTTTTTTAAAAAACCCATGCCATATCCATCCATATTTTTTACAGTACCCATATTTATTGGTCATATCTGAAATTGATATATGGAATACATTATAAATTCAAACTTGAAAATCCGAATCAACCGCGACACATCTTCTCTGCTATCGCTATAGCTACTTTGTTTTCTTCATCCCATTGTCTTTTTTGAATGACAGGAAGACTTCTCATATCGCTTGCGGTATATTATTATACCTGGCTAGCATTTATCTCCAGCTGAAAATGATGTGTTGGTAACCTCCTCTCATCGTTGGTCATTTTCCATTCTCGTTTACAATTGCTACTCATCTTTCTGCATTGTCTACCTTGGCTTATTGTCTGTAAATTCTGATATGGCTCGTGACTTCGACACTGGCGTGGCTACCAGACACTGTTTAATATTTTTCACAGGAAGTCCTATTCCCCTAGGGTCTGGGGTTACCAGTACTCTAGAGTACATGTTTTTATTTTTACGCTATTTGGCGTTCTCCTGCATCGACGCCCCTGCCTTGTATTCCAGGGTGCCTCACTTATTTCCATAAGACCGACATTTACCATCAAAAAGAAAAAAAAATAAATGATGTATTAAAATTCAAATTTAGTTTACATCACTTTTCGGTAGATAACACCACCTACTTTCGTGACGGATCTCTTCGGGTGTTCCTTTTTTAACATTTCGTAGAATAAAACGAAGAAAAAGCATAAGTCCATTAATGGCAACAAAAATGAAATATGATATTGACCATGTAAATCAACTAAGACAACAATAATGGAGGAGGTTGGTATGCTGGCAGGCTTAAAGGTGAAACTAAAAGCGAACTGGATTTTATATATTTACTGGAAATGTTTGGGCATTTATATAAAATCCACAGAGTTTTTTTTAAATAAAATTAATATTTGTTTTAATTTTTCTAACTTTTCAAAGTTAAAAAAAAAAAATAAAAAAAATCGATGGACCGCAAAATTCAGAAGTGTGAAAATTTTTTTCAAGGATATCATGAATAGAAGAAAAATATCTGTTGTAGTACTATCAGATACAGAAATATAAGCGTGGATATTTGAAACATGTTTTATAAGGACTATCGGTGATATACATAGCATTTATAGCTGATAATGTTTTTGAAAGGAAAGGACTCAATGACTTATCTGAGATTAAAAAGAATAGTCCTTAAGGGTGGATTGAAATTAACGAATATTTTCCAAAAACTTTGAGATATATATTTTTTTGAAAAAACTACCAGAATTAGAAACTTAAATTTTAAATAATATTTCTTGATGAACTATCATATGAGAAACGTGGCTTTTTAGATTAAGGTTTTAACGGGCCATAAACATTAAAATATATATTGGACCAAGTTTCGGAGTAGCACACATATAACGATACTTCATTCACGATATTTTGATTACAGAACATTTTCAATATAAATATAGGTGTCTACACAGCCCCATATCAAGGTCACGCGACTCTTTCGGTAAGTTCAAGGTTCTAGTGCAATATTCCAACTGTGAGTCTACCGTCTAATTTTTCACAATTTACTTTAATTAGTCCCGATCGAATTGAAATATTTATGAGGCAGAATTTATACCCTTCACTACACCGTGGTACAGGGTATTATGTCTTTGTGCATATGTTTGTAACAGGCAAAAGTAATCTAGATAGACCCATGGTTCCTTTTGAGAATATGAATAGAGTCGATTTATGCATGTCCGTCCGTCGGTTGATGTTAAATTGTAAACAAAGTACAGGTCGCATTTCTAATCCGATTTGGATGAAATTTGGTACAGCTCATTTATTTGGCCAATGATGAACCCTATTGAAATTGATGAAAATCGGTTCAAATTTAGATATAGCTCCCATATATATTTTCGTCAGATTTAATGTAAATGGTGCACCAATGTCCCTATATATTTGTCGATTTGCACGAAATTTGGTAAAGCTTATTCAATTAAGTCTAGAATGATGTGCACTAAGTTTCGTAAAAATCGGCTCAGATTTAGATATAGCTCCCATATATAGTTTGGACCGATTTTAGGTGCCCCAAAGTCCATGTAAATATTTCGATTTGCACGAATTTTGACATAGCGTACTGAATTAAATAAACAATTATGTGTACTAAGTTTCGTGAAAATCGGTTCAGATTTAGATATAGCTCCCATATATATTTTCGTCCAATTTTAAGTAAATGGTGCACCATTTACTCAATATCGTAGCCCATATATATTTTCGACCGACTTGATGTTAATTGGCCTGAAAAATAATCAATTGGTGTCCGATTGGGATTTGCTTTAAATCGATTTACATAATTTTATATATGTCCAAATGAAAAATTTAGTATAGGTTGCAGAATGATGTGTTTATGGATTGGTCTAAGTCGGTTCACAATTATATAAAGATCAAATATTTTAGTTCATCCAATTTTATGTTTATGTTCTTTCAAAAATGCGACGTCAGGGTGAATCTGTTAAATATACCCAAAGTGGTGAAGGGTATCATACAGTCGGCTCCGTCCGACTTTACTACTTTCCTCACTGGTTATTACTGAATTTGTCATTCCGTTTGCAACTCATCGAAATATTCACCGGAGACTCCATAAGGCAAATATATTCTTGATCAGTATAAAATTCTATGTCGATTTTTACGTGTCAGTGTAAATCTCGAAAGAGATCGCAAAATTGGAGAGAGAGCTTAGAAATTTTGCTCCGGCTACTCCTAGAATGGTTGGTATTACGAATGTAGGTTAAATATGTCTACGTTTTGTTATAGAAATGGGTAGTTGGTGGAGCTTGAGCATGTGTTTGAACCAATTTAAAAGAAATTTAATATTATTGATTCTCATTGGGTAGACAATGTTCCTACTAAAAATTATCAACATTGACCCATGTTACTGGTTATATCCTTCATTATTCGGCATTTAAGAGTGTTTCGAGCACCTTTTATTTAAAAAAAAAAATTAACATTAATTTGATTTTTCGCGGTTCTTATGAGGTGTCAAATGTTCCTACTAATAATTATCAATATTGGTTCCCATTTTTGGGGAATACGCTACATCACAAATTAGCTCCAATTTTATATTTCTGATTCTCATTAAGTAAAAAATATCCCTACCAAAAATTGTTAATATTGCCCCCAGGTTTTCGCTTAATCTCCATATAATGGTAGACCAATTATTCCGTATTTTAGGGATTGTGAGCATGTTTTTCAAACCGAATTTGCTAAAATCTGATTTTTCAAAATTTTGTGGGGTCTAAAATCGTCCTAGCAAAAATTCTTAATGTCAGGATACTTTTCGGTATAGCTTCCACAAAACGTACTTTCGTTGAGGTGTAAATATTGTTCCAAGATTAATCCCACCTAAAAGTTCCGCTCCTTTTTCGATATTAATACATTTTTAACCGACATATCGGATTCCTGGCGAATAGAAATATATTAAAAAATTCCCGTTTATGTTTTCTAATTAGAGTGTCTGTAATCACATTATACCATAAAATAGTCCCCATATAAATGTCCCTATCGACATAAGGAATTTTGGATGCACTCCACGTGGTGGAGGGTATTAAAACTTATCGATTTTTTTACATGTTACTTCTTATAGAATTTTTTGAAGGATTTTTGGGCGTATGAATTAAAAAAAAATATTATTTGAAGGGCTATTAGTGCCAAGCAAAGATTGTTTAAAGACAGTTTCTCCTTTCTGCTCATTTATAGACTCTTCCTTCAGATCATCTATAATGATTCATTTCATCTCGTCCATAGAGATTCCCGTCAGCTCATCTATGGAGACTCCCATCAGATCGTTTATAAAGACTCCCTTCAACACTTCTATAAAGACTACCTTCAGCTCGTTTATAAATACTCCCTTCAGCTTATCTATAGAGACTGCTTGCACCTGGTCTATAGAGAGATTTCCTTCAGTTCGTCTATAGAGACTACCTTTAGTTCGTCTATAGAGACTTCCTTTAGTTCGTCCATAGAGACTTCCTTCAGTTCGTCTATAGAGGCTCCGTTTAGCTCATATATGAAGAATCCCACTTCCGATCTATATATAGTACCGCCTTAGCTCGCCCATAAAGACTTCCTTCTTCAGCTCGTCTATCGAGAGTCTCGATTCGAGACTCCCATTCGTTTTAGCTCTTCTATAAAGACCTTCTGCTTTTGATCTGATCTTCCGTATTCATTTCATGTCATTTTCCTGTATACAGTTATGAAATTAATTTCACAACAACAAAAAATATCCAATATCCTTGACAGCACGAAACTTGTGTTGTCCTCAGCGTTGAAGTGTTTTTTGAGATTTTGTTTTTTGATCTACATTTTTTGGTGTTGGATAAATATGTTGAGTGCACAATTTTTCCAGCAATGCATGCCAAATGAGAAGTGCCAGGAAAAGAAAACGAAATACAGAATGTCACTGCTGAAAAGGCGGAATGAAATAAAATCACGTAAAACCACAGTCAAGGAAATAAAATATTGATATTTAAACGAAGGAAAATAGAACATGAACCAGTGAGCGGAGCAGTATAGTCGGACGGGGCCGACCATATAATACCCTACACAACTTCCACGAAAATCTAACTTTGCGTTATTTGCACCCACTTGAAACCTGACTAAAGGCCAACAAATATTACTAATATTCAGTAGACGAGGGCGGCATTTGTTCAGGTTCTCTTTACCGTAGGTTATGTTGTGATGTAGGGCCTTCAATTTTGGCCTATAGATAGACTCAACAAAAAAAAAAAAAAAACACACACAAAATGTTAAGTTTTCGGTCCACTTCATCTCAAAATTATTATCTGATTATCACCGAAAGTTATAGGCGTTGTCCTTGACCATAACTGGAATCTCATGGAAATTTTCAAAGCGATCAGCGTAGCTCCCACATCTGAGTACAGACGACCATATAAATGGTATCAATTTAAAGGTCAGCCACTCCTCTTGAACATACTATCAATTGTTTGGGTCTAGGTCCTTCAGGACCTAGAATACAAATTTTGTCATTTTTCACACAAAAGTCAGGGTCCATTTGACCCGCTAAATATTGACCGATCTTTATCAAAACAGGCATGCTTATTCTTTGGCCCGATCCCCTTCTCCATGCAAAAATTCGCGGTGTTTGGGCCATAACTGCGGCCTCTGGAGCGACCAGAAAATCGGACAAAAATACAGTCCATTTCATCCCCTAAATATTAACCGATCTTTTCCAAAAACAATAGGGGTCTTCATTGGCCAGAACCCATTCTACATGTAAAATTTCGTGAAGATTGGTCCATAACTGTGGCCTGTATCGTGTTTACAAATTATAATGGACAGACGGACGGACCGACACACATGTCTAGATCAACACAGCTAGTCGAGATATGACGATCGATGTACTTAAAGGTGGGTCTAGGATCAATATTTCGCGGCGTTGCAAACTTTTGGGGCTGCACAAAGCTATAATACCCTGACAACATAGTTGTGTAGGAACAATTTAAAAAAATAAATGTAAACTTACCAAATAACTCCCTAGAAACATTTTACCTTCCCTACACAAGTCCTCTGTATAGGGACGGTGAAATGTTTCTAGGGAGTTCTTTGGTAGTCCTTTCAAAATGTTACTACTTATGGGGACCATGCCTTTACGTCCGTCAAATATCATTGGAAGCAATTTCCGTGAAAAATTTTCTTTAATTCACAGAATTGCTTTGAGTCGAACTATTGCAATCGAAGTCGGAATTTTTCAGTGAAGATGTATAAGAAAATTCCAACAATGAAAGGGGGTTTCTTTGGGGTCTGACTATTTATTGCATGCAAAGTCGATGTTGGTTTCACACATCTCTTGGTCAAGGGATATTTTCAACTTCAGCAAGAAGCACGGACTTCGCTGGTAAATAAACTTCAGTTTGATTCCGGTTTGAGTCCTGAAGAACATTTTGACATATATTAGATTTACAATCAGCCTGATCTATCAAACGCATTGAAGACTTTTAACAGACTACACTCGGCGACTTCTTGAAGCCTTTATATTAGAACAAGGTTTTCTATATTTTGAAAAAAAACTTTGTCACCCTACAGAAGACCTCCGCTGTATATACATATTATATATATGACTTTCCATCATTAAATCCCTCCCCTCTTCCTCCCATAAAACATAAATCAAAGTTTACAAATAGCGACAACAAAATTGAAAAGCTGTAAGTAAACAAAAAAACAACAACAACACCAACAAAATTACAGCCATAAAAAAGCGGAACCCGTCTATCATCAACATAAAATCATGTTAACAAACATTTTTATGTGTTGCAACTAAAAGGAATTTTTTGTAGGAACGAAAAATTATTTTTTACAGCATACACCCTCTCATGTGGAAACAAAAACACGTTATAAATCTTGAACCATTAAAAAAGTGGTTTCCAAAATAAACAAAAAAATAAAACTGAAAAAAAATGCAAACTGGTTAGCTTCGCATAAGCACACACTCACAGCTATTCCATTCACAAAAGTGTCGAACCATAGCCAACATCATATCGTCACAAGGATATTGTCATGGTGATGGAGATACTCTGTTGCTGTAACTGTTGCCCGGTTGCCGGTGACAGTGAACGGAAACAAATTCGTTTTACATTACACGGAGTCGTCACATCTGTGTTGATAATAACTGATATACTCTTTCTGTTCGGATATTTGGTCAGTTGGTCATATGCATGCACTCACTCACACACAAGCACCCATACATATCGGGGAATATATGAACTGGTCCCAAGTTTGTTTGTTGTTTTTGTTTTGCATACTGCCATCAAACCGTTCCGACATAATGAAAATGAAACAAAGTTTCAGTGCTTGTTACTCATGGCGAAGTGAATATGGAAGTGCTAGGAAGTAATGTTGATGTAAGTTTGTTTTAGGAGGGCGGGGGAGGAAGTGATGTTAATTGGAAGGGCAAACAGTTTTAAGCAGTTCTTAAATATCCAAGCTTAAGTTGGTCTTTGGAAAAATTTTAAACAAAAAATACGCTTATATACGATTATCATAGTTTTGAACAAGACCAATCCCTTTGAAAAAAATCAGGTACCACAATATTTTTTATCCAAGCACATATGATTCTTAAACAAATATTTAAAAAAAAATTCTCCTCCTACTTGTATCATTGAAAAATATTTACTTAAACAGTTCATTCATATTTGGTCTTTAAAAATATTATTTGGGTCTCATCATCGGACTTGATCTAGGCTTGGTAAAGATAATTCGATTCGCCTAATATTGAAATCATAAATCTTGAAAAATTTATAGTTTGTGACGGAAATAACAGAAGGAGTGGACCAATGGGTCCCACCTTCTGACATAATCTAGTCTTGTAAGGGTATTAGGTTGTGCAAAGTTGAGTTCAATTTGGATATTCCATTCGCCTGACAATTTTGACCATTTGTAGCGGAAATACCAGATGGAGTGAACCAATGAGTCTCATCTTCGCACCTTATCTAGGCTTGGTAAAGATAATATGTTGTACAAAGTTTGGTTTAAACTGGTTCGAATGATATAAAAATAATTTCAGCAAAAAATTGCAGCAAAATTTTGCCCATTTTTTTGAGGGAGGTACCGGAAGGAGTAAACCAATGTGCCTCATCTTCCGATTTGGTCTAGACTTGGTAAAGACAATAGATTGTACAATGTTGGGTTCAGATTGGATTGTCGGTTAGCATGATACTATAAAAAGAAATTTTTAGCAAAATTTTAACCATTGTGTGGGAGGTACTCTGGAAGGAGACGACCGATATTCCTGATCTTTGAACTTAAACTAAGTTTCGAAGAAATATTGCGATGTGCAAAGTTTTGATGAAATCGGTTATTGATTAGTTACAGACGGACATTGTAAATCGACTCCTAATTGTCTGAAACCAGAAGGAAAGGCCCGATATTACCGATCTTTGAACTTAAACTAAGTTTCGAAGAAATATTACGATGTGCAAATTTTTGATGAAATCGGTTATAGATTAGTTACAGATGGACGTTGTAAATCGGCTACAAATAGTCTGAAACGGATTTGGTTCAAATGCCGTAGCAATGTGTATATAATCTCATTAGCCATAAGGCAGAGGGTATAAAATTCTATGAATACGATTTAAAGAATTTGCGTTGTCCTGATCAGATCTTCAGTTCTTTCGAAAACTCCCTGAACAACCCCCGTATACAGACCACCGGATCACCTTCTACGCCTTCACTAACCTCCAGTATAAATCCACTCTATATACGACAACCAGAGCTGACTTGCCAGACTTCCAATTCGTCTATATAAAGGCTTAATGCTACTGTTTTTCCATACCGAGGTTCCCCAGTGGGCATTCAGCTTGTGTATATCAAAACTTCTTGAACCGGCTCTCCATTTCAGTTCGCCTACAAATCTTCTATAAAAATGCTTTGACTTATAAAGGCACACTGCAGCACGTTCTCTCGTTGTCTACAATGACGCCCATCATCTTTTCTCTAACGACTGGCCCACTGCTCTATAACGATATCTTCATGCTTCACCTCATTTTTCTTTCGGTTCTTTCCCTCCAGATTTAATATCCTTGAGCTCGTCAATATAGACTCCTGTCCTTCTGTTCTTCTATAAAGAACACTTCCAGATCGTCTATATTGACTCCCTTTAGCTCGACCAAAGAGACTCCCGGCTTCTTCTCGCCTATAAAGTTGGTTTATGAAGACATCCTGAGCTACAGTTTTTCTTATAAAGACATCCTGAGCTTCAGTTCTTCTTATAAAGACATCCTGAGCTTCCGTTTTTCTTGAAAATACTCCCTAAGCTTCAGCTCGTCTATAGAGGCTCTCTGGTATCTGAGTATCAACAGGTCTATAAAAACTCCAAGAGCTTAAGCTGGTCTACGAAGACTCCTTGAGCTTCAGTTCGCCTATAAAAACTAGCTGAGCTTCAGTTAGACAATAAAAACTCCCCGAGCTTGAACTTCATTATAAAGACCCTCTTCAGCTCATCTATAGAAATTATAAGAGGTTCAGCACGTCCCTACTGATTCAGTTCATATACAAAGACACCTTGGTCTTCAGCTCATTCATAACGATGGTACAGGATATTATGTCTTTGTGCATATATTTGTAACAGGCAAAACGAAACGAGATAGACACATGGTCCCTTTTGAGAATATGCATAGTATCACTTCCTAAGTATATTTATGATTGTCCGTCCGTCAGTCCATGTTAAATTGTATACAAAGTACAGGTCGCATTTATTCAAATTGGATGAAATTTCCACAGCTCATCTGTTTGTCCCAAGGACGAACCCTATAGCTCCCATATGTAGTTTCGTCCGATTGTAATATAAATGGTGTACAAAAGTCCCTATATATCTTTCGATTTGCACGAAATTTGGCATAGCTTAACAAATTAAGTCTAGAATGACGTGTGATAAGTTTCCTGAAAATCTGTTTATATTTAGATATAGCTCCCATATACAATTTAGTCATATTTTTATATATAGTGTACCAAAGCTCCTTTATTTCTTTCGATTTGCAAAGCGTACTGAAGTCTAGAATGGTGTGAGTAAAGTTTCTTGAAAAATTGGTTCAGATTTAGGTATAGCTCCCATATATATTTTCGTGCGATTTAATGCAAATGGTGGATCAAACCCCGTGGATCGAAAAAAATCGTTTCAAATTTAGATATAGCTCCCACATATATATTTTCGTCCGATTTTAGGTAAATGGTGCACAAAACTCCTGTTTTTCGATTGACACGAATTTTTTACATTTTGTTTGAAATTAGTGCAGATGCAGACAAAGCTTCCATATATATTTCAAACGCGTGTCTGATTGAGATTAAATTTTGAACAGTGCGGCATACCGAATAGCGTTTATCGAGTTTGCTATAAATCGATTTAAACAAATTTTCCCCATTGTACGCAAACGACCCTATTCGTTCAATTTCCCTCGAAGGAATATTGACATGAACTTGTTAGGATACATTTGTAGAATATACCCAAAGTGATAAAGGGTATCATATAGTCGGCCCAGGCTGACTTTACTTCTTTCCTTACTGGTTTACAATGAGATTTACTTATCTTGCCAGTTTCTTTAGCTCGTATATAAAAAATAATCTGAACCTAAGTGAATCCAACCTCGTTAATTTTTTGTAAATTGGTATTCACACATTTTTTGTTATTGCTAAAAATTTACGCATGGCTAACCAAATGTAAATATGTTTGTACAGAATCGTGGCATATCTACAGCTATGGCAATTTCTGTTGTTTTTGCTTCATGACTTCTTAGTCCTCCTGTCGTTGCTTTGATTTGGCCTCAAAGTGAGGGCGTTAAATGCCAAAATGTAAATGTACCTCTGAACAACTTTTAACACGGTTTGTTTGTTAGATGACGTAAATGTCTGTTTGTCCGTCCGATATTGCAATTGAAATTAACAAATGCTCGATGTGTGCTCCAAGTGTGTATGCGTATGAATGTGTTTTTCATGAAATTGTTGCGTATTTGTAGAGTGCGTAATGCGTAACCGAGTTTTTTCTCTTTGTGACCCAGAATTTGGAATGCCAAAATATTTCAAATTAAGACTTTGAAACGAGGCAGTATTGAATTTTAATTCCCAATTGCATGAGCTGGTAGTAGATATACGCCAAAGACCCAGTGGCAAGAAATTGATCTCATTTTCAGCACGAATGTATGCCTCAAATTTATATAATGTTAGAGGGATTTAAATCAATGCGGAGGCTCTGTTTAAAATAGGTGAAGAACTTCATTGCAAGATAGCCGACTACAGTTCATAGCCTCTATTTGACTATCCGGAAATGAAGTTCATAATTAAAAACCGTTTAACAAATCATTGAAGGCTATTGAAGGACTTCAATATCACCATCGGCTCTTCTATATATCCTTCATTTGCACGCCTCTAAATACTCCCTTCGGCTTCATTTTAGGATAGCCGAATAGAGTCAATAGCCTCTATCCGGTTATCGTGAAATGAAGTTCATAAGTAGAGACCATTTAACAAATCATTGAAGGCTATTGAAGGACTTCATTTTAGGACTTAGCATCTCCATAGTCTCGTCTATCGATCTTCCATTTGCTCGCCTCTAAATACTCCCTTCAGCGCTTCAACTTATAGGACGTCTCTACAGTCCTGGCTTTTCTACCCAAACCCCCTTTAGTTTATCTATAAAAATTATTTTTAGCTCGTCTAATCATCATTGAAGACTATTGAAGGGTTTCGGCGATTTCTAGATCATTTCTCCTCTTAGTCCCTGAATTTCTCGACTCTGCACAACAGATCCTCTTAAGCACCTGTAACCCAATTTGAAACATCTTTAGTACCACTCAAAATATCTAAAAAAAACCTTCCCCGTAACTTATATTCCTTATTACCGTTCTTCGTTACATTTCCATCCATCGAAAAAATTAGTTGTTGTACAACAATAATATATATTGTCAGGACAAACATTGACGGCGTCATATAAAAAACCCCGACTATCATATCACAATTACCATCTGTAACTTAAACTATATCTCTAGTAAGTGAGTGTGTGCGTGTGTGTTTGTTTGTTTGCTTGCAACATTGTTCGCCTTTTTTATTTACTTTTTCATGCCATGAGATCAACGATATTTTTCCACCAGTTACTTTTGATGTGTATCTTTCGAATCTCAAATGAGTTTTCACTATCATTTAAAACGACGACTGGTATAAATATTAATGAAGTCTTTACATGGCAGAATGCAGGCAACAGCAAAAGTGGCAGCATCATCGTGATGTGTGAATCATATACAGGCAATAGTTTCGAAAAAATGGGTTAAGTCACATTTTGTAAAAAATAAATAGATTTTATACAAAAATAAAAAATAACCTCTTTTATAAACAAGGCTATTTTGGTGTCTTCTATACAAAAACACCCTGTGAGAAAAACCTTTTCTCTGAAGTTTCTTGTTCGTCTGCAGAATATACTCCTTGGTTGATATAATCTAACCTTCAGCTTCATCTCGCCTATAGAAATAGACTCCCTGGCAGCCAGGGGCTTCAGCTAACCTATAGAAATAGACTCACTTGCCAGGCTGGCTTCACATAGCCTATAGAACTAGACTCCCCGACCGAGTGACCAGCTTGTCTATAGAAATAGACGAGTTAAAGGCCAGGTGTGTTTTAAGTCGAGCTGAGAGCCCAGGAATCTCCATAGACGAGCTTAATGTCAACTGTCTTCATAGTCATCATTGACGAGCTGAAGTCTCTACGCACGAGGAAATTTTTATTGACGGATACATAGACAAGCCGAATACATATGAGTATTTATAGACGAACTAAGGTCTTTATAGAGGAATTAAAAAGCAGGAATTCCTTATAGATTAACTAGACTAGGACAAGAAGTCCTTAAAGACTAGCTCAAGTTCCGAAAATATTTACAGACTAACCGAAGTCTATATATAGGCGAGCTGAAGATCAGGGAGTCATTGTTGACGAGCTGAAGTCATTATAGACTATCTGAAGGCCAGGGAGTATTCATAGACAAACGTAATGCCATGAATTTTTTATAGACGAGCTTTAAATGGCAGGTAGTCTTTATAGACTGATTAAGGACTAGAGAAGTCGAGCCGATAGTTTCTATAATTGCTGGCTATATAGATGAAGGTTCTGAGAATTTTTATTGAACGAATCAAACGAAAATTGAAGTCCTAAGTTTTTTTATGGGGAGCTAAAAGTCGGGGAGTCTTTGTAGACGTCTTTATGGTCAAGCATTCATAGGCGAACTTAGGGTAATGTAGACGAGTTGAATGCTGAAGGATTTTCTATAGGCAAGTTTAAGAGCCAGCGAGTAGTTACAGGCGAGATAGAAGTCAGGGAGTCTGCGTGGACGAATGAAAGGTGAGTAGGTCTTTATAGACGAGTGTAGGATATTGTAGGTATGTCCTTATGGACAAACTGAGGCCAGGGTACCTCTATATTCGAGACCAGGTTGTAAAAGCTTTTATACACCAGCTAAACCTAGTGTTCATAGACCTATTGATGCCATTCTGCTTCCAAGATCCGAAGGAAGCGTAACTTGAAAGAATGGCATCAATATGTCTATGAATTTTCGGACTCAAGTGGAGTCTGCAGAAACTCATGAAAGTCGGAGGGTTTTTATAGACAATCTATAACAGACGCTCTGGAGTTTTGATGGTCTTTATATACGAGCTTCTCGTTTCAGAGGTCTCTAAAGACGAACTGAAGGCTTTTGTAGAGAAGTGGAGTGGTTCGGATATCTATGTGCGACTATAGCTGACAACTTTCAACGATTCCACAGTTATATTGTTCTTTTAATCCCTTTTAATATCTCGCTTTCTTCTACCTTTAAATAAAAATTACAACTATCCACTTTAATATTATTACAAGGGCTATAAAGGATCCCAGTATATAAATCATTTGGAAGTGCATCGAAAAAGATTTCCTGACCTCCCATTTTACTGTAGAGGCTTTCTGGCCGGTGGTTTATTTATAACGTTTACCTGGCATCGACTCCAGACGATTATGTAGACTCATCTGTACTTCAGCTCGTATCGACAGACTTTCAGTCCTTTTGTTTGCCTATACGGACATCCGGACCCTTCATATCATCTTTAGACCCTAGACCATTAAATTGTTTCTCCTCTTCAGATTTTTCTTCATAAAGACTCCAAGTCTATAGCCTATAGAGGCTCCCTGGACAGGTGTTTGAATATAGCAATTGTTTCGAACTGGATTCAGATCATCAGTATCTGGTGCATCTGCCAGTCTATGTAGGACCATTTATATTTCAGCTCGTCTTTACAGACTTCCCGCCTATTATGGACATCCTTGTTCCCCATATCATGTCTTTACCTCTGGTCCCTAGCTCGTCTCTCGTGTCCACTTTTTTCTTTCAGTCCTCCTCTTTTCATTCCACATCTGTTCGTGACATTCCCCACGGTGTTTAACATTGAATTGAAATGTTGAATTCACATCACCATTTCATATAAATGCACATACATACATCTGTACATATTTTCACATAACATATTGGAAAGCAAATATGAAGAAAAAATAAACTATAACAAATAATTTTCATTTTCTTTTCATCAGAAAAACACACACGCACACAACATATAAAAACACAACTCCACAGAATGATGGCCCAGTGAACAGTAAATGAATGATGGTTGTCTTTGTCAGAGTAGAAAGCAACGATCTGAACGATGACACTTATTAAGGCAATTAAGAGTAATTTTTATGTTTTCTTTTTTTGGTCGAATAACATTTTATCAAATGTGTTCGTAGATGATTTTTGTTGTTGCTGTTCGCCTTTATATTGACCAGTTAAGAGGCAATATCATGAACGTGGATAGCTGTAATGTTTTTTTTTTAAGGTGGAAGGAAGACAGATATTAACCCTTTGTGGCCCAATGTTGCCCACAGGCAACAAAATGTTTTAGAGCTTATATTTTATATGCAGCTAGTAGATATGCATTATTTGGATTTCATATGTGAAGACCTACTTATGGACAACACATATCAAAAGCAAAATCAAAAAAAATCAAAAATTTGGTAAAGTTATGAGCTTTTCAATATAGAGAAGAGGGTAAATTTGTATACAGTACTAATTTGTGTATACAGTCCAAATTATTTAAATCGCTTCGTATTCAAATTGTACAGATTCTACCCTCAGAATTATTTTTGATTCTTGTAAAATTGAATACAGAGAATAATCTAAAATTATTTTTCTGACGATTTTGCATTTGGTTTTCTTGATATTGGACTTTAATTTTTCCGATAGAGTGTACTGTATCTCCCGAATGCAAGGATATATCGATGTCAAATTTTGTGCCTATCCTATTTAGAATAGTTGCATTAAATCTGTGAACATAAATTTATCCTAAGATTGCGGGGAAAAATTCGGGGAAGCGTACAATATAATTGTGGAATCATTGAAAATTGTCAGTTATAGTCATACATAGGTATTGGAACCACTCCGCTCCTCTGTATATTTCGTCTACAAAAACAATCTGACATGTCATTGGACTGCCAGTCTAATGGTGTATAAAGGCTCTTTTCAGCTCACCGCGTCTTTTAAGACACTCTAGCCTTCAGATCGTCTATAAGGACTCTCTGGTATACAATTCATCAATAAAGCCTTCCTGACCCTCAGCTCGTCTATTAAGACATACCAACAATGTCCTACGCTCGTCTATAAAGACCTACTGACCTTACATTCGTCCACGCAGACTCATTGACCTTTAGCTCGCTTATAATTAATCCCTGGCCCTTCAGCTTGCCTATGGACACCCCCATTTCGGCTTTAAAATCAATGAAGTCACCCATCAGGACTACGTCTATGCCGTGTATAAAGGCTCCCTGAAGCTCGTCTATAAAAACTCCATGGCCCTAAGTACGACTAAAATATTTCCTGGCCTTCAGCTAGTCTATCAAGACTTCAGCACGTCAAAAACGACTCCCGCATCTTCAGCTCGTTTATACGAACTCTTTGAACTTCAGATTCTTCTGTAAAGACTTCCGGGGCTTCAACTAGTCTATGAGACAAGCTAATCTATAAAGACTTCCTTCTTTTCAGCTCCTCTATAAAGAATTTCTGACCTTAGGTCGTCTATGATTCCTCATTAACCTTCACCTTGTCTATAAACCCACTTGACCTTTAACTCGTTCAATAAAAATTCCCAGATGCTTCAGCTATATAACCAGCAATTATAAGGACGCTTGGTTCGATTTAAATCACCCCTGGCTTTTAGCTTGACTATAAATTTCTCTAGTCCTAAATCAGTCTATAAAGCCTTCGTTGCATTTAAAGCTTGTCTATAGAAACTTCATGGCCCTAAGCTCGTCTATGAATACTCCCTGACCTAGCTAGTCTAGAATGACTTCAGCACTTCAACAATGACTCCCTGATCTTCAGCTCGCCTATATAAACCCTTTGTACTTCAGTTTGTCTATAAATATATCCCGAACTTCAGCTAATCTATAAAGACTCCCTGTCCTAGTCTAGCTAATCTATAAGGAATCCCAGATTTTTAGCTCCTCTATAAAGAATTTTTGACCTTAGCTCGTCTATAAATACTCACAAGTCTTCGGCTTGTCTATAAAGCCACTTGACTTGCCAATAAAAATTCCCTCGTGTGTAGAGACTGCAGCTCGTCCATAGAGATTGCTGAGTAGTTCGACTTAAAGTAGTTCGACTTAAAACACGCCTGGCCTTTAGCTCGTCTATAAAGCAGTATATAACGAATCCATGGCGTTTATATCTACTATACATACTCTCCGCCTTGCAACTCCTCTATACACACTTCCAGATTCTCAGTTTGTCTATAAATAATCGATGTACTGCACCCAGTCTATAAAGACTCTCTGGCATTCAGCTCCTATATAAAGACTCCCTAGTTTCCCGCTCATCTATAAAAATGCCTGGGTCTTTAGCTAGTCTGCAAATACTCCCTGAGCTGCATCTAGTATATGAACTCTGCCTTACATTCAGCTCTACCGCATTCAGTTCGTCCGTACAAACTCTCTGCAAGTCTATAAGCTCATATATAAAGACTGTGTGTCGATGGAGACACACTCCAGGTAATCTATAAAGACTCCCTTTAGCTCGTATACAATGACCTCGTCGAAAGAGACTCAATTCGGATCATCTACAGGAAACTTCCACCATTTCGTCAACAGAGACTTCCATCAGCTCGTCTATACAGACTCACACAGGCTCGTCTATAGAGATTCACACCAGCTCGCCTATAAAGACTGACGACAGCTCTTCTATAGAGACTTCCTTCAGCTCGTCTAGAAATAATCACTTCAGATCGCTTATAAAGGCACTTTCCAAGTTGTAACTAAAGACTCCCACTTCCCTTCAGCTCGTCTATAGAGATATCCTTCAATAGAGACTCCCTTACCTTTTACAAAGACATCCTCTGCTTTTGGTCGTTTATAAAGAAGCCAATAGAGACTTCCATAGGACCGTCTACTGAGACTCCCATCAGATCGTCTATAGAGACTCCCTTCAGCTCCTTTATGAAGGCTTCCTTCCGCTCGACTATAAAGACTACATTCAGTTCGTCTATAAAGAATTCCTGTAATTCTGCTATGTAGCTTCGGTGTTCCCTGATTCAGACAATCTATATGAATTCCCGGTTTAAGCTTGTCTATAAAGTCAGTACCCTGGCCTGGAACTCTCTGTTCTTCAGGTTGGTAACCGATACTTTTTTCAGCTCGACTAAACAGTTTCCCTCCAGCTCGTCTTCATAGACCTTCCCTCCACTTCGTCTTCAAGAAATTTATTAACTTTGTATATAAAGACTGTCTTCCCCACGCCTATAAATACACCATTCAGTTCGTCTGCAAAATTTTCAAGACGTTTAGTTCGTTTCTGAAAGCTCCCGAGTCCAACTAGTCAGAGTCAACTTTTTTATTTGAAAAATAGTTTTAAAATTTTAATTCAAAAAACATTTGAAGCAACTAATAACCTCCGTCCACCACAAAATAATATTTATTTCCATCACATTTCATCCTCAATTACACTTGAAATGATTTACTCAAAAAATGGTAATAAAAATAAACCCACGAGAATTATTGAAACCACTGGAAGCACATAAAGATTTGAGCAGAAAAAAATAATAATATATGTATATTTATATAGATGTTTTAAAAATGTATGTGGGTCGTTTACTCTGTCGTATTCGAGAGATAATTCATTCAATTCATTCATTAATTGGAAACATAAATAAACAAACAGCAATACGGTTACAGCTATACAGCTATCAGGCAGACAGACCACCATTAACCATACATGCAAAAGAAAAAAAAAACAAAATAACCGAGAGCTATGGATGGGGGTCTATCAATACGAACCAATTCAAAGAGACACACCAAGTGTTTGACGAATGCGATAAACAATGAAAACACAACACAAAAAAACCGGTTACCTGTTAGCGGCAGCTAACACTAGTAACCCGTATTCATGGTTACAGTAGATAAGCGGAGTTGGAGAGAGATCCCATAACAAGCCTCCACATAACAATGTTTAAACAAAAAAAAACACACACACACTCACATAACCACAAAACTCCAAAACACACCAACTGAAAAAAAATAAATATCTAAACCTAAACCACCATTCCAATACCTTATTTTTTACCAAAAACGTAATGAAACAATGTTTATCTCTGCTGCTTCACGCAAGGTATGCTAAATATGTACGATCGACAGACAAACAATGAGACATGCCGACAGTTGAAAAAAAATCCAACCCAACCGCCACACATTGATTAAACAAAACAGTCAAATGTTTGACTTAGTTAAACATCATGATGGTTGGTCGGCCGGTCGGTAAGTAAGGTAAGTAGTACCGGCAATTCGGTAAAACCGGTTAGAGGTATTATCTGCTGGCCTCTGCTGTGGCAAACGTTGTCGTTTTTTGCGGCAGACCACAACAATTACCAAAAACAACATCCATAATATTGCAGCGCAAATAAACCCCGATGACGAGCTATAAGCGAATAACTGACTGAATGACTGACTACCCATGGCTGATGTATGGAATTAATTTGCAATGGTAAATCAAGTTGAAGTTTTATTTTTGGCTTTTTAATGATGATTTTAATGATGAAAAGAAATTTCAGACCCCCAAAAAGGCTAAAATGCATTTTAAATAGCCATAATGAGCAGGGTGGGCCTTATAAGGGAGAAGGAACAGGAGGAAGAATTAGGGATATATTGGTAGGAGTCTTAAGGGAACCTCCCCCATTCTCGATTATAAATTTTCAAGATTTTCATTGGGCTGGTAAATGAATACCAATGTTAAGGTCTGTAACTTTACACATATATAATTGAAGATTTAAAGAGCAGACAAATAATTTGCAAACTTTGGTTGTTGTTGGTTTTGGTGATTAAAGAAATGTCCTTATTATTGATGGCGGGCATGATAACTCCTCAATAACTCCTCAATGAAAACGGAATCCGGAAATTCCATGAACTGGGATTAACAAAATGAATTTTTTTTGGAAAGGAAGTTCTTCATCGATTGGCTTTATCCTAGTTCATACGATAGATATACACTCCCAGATAAACGTTTCAAAATTTGGAACCGATTGTATTATTACTTTGTCGTGCCCGCCATTCGTTAAACGCTGCTTCGATAAAAATGCGTTTAAAGTTTGCCGTCACTTGATGCGGACACCATAAATCGACTATATCTTCAAGAGTTATTGAGATTTTCACTTGAAATTTTGTAGGGACATCCTTAAATTAGTGTAGATTCAAAAAACTAAATAAAATTTGTTGACACCGAAAATGGGGGGTCCCCTTAAGAGACGAGCTGAATATAATCTATATAGTTGGTGTCTATAGACGAGCTGATAAACAGGGAGTATCTAAAGAAGAGCTTAAATGAGTCGTTATAAACTGAGCTGAAGGGAGTCTTTATAAAACAAGTAAAGAAGTGTCAGTCGGTGTTGCCGATAGATATATACCCTCAGTCTATGGTTTCCGGAGGTGTTCGGAGTTACACACAAGTTTTATTATTCGTTTTATATAAGGTATATGTTTTTTTATCAAAGTGGTTTCGGATTTATTGTAGATCAAATCGGGTATTCAATTAGCTTCAAATAAAATTCACAAGTTTATATAATATTGACCCCTTTTGAGGGAGGTACCAGAAGGAGAGGACCGATGACTTGATCTAGACATTATAAGGATAATAAGTTGTGCAAAGTTTGGTTAAAATCGGACATTCCATTCGCCTGATATTTGTTTTATAAATACTAAAAATGTTGACCCTTTGTGGGAGAGGTACCAGAAGGAGTAGACCTATGGGTCCCATCTTCGGAATTGATCTAGGCTTGGTAAGGATAATAGGTTGTGCAAAGTTTGGTTCAAATCGGACATTCCATTCCCCTGATATTGGATTTATATGTATTGAAAATTGTTACACTTTGCGGCGGATGTACCAGAATGAGTGGGCCAATGCGTTCCATCTTCGGACTTCATGTGATCTTGTTAAATGTAAGAGGTTGTCCAAGTTTGGTTCAAATCGAACGTTTCATTCACCTGAAATTGGATTTATAAATATTGAAAATTTTGACCTTTTCATGGAAGGTACCAGAATGAGTGGGTCAATGGGTTCTATCTTCGAACGTTATTCGCCATCTTCGAACTTTAACTAAGTTTGGAAAAAATATTAAGTGTGCAAAGTTTCAATAAAATTGATTATTCCCTTTGAGAGTCATCGTGCGCACCAGCCGTGCAGACATATTTTTTAAATTGACTCCAAATTTTCTGATACGGATTTGGTTCAAAGAAAACAATATATCGATGAGGCACATTTTCGGCGTATCAATGTGTATATACCCTCATTAGGTGAGCAAAAGAGAGTCGTCATAGACGAGATGAAGGGAGTCTCTATATATAAGCTGAAAGAAGTCTCTGTAGACTAGCTGATGTTAGCCTCTATATACGAGCCGAAGGGACCTCTATAGTCGATCAGATGGGAAGCTCTATAGATGATCAGAGAGGAGCCTCTGTAGACCAACTGAAGGGAGTGTCTACAGACGAGCCGAAGCAGAAATTCTCTACAAACGTGCTGAAACAGGGGGTCTCCATAGACTAGCTGAATCAATACAGTGGAGGTATTGTTTATGGAAAAGTTTAAGACCTGTGAGTGGCTATAAACGAGCTGAAGTATAATGAAAGTTTTATGGATGAGAATATTTATAGAGGATAGGCTTTTGATGCTCAGGGAGCTTAATAGAGAGGCTGAAGCACAGTACGTCTTCAAAGACGAACTGAAGGAAGTCTCTCTTGGAGAGAAAATGGGAGATCTTATAGTCAAACCTTTGGAAGTCTTTATAATCGAGCTGAGAGCAGGAGACTTTGTGGACGAACTGAAAGAGGGAACCTTTATACACAATCTGGCAGGGAATAGCTTATACACGAACTTATTGTTACAACGCCCATATCCGATATTGCATTTTTTCTTATCATTTTACAACGCCCATATTCGATATTGAATTATCATTTTCGGGATCCACTAAGAAATGGTCATATAGCTCGTACTTCGCCAGACTCTCAATGAACAGAACTCTTCATAAGCTTTCTATTGAAGCACATGTTGTTAAAAAATCCCCCCAAATATGTACTGTTAATTTCGTATCACCCTGTTTTACAAAATATCTACTTATATTACCCTTCGAAAAAGTAACGAACTGAAACTTACCAATTAATATTGATGGCTCCATGGCTGTTTGGCCGATAACGAGAGGTATTTATTGTTAATCCTTTGATTGGGTATAGTATAGATTTGATGATATTTAGTTGTTATTGTTGTGGAATGGTTAGGGTTGAATTTTATTCATTAATTACAATTTTTGTTGATATTTTATTTTTTTTATTTTTTTGTATTCAATTATTCACAGTTATAAACTGCATAATTACAGTTTTATTATTCTTTAATATTTTGCAATATTATATTTTGTAAATATTTTATGCACTTAAACACAAACACACACATAAGCGAAAAAAAAATAGATTACAAAATTTGTCGATTAACACTGGAAATAAACAATGAAATAATAAAAAAAGAATGCACACAATTTTCACAAATTTTCCAATAACAACAACAGCTGTTGCTGTTATTTTTTATATGATGCATTTAAAATAAATCACTTTATTTAATTTCATTTAAAATTTTATTCGTAAGCGAAAAAAGCAATCCGCTTTAGGTGAATAATTTTTTTTTGCAATTTTTCATTATTTCGAAAAACAAAACAAAAATCGAACTTTGTTTTGTTTTCATTTCATTTGACCGCAACACATTGATATTTTTTGGCTGATACGACCGACAGGTTGCCGTTCATTCGGTCACTTATTTCCGACAGACATTTTGTATTTTTTTCATTTATTTTTTCATTCAATTTCCGTTTCAATACTGCGAATTTTGTTTTCCCGCGCTCAAAACTTTTTGCCAGCGATTTCGATTTGACGTTGGCCAAACATCACCATCCAAATAGTAAATAAACAATTTGTTGATATTGTTGTTATTGTTTTGCTGCTGTTTTTATTTGTTGTTGTTGTTGTTGTTGTTATAATTGTTATCGTATAAACAAAATCACGTTTCATACACACCATCTGAGGCCTGGTGGCCTTTGCAGCGACACCAGCACCAATATTGCATGCGGATGGTTGTAGATCCATTGCACATTTTATTGAGGGGGATTGAGGGTGGGGAGAGATACAGAGAGGTAAGGGGGAGGTTTTGGAACAACATAAATAACCATAAACTTGGTATGCAGCAATGCAACTCTTAACTAGCTATGTCGACATTAAACTGCCACAACCCGAAACTAGCCAGCCAGCCAATCAACTAGGATCGATGCTAGTCCACTGCTGGTTGGGTCAAAACATCATGTGTGCTCGCATACGTATGTATGTACTTCCAATGGAAAATAGGCAAATGAATCTCGGCAAATTAATAACAACAAGAAATATAAACAAATAAACAAACACTGTTGTTGTTGTCTTTTTAGTCCGACTTGTATTGCCAATTTAAATGTTGTTAGAGAGTAATATGGAAATGTTGTGGAGAGCATCACAGAGCGGAATTGTTTGATGTACGAATGGGAATTTTGATGGATATGAAGAGGTATTATCACCATGTAGGTGGATAATGGACAGATGTCGTAAGAAATACGAAATTATCAAAAGATGAAGTGTTGTCAGGTATACCGGTTCTGGGGTATCCTCTTCACCGCTACTATTTGAATATTCCCCTAAATATTAACCGATCTTTACCAAATACAATTGGCCAGAACCGGTCCTACACTCTAGTCGAGATATGGCATCGGTATACTTAAGGCAGCCCCAAGAGTTTGTAACGCCGTGAAATATTGGTCTTAGACCCTGCTTTAAGTATACCGATGTCATATCTCGACTAGTTGAGTCGATCTAGACATGTGAGTCCGTCCGTCTGTCCATTATAATTTGTAAACACGATATAGGCCACTGGTATGGACCAATTGTATTTGGTAAAGATCGGTTAATATTTAGGGGAATATTCAAATAGTAGCGGTGAAGAGGATACTCCAGAACCAATAATAGATGACGGTATAGAGTGTATATCACCTAGCCAAGATGAAGTCAGAATAGCAATCAATTGGCTGAAGAATAAAGCAGCAGATGCCGATGGGTTACAAGCCGAACCATTCAAGACTGGTGGTCAGATGCTGGCGAGGAGCATGCACCAGCTGATTAGTATAATTTGGCTAGAAGAATGCATGTCCCATGATTGGAACCTCAGCATCATGTGTCCCGTGCACAAAAAGGAGACAGGACGTTATGTGCCAACTATAGAGGAATATGTATCCTTCCCATCGCATATAAAGTGCTATCCAGCGTTCTGTGAGAATGACTTATGCAAATGGTCAATGAAATTATTGGACCATACCAATGCTGCTTCAGACCTGGCAAATCCACCATTGACCAGATTTTCACCAAATCATGGAAAAACTCACGAAAAACACATCGACACATTCCAACTATTCATCGACTATAAAGCCGCATTCGACAACCCTATCCGTTCAGAGGTGTTTAACGCCATGTCTGCGTTTGGCATTCCTGCAAAATCAATTCGGCTATGCAGGATAACTTTAACTGGCACAAGATCAGCAGTAAAAGTCGGAAAAGACCTCTCGGAGAACTTTAATACCGAATTTGGACAAGGTGACAGTTTGTCGTGTGACCTTTTTTACATCCTGCTGGAAAATATCATACCAGAGGCAAAGGTGAACAGAAATGGCACTCTGTACACCAAACAACACAAGTTACTCGCCTACGCCGATGACATCGACATAATGGGTCGAACATTGAGAGCGGTAACAGCCACCTTTGAACAAATTGAGAAAAGGAGTCTGCCAAAGTGGGTCTGGCAATAAACGGCGAGAAGTCCAAGCTGATGGTATCAACGCGCCAGACTCGGACCAACTGTGGAACTTGAGAACTACAGCTTAGAGGTAGTTAAAGACTTTATATACCTTGGTACAGCCATAAAAAAAACTTAATGACATCAGTTTTGAAATTCGGAGAAGTCAGAATAGCAATCGGAGTCTGAGTAAGCAATTCAAAAGCAAGGTCACCTTCCGCCAGACTAAACTCACACTCTACAAGACACTGATACTACCCGTGCTATTAAATGGGTACTTACGCAAGCAGATGAGACATCTCTCGAAGTGTTTCTCCGAAAAATCGTTTTGAGCTGCAGCGACTCCGTTGGCTAGGTCATGTTTTGAGAATGGATGAAGATGCCCAAGCCAAAAAGGCATATAAAAGCGAACCAGGTGATGGTTCACGCAGAAGGGGAAGGCCTCGAATAAGATGGAAAGATCAAGTGGAAGACAACATTGCCGAATATGATCTTTCAAACTAGAAAAACTGCGTGAAAGACCGAAGCGCCTGGAAATCTTTTTATACCCTTCATCACACTGTGGTACAGGGTATTATGTCATTGTGCATATGTTTGTAACAGGCAAAATAATCGAGATAGACCCTTTTGAGAATATGCATGGAATCACTTTCTAAGTCGATTTATGCATGTCCATCTGTCTGTCCATGTTAAATTGTGAACAAAGTACAGGTCGCATTTACGATCCGAATTGGATGAAATTTGGCACAGCTCATTTGTTTGGCCCAAGGACGAACCCTATTAAAATTGGGGAAAATCGGTTCAGATTTAGATATAGCTCCCATATATATTTTCGTCCGATTTAAGGTAAATGGTGCACCAAAGTCCCTATACATCTTTTGATTTGCACGAAATTTGGCACAGCATAATGAATAAGGTCACGAATGATGTGTGCAAAGTTTCGCGAAAATCGGTTCAGATTTAGATATAGCTCCCACATATATCTTCGTCCGATTTTAGGTAAATAGTCCACTAAAGTCCCTGGAAATCTTTTGATTTGCACGAATTTTGGCATAGTGTACTGAATTAAGTCTAGAATGAGAAATGAGTTTTGAGAAAATCGGTTCAGATTTAGATATAGCTCCCATATATAACTTCGCCCGATTTTAGGTAAATAGTGCACTAAAGTCCTTGGAAATCTTTTGACTTGCACGAAATTTGGCACAGCGTAATGAATAAGGTATAGAATGAAGTTTGACCAATTTCGTGAAAATCGGTTCAGATTTAGATGTAGCTCCCATATATTTCTTCGTCCGATTTAAGGTTAATTGTGTACCAAAGTTAATATATATCTTTCGATTTGCACGAAATTTGGATTTATAAGTAAATGAAGAACTCAAAATATGGCCGAAAGCACAAACCATACTGAAATAAGTGTAACCTAGCATGTGAGAAGTTTCGATGAAATCGGTTTAGATTTCGATATTTTGCTTTAAATATACATAGTTTTGTCCCATTGTAAGAAGCAACTTTGTCTGATCAAAATTTGTTATAGGTTGCAGAATGACATGTTTAATTTCATGTTAATGCGAAAAAATGCGACGTCTGGTAGGATTCCATCTGTTGAATATACGCAAAGTGGTGAAGGGTATAATATAGTCGGCCTCGTCCGACTTTACTACTTTCCTTACTGGTTTAAGCTCGGCTTATAGAAGGAAAGTTCTGTCACAAGCCAGCTAAGTAAGTAAGTTCGATAACTCTTAGCGATATACACCGATGTCGGGTTTCTCCACTAGATGTCATTGAACTTCGTTATAATTAATAATTAATTGTCAAGTGCTTAGTTTCCCTCCAAACGAAATTCCGTTCAAATGAATCGGAAAATGCCTCTGGATGACACTATCATTGAAATGGAACGATATCAATAAATTATAATTAACACATTCCGTGCTCAAAAAAAAAAAAAAAAAAAAAAAAAACTGAACCACTTATCTTTTGCCTTATCAGTCCTCGGGGAGAACGAGGGGTATCGACATCGATAAATAAGATCATGTGCTAACACTCGACGTTAAAGAAGTCCTCATATATCCCGCTCTCTGGGGCAATTAAAACAAGACGATCCTCTGCTTGCTATTATTTTATGTAGAGCACAAGAGTTAGGCAAAATAACGATAATGAAAGTCGCACATGGGGAGCTGCAACAACAACACATAACGTCACACACGAATATCTCATGCAATTAATGGCAATGAAAAATATGAGAGAGAGAGCGAAAGGGAACCCTAGGCTGGCTCAGATCAACAAACACATGACTGTGCTCTCAACCGCACAATGTAGAAGATGTGGAAGACAAACGAAAAAGCGGCACAAAACAAACTAATAATAACAAACAAGCAGCAAGTAAGAAAAATATTGTGAAGCGGAATGCCACAATCATCATAATATAAAACAAACAAAAACAAGTTATCAGTTATGAGAGAAAATTGTGGTGAGAAAGAGAGGGAGAAATCGGACCCTACTCAATCATAAATTGTTAGGTTATGGTTGAGTGTCCAAGATAAATGTGGAGAGGCAAGTGTAAACAAATCGAATTCAATCGAGGAAGAACGTTTTTGAATTGACACATTGTAGATAAGGGGAATGAAATAAAATATGGAACTAAGACCGCTGATCGGATCAGAATTAATAAAAAAGGTGAGAACTGGGAGCATGAAATGGTAAGACAAATAGTGGAGAGAAAATAAAAAATAAATAACATTCAATAGCAAAAAGTCAATAACAACAAAAAACCAAGTACAATATTGAAGTAAAAAAAATGCAAACTTATTTGAAAACAAAAAAACAGAAAAAAAATATTGCGCCATGAGAAGCAACCCAAATAAATCCATTGCCAATTTTTATTCGTTTTTCTTTCCCATTTCTGTTGTTGCCCCGAATTTTAAATTTAACTGAAATTCCTCGCAAAATTCCTTTACCCAAAAAAATTTTAAATTCGTTTTTGGGTTCTGGGCTGTAATTTTGTTGAAATTCTTGGAAAGTAATTATCTGCCGTTGGTATCCTTTCCATCCTTCATTCTTTCAGAATTTCTTTTTTTTTCCAGTATCAAATCCATATTCAAAGTTTGTGGTAAATGTCTCAGAAGTTCTTGAAAAACAGCGTAGCATAAAAAAATATTAGCTACAAGTTGTTTTTTTTCTCTGTATGTTGCCTGTCCGCCTGCTGTCTGTCCATCCATTTTGCGTCTTCTTGTTGTCGTTCGAGTTCATTTTTCATGTAAGAAAACTGAATGTGATTGTCTTGCTGTTTTCAATTTGTTGTTGTTGGTGTAGTAGGGAATCATCCAACTAACCGACGGACCAACCAACCGGTTTGGCATTTGACGTTGACATGTTGTACAGTGGCTCACAATATGAGAATATGGATACATCTTTATAAAATTAGAAGATATTATTTTAAAAGAAATGTAGACCATTAGTCGGATATGTAAAAACAAAAGTCTTAACGACCAATAGGCTTAACTGCATTTCTACACAAAACCACCCGGCTAGTCCCTATTATTAATTTTTACTAAATCATAAACAAATACAAATAAAAAAACAGTGAACGGAGCACTATAGTCGGACGGGGCCGATCATACGATACCCTACACAACGGAACTTTAACTTTTTGCGGATGTTTATTCCGTACCTGGGCAATATTTCGTGATTTTTTTAATTCCCTTAATTGTGGCCTATGGATCGACTCGAAAAAACACGAAAATCTAACATTCTGACGTTCTATATTCTGAGCCTGGGCAATATTTTGCGATATTTGCACCCTCTTGACCGATTATAGGTCAACAGCTCCACTTTCTAACCCTGGCATATTTTCATCTAAACAGTCGTTCTCAGTATTTTGTCAGATCCCATTCACCGTGTAAAATATGTGATGTTCTGCATATAATAATGGCCTCTAGAGCGACTAGAAAATCATACAAAAATAAAGTTTTCGGTTTTTTGAATCTCCTAAATACCATATCAACATCACCGAAAATTATAGGCGTCGTCCTTGATCATAAGCGAATTTCATATAAAATGCCAAGGCAATCAGTGCTTCATTTCCGCCCTCTATATATAACAGAACCTCCAATTTTTCGGTATTTTGAGTGCGTTATTTTACGGAAATCACTGTAGTTATAAGTCGGAACTAGATCAGAAGTGACGGTTCATCACGGATGAAGGTCACAAAAGAACATCACTTCTTACTAATCAATAAATTGTCAGAGAAGTAAAAATAACACAGATTCAGGAGTTCTATGGAATTGGTGGGAGGGTTATCGGGAAGTATGAAAACTCAATAATGGCATTGAACCGTTTTTATACCCTCCAAAATAGTATGGTGGGTATATTAATTTTATTTTCCGTTTGTAACTAATCGAAATAGTAATTTCCGACCCTATAAATAGGTCGGAAATTAAATCGCTGATCAAAAATATATATATTTTTGCAATCTATAAGGTATAGGCTCCAGGGACGAACTTATACAATTTTTTCTGCAATGACAATTTTCGTATAGATCCAGCAGCTTCCTTCCAATCCCCCGAAATAAAACCTGGGTACATTGGTGATGACCTCATATAACTGTGCCGTCTAAATTGCAGTATTTTGGAGATGTTGGTGTTTTAAGGAGAAATATCCTTAATTAATTGCTGAAATTTTTATTTGGTGTACATTATGGTTTACATAAATCGGTTTGTAGAAATGTCGGTATATGTCCACATTTTGGTATTTTCCCTATATTTTCATTCCAAGCACCTGACAGTATACCTATGATGAAGGGTATCCAAAGTTCGGCCCAGCCGAACTTAACGCATTTTTTACTTGTTTATATTAAAATAGTTATTTGGTTTGTTCCACTTTTTGGGTTTATCCCCACATAATCTTATTTCACTATAGTAAGGGGGATATTCAGTACTCGAAAGTATGGAATTCAAAAACGATTTAGACCAGTGGTGGGCATAACAAAATTGAGCGTAAGTGTGGGTGAGCGTAACTGAGAAATCATCATTAAAAACGACTGAAGAAAAGAGAAAAAAGAGAATGCGTGTTTAACCATCGCCACTCAGTTACGGTAGCGTGTATGGCCGAGCATATCTGATTTAGACATCTGTTACCATTCGACCTTCGGAGGATATCGAGAGATTGGTAACTTTACCCTACTATGCGTTGTCAATATCGGTCCATGTTTTGGACCGATATTGAGAGTTTAGAAAAATCTCCGTTTAAAATTGCTGAAATTTGTATTTGGTGTATCATTTGGTTTATAGTTATAGGTATACTTTTTGGTATGTTCGCTATATTTTCATTTCAAGTAACTATCAGTATACCTGTGGTGGAGGGTATCCACAGATCCGTCCGGCCGAAGTTAACGCCTTTTTCATTTGTTCTTTTTATGGTGTTTGATTTTTACGAGCTTTATGAATAATTACATCGGATGCAGAAAATATACCGATTTTGGATACTTCAGCATGACAATGACTTCAAACATACACCGAAACATATAAAAGATGATTAGCGGAATTAAAAAAATAGGGTTTGATCATTTAATCAGTTTTGGCCACCAGAGTATTTTTAATAAACATTTCAAAACGTTCCATATGACAGAGCCTTAAACTTTTTCTTGTGTCGTTCCTGAACGACCTAGTTCAATTGAACGAGTCAGTCCACTGAAAGAGTGGACATAGTTCAGTTTTTATTATTGTCGTTCACTGAACGATTTTGTTTACCAAACTCAGTCGGACTCTGAAAGACGTTGCTCACTAATTGACTTTGCCCAATGAACGCCGTCGGTCACTGAACGACATTGTATTTTCTTCTACACCTTGAGTGTTGTTCATAGGTCCACTGATTTATAAAATCTGTTAAAGTGAATGAAGGTACGTGTAATATATTGTTGTCCCATTTCATGGAATGTGGTGCGTAAAATATCAAATGCTGCAATAGTGTTTTACGTATAGCTGGAGGGTCAGTAAATAATATGAAGCGACATTTAAAAGCAAAGCACCCCCATAGAAAACCGTGGAGCTGGAAACCTCGGAAAAGAGGCAAAGGTGTCCGGAGCAACAACTGCAGCAAACAAGTGTGCTGCCGAGTATAACAATAGATAGGAAAGTCCTTCGAATGATTGTGAAAGGTAATCATTCATTACGGTTGGTTGAAGTGCCAGAGCTTAATTGGAATACGCTGTCATACCAATTGAACTGAGTACCTAGTTCACTTAAAAAAAAGAGATTGACCAAGACTACTTAAAATGGACATAAGATCCAATTTTTTTTATAGAAACTGAAAGGGGTTTTTAAGATATAGCCATATTATTTATTTGTTTTCGAGTTCGTAAATTAGAGGTCCAGGCTTTGCTAATGCCTTTGTTCAAAGATCGTTTATCGAATGGAGCCAGAAATATTTTTACAGAGTTTCGAGTTTCTAATTCGGGGTTATTTTCAGTAAATGTTTTCAAAACCGAGATTAAACCCCGACGGCCTGTTTAATTCCCCTTTACCACTGTTACATTGAGTCCGCATTGCATTTCTTGTTGTTGATACTCTTTTTTCTACTTCTTGTAACATGTATGAGAGTTGTTTTTGTTAGCGTTGTTGCCTCGAAGAAGTCATACAGGAGCATTTGATGGTGCAGTTGTTGTTGTTGTTATAAATGATGACTTGAAACTCAATTCCAATCTATTGAAAGGACCCCAACAACCAACCAAACAAAACAATAATAATAACAACAATAACAACAACAAGTGGTTGCTTCGATTGTTGTTTGGTTGATTGTGGTGTGAATACCTTTCATTTGCACTCGTCTATTCCCTTGCTCTTGTTCTCGCTCTCTCTCACCCGTTCATCGAACCAACAGTACTCACAGCACTCAATGACATTAGTGCTCAATTAATATCTCAGCAAATACAAAAACAAATTACCATTACTCTCAGGTCAAGGTAAAGGTTTTCACAATTATGATTCAACAGAAATCGTAGAAAAAAATCAAAAAAAAAAATAATAGCAAATAAAAACGAATGGAACGAACAGCAACAAAATGCAATGGATTTTGAATTATAATGCTGAACTAAATTGGGAAAATAACAACAACAAAAATCATCAATAATAAAATTAGATATTACACAAGCAAAATGACGTTAGAAGTTTGGTAGTGGCAAGAATAACAACAAAAGAAAAAAATTTAACTCAGCAGCGGCAGAGCAGAACAACAAACCAACAGGTGTATGGACTTGAATTTGAACGGACTGATGACTTTTTTTATACAAAAAATAATTGTCGGCGGTTTGTTTTATTTTTTCTTCAACCATTTTTGGTAACAATTCTTTTTATTAAATTAAATATATTTCATTTATGGCAATTCTTGTGGAGGGAGCCCAGTCCCCCATGGTACACCAACACCCGCGCACTCTAGACACACAAACACACACACACACTTTTGCACAACACACAATTGACACTTGGAATTCTGGTTATGGCAATTTTTTTTATTGGTGACGCCAATTGAAGCGAACTATTATTTATCATTATTCGGCCGAAGATTCTTTGGGGCCTCATTTTTTTTTTAATTGTTCATACATTTTATTTCAATCATCTTTTTTTATTCAAAATTTTTTTCTTATTATTTTATTTTCCATTATTTTAACTTCAACTGCTTCTGTTGTTGGCCACTTCATTTTTTATTTTATTTCTTTTCGTTATATTCCCCGTTGATTTCTTTAATTTTTTTCTTTCTTTTCCTTATTTTTTCATTACCGTATTTAACCGCTTTCTTCCTTTGTGTTACTATTTTTTTTTTTTTTTTTGTTATTTTTTCAGATTTTTTTTGTGCTGGTTTTTTTTACAATATTTTCTTGTTTTTTTGCTGTTGTTGTTTTATTTCTCACTATGTTTCAGCTAAAAAAAATCACAAAGCAACGCAAAGTAGAAAATAGAAAACATAAATAGAAAAATAAACGTTTTCGTTTGTCCGTCGTATTCGATCGCACGCTCGCTCGCTCACTGATAACTGAATTGTATTCAGTTATTTTAATGGTTTCAAACCAGGGCTGCCAGATTTGACGATTTATCGTCATTTTGACGATTTTTTGGTCAAAAATTGAAAAATGACGATTTGACGATTTTTG
Organism: Musca vetustissima; assembly: GCF_032173495.1. Classification (NCBI taxonomy): domain Eukaryota; kingdom Metazoa; phylum Arthropoda; class Insecta; order Diptera; family Muscidae; genus Musca; species Musca vetustissima. The sequence continues at coordinate 405,105 of NW_026882924.1, forward strand.
CCCAAAAAATGACGATTTTTGGTCATTTTAGTAATATTGCAATATTTGGGTTCTTTTTGTTATGGCAACATCAAAAATGTATAAAGCGAAAGAAAAAGTAAAAAGAATTTGAATATTTGGCATATGTATGTGTGCATATGTGACTGTTACAAAGCCAACAACAGTTTACTTTTACCCAGATAGATGAAAAACTACCAATCAGCTGTGCCGTTCTCTGGGTAGACAGCAACAAAACAAATAAAAGTTAACGGTTGTTGGTTTTTGACACGGGCAAATTGATGAACGGAAACGTTGTTATATTAAATTTAAGTTTCAATTTATACAAAGTTATTACAATTTTAAAAAGATTCGATTTGAAAGCATTTTTAAAATTGTATCTATGATAAGTCCCACGTATATTAGTAATGAAAAGAATAATTCATTTTTTTTTTCAAACTACGGTTGTTTGATTTTGATAACATTTGTGAAAATGATGAAACCGATTTATTTCGTTTTTGGAATGCAATATTTGATTTGAAACGTGGTGATGGTTCATATGTTTTTCCTATAACTAAATTTTTACGGAAGGTACTGGTATTACCCCATTCCTCAGCAAATGTTGAGCGTGTTTTCAGCCAAGTAAATCTTAATAAAACGAAAAGTCGAAATTCAATGGAGAAATTTATACCAAAGATTATTTAAAAGTTAACAAAACAAATTGTTATGATACGTTAATTAAAACCGACATGTTGAAAATGATTACCACAAATATTTCTTTTCAAAATGAATGACTTTATTAAAGTCGAAATGACTATTCAAATATTTATAAAATAAATGAATTTCTTGATTAGCTTTAAAAAACGTGTTTAATAAATTGAATACCTCTTTCATGTTCATTTTAATAAAAAAATATATTTAAATATATCTAAATGTGCGTATTTAAATTTTTGACGATTTTTGATAAAAAAAAATCGTCATTTTGACGATTTTTCCAAAAAAAATCTGGCAGCCCTGTTTCAAACTCCAATTAGCCATGCTTTGCTTGGTGATGGGGTTTCATTGTTTGTTTGTTTCGTATACGACGCTCTCATTTGCCGGTTTATCTCTTTGTGGTGGGGAGTGTTTCATTTTCTCATATTGTTCCTCCCCAAGCCATGTTTGGGAGAGAACTGTGTGTTGTGTTTGGGGGGTTCTCGCTCTATCTCTCCATCAGTGTTTAAAAAAGGTTTTGTGTGTGTGGGGAGAATGGCTTGCCAGATCGTTGGGGATTTTTTGGTTGATCGTTTAAAAGGGGAAATCTATACTAATAAAAGAGTAAAGTGATTGACTGATTTAACCCAGACGAAACATCTGAAGCTAGAATCTTGAAATTTTGGGTGAGGGTCACTCTTGGTCCAGAGGTGACATATAAGGCTGGGTTTTTGTAAATTCATACTAGAACGGTATGAAAAGTACAAAAAAGTACTAACGAACCGGTAGAGATAGAACTCTGAAATTTGAATTGGTGGTCGCTGATGTAGTGTTGGATAGATGTAACAAAGGGTTTTTGGAAATTCGAACTATAACTATCCGAAAAAGTACCAAAATGTACTTAATTTGGTACAATTTAGTAGCATGTGAATGGATAGAGCTAAAAACTTGAAATTTAGAATGCGAATTAGGGTTATGATGTAGAGTCTATTTAAGGAGATGGTTTTGGAAACGTGTACTCATGTGGACGAAAAGTACTATATCGAACTATATTTGGTACAAATTTAATTTGAAGATACAAATCGAGCTGGAATCCTGAAATTTTAAAATAACATTACCGCCGGAGAGTAGAATTGTGATATGGGCGTAGTTTTTGGAAATGTTTTACTTATGTGTACTAAAAAGTACTAAATCGTACTATAATTGATACAAATTGGATTTGGTTGAACCGATAGAGCGCGAACAATGAAATTTGAAGTTAGTATCATTGTTGTGGTGTAAGATTGAGATATATAGGAAGTTTTAGAAATTTGTACTAATGTATACCAAATTTGGTATACAATTTAAGTTGTGAATGAAGCAAAAGAGTTGGAATCCTGAAATTTAGATTTATGATCACTGTGGATTGGGGTATGTAGGAATTACTGTGTACTAAATTTGGTACAATTTGAATTGTGGGTCAAACGATAATGTTGGAATCCTGAAACCTGGATTTAGGATGACTGTGGGGGTGTAGGATTGGGGTATGTAGGAAGTTTTGGAAATTGGTACAACTATGTACTAAATTTGGTACAATTTGAATTGTGGGTGAACAAATTGATTTGGAATCCTGAAACTTGGATTTAGGATCATTGTGGGGGTGAAGGTTTGGGTTATGTAAGAAGTTTTGGAAATTCGTACTACTGTGTACTAAATTTGGTACAATTTGAATTGTGGGTGAACCGATTTTTTTAATTTTCTTACCCTTCGCAACACTGTGGTACAGGGTATTATATCTTTGTGCATATGTTTGTAACAGACAAAAGGAAACGTACTAGATACATGGTTCCTTTTGGGAATATGCAAATAATCACTTTCTAAGTCGATTTATGCATGTTCGTCTGTTTGTCATGTTAAATTGTAAACAAAGTACAGGTCGCATTTATAATCCGAATTGGATGAAATTTAGCATAGGACACTTATTTGGCCCAAGGACGAACCCTATTGAAATTGGAAAAAATCGGTTCAGATTTAGGTATAGATCCCATATATTTTTTTGCCGGTCACGTAATTAACATCTGAAGGGAAAATGTGTACTAATGCTATACATTCCCCACTAATAAATATTTGTTTTTTATAAAAAAAGAACTGGGATTCAGCCTGACTATTTTGCAAAAACTAAAAGTGTTTTGATTAACCCTCGAATCATTTGGAATATTTTTAAATAGTTTTTTTTATTGAAAACGCTTATGTGTACTGTACTTGATTGATAGAGTGTGAGAACAGAATATTATCACTGGAAATTTGTGATATATAACGGTATTTTTGAAACAAGTCAAATTTGATACCTAATTAACACATCTTGGAATTTTTAAATTAAATGTGATGATGATATTAAGAATATATACAAAAAACTACTTCGTGTTAACAAATTAAGTCTGATGAATCATTTTTAGAACAAAAAGTTTTAAAATATGCTGTAATCTCTCTAGAAATTGCTAGAGATCGATAAATATTTATAAAAATAAACAAAAATTCGAAATAAAAACTGAAAATTTAGAAATGCATTTGAAGGGCACCTTGGACTTCGAAAGGCATCGAGGAAGAAATATCAATTTGTAATGACATTTGATGTATCGAATCAGTTGTTTGAGTATAACAAAGAAGAATTTTTTCGAAAAAATATCAGGTTTAGATATATTATATTATACAATATCTTGCAAATGGACAATCCGACTTGAACCAAACTTTGCAAAACCTATTATCTTTACCAAACATAGACCTAGTCCGAAGTTGGGACCCCTGAGCCCCGTCCTCTGGTATATAAACTTGTACATTTTTTTTTGAAGCGAATTTAAGAATAAATCCGAAACTACTTTGATAAAAACATATACCTTATATAAGACGAATAATAAAATCTGTGTGTAACTCCGAAGACCTCCGCTAACCATAGACTGAGGGTATATATCTGGCGGAAACACCTACTGACACTTCTTTGTTTTGTATCAAATAATTTGAGTTCAATACACTGTGCGAATACACACATCCATACCTACATATGTGTACTGATAACACCTCCACATTAACCTGTATTTACTGCATTCGAGCTATTTTTTCCTGCATGAACGGCTATGTAGAAACAGATGTTTAATATTTAATTAAACTTTAATAAATGTCGAACAAATTTACTCACGATATAATTTTATTGAGTACCGCTAGTCATTGTCATTAAATTGAGAGGAAAATTCAGAATAAATAAATTCGATGAGATAATAATGATAATGACAAATATTGTTAGCCGACTTAAAATGGCTCAAAGGAAAGAGATAACAAAATTAAAAATGAGAGATAAATACGAAATATTCTTCAAATTATAATAATTTTTATTTTTGAGAAAATATATTTAAGACACTCTGAAATATTTAAAAACATGTTAAGAGGACGTTATGTTCCGCTGGTCCGAAATTTTTATAGCCTCCAAAGTGATGTGTATTTCAACACGGTTTGATTTTTTATATATGCCTGTATCAGAACATGTAAATTGCCGGGCAGGAGTTATTATATTCTGTCGGGCCTATGTATGAATATGGATCTATATCACTGTTCACCAAACAGGCGCCCGTGGGCGCTTTGGGAGAGTACCAATACAATCACAGTTCTGTGTTCGAACTCAACATTATTCTCGACATCGAACATGTCGTATGCTTTGCAATGCTTTAACATAGACGATCTGTACCGAGAGAGCGAAAATTACTCTCCCAACGGATCTATGTGTGTGCCCAACACAATCATAGCAGTTTGCATATGTATTGTTGGTGAACCCTGATCTATATTGACAAATTTGGAAGATTTTTTTTTTGATAATCAGGAACACCGAGTAACAAATTAAAGTTTAACAAGTGAAAAAGCGTTAAGTTCGGCCGTGCCGAACTAGAAATGAAAATATAGGGAACATACCAAAAAGTGGACCTATACCGACATTTCTAAAAACGGATTATGTAAACCATAATGTAAACCATTACACACATTTCAGATATTTTTATTGTATAATTACTCCCTCAGCCTTATGGCTAATGACGGTGTATACACGGTGAAAATGTGCCTCATCGAAATATTGGTTCTAGACCCCATGTTTCTTTGGACCAAATCCGTTTCAGAAAATTAAAATTTCATCCAGACTTTGCCAATGTTATTATTTCTTCCAAACTTAGTTCAAATTCGAAGATGGGGAATATCAGTCCACTACTAGGTCTAAATACGGCTATAGTTCATTATCGAACCTTACGTTCTAATTTTTTATCTCGCTATCCTCCACAGGTGAAGTAATTACAACAGAATCTTAGAACCAAACTCAAAACGCGGAACAAATCAGACAACTATTTTAATATAAAAAAGGGAGTTATATGGGGACTACCCCAAAAAGGGGGCGAATATCATTAATTTTTAGTAGGGAGATTTGTTACCCTATACGACTACAAAATACTAAATTGCTGCAAATTCGGTTGAAAAACGCGCTCAAGAACTCCAAAATACCGAAAATTGTGGGTACCCTTATATGGGGGCTATCCGAAAATATGGACCTATATTCATAATTTTTTGTGGTGATATTTTGTACCTATTAAGAACTCAAAATACTAAATTACAGCTAATTTGGCGGAAAAATACGAGCAAAACTCCCAAAATACTGCGAAATAGGAGGTACCGTTATATGGGGGCTACCAAAGAAAGTGGACCTATATTTATAATTTGTTATGGAGACATTTAGTACCCAATAGGAACCCAATGTAGCAAATTTCACCGAATTCGGTTGAAAAACGCGGTACCCTTATATGGGAGCTATGCCTAAACGTGGATCGATAAAGCCCATCTTCGAACTTGACCTGCCTGCAGACAAAAGACTCTATGAAAAATTTTGGCGATCTATCTCAATTCGTTTAGACGCTAGAATGATTACAACAGACAGACGGACATGGCTATGTCGTCATAGAATTTTACGCTGATCAAGAATATATATACTTTATAGGATCGGAAATGATTATTTCGATGCGTTACAAACGGAAAAACAAAACTAATATACCCTCCATACTATGGTGGAGGGTATAAAAATAGCGAAATTGAGTAGGGACCCTTTAAAGGTTTCATACATCGATATAGAAAATGTTTTGCAAAATGCAAAAGTTCCTTGAAATTTTCAAATACGGCAAGTGGGTCGGTTATGTTCTATGGGGGCTGCACAAGAACATGCACCATCTTCAACATTCTCTGTAGAGAAGACTTGGTTTCAAAGAAAAATACCTCTGCTCCTCTCTTAGAAGACCTTATCTAATATTCTGCAAGAAGAAGTCCCTCTTATATAGGAAAACCTATCTGATTTTCCATATTAAGAACTTCTATAAGCACACTTTCTGGTATTCTTTAAGAAGACCTGTGGGTATTCCATGACAAGACCTCTTGTTTTCTATAAGAAGTCCTTTTGTTCTAATATTAGAAGATAGTCCACAAGAAGAAATTCTAGTAGAAGGAATTTGGAAAAGATTGTCCATTATTTTACAAGAAGAAGACCTTCTGCTTATCGATAATATGACTTCCCGGTCTTTTATAGTTCTTCCTATAGATCTCCTATAACCTCCTCGTCTTCTGTAAGAAGATCTTCTGCTCTTCTATGTGAAGACCTTTTGGTCTTCCATAAGAAGATCTAAAATACCTTTTGGTCTTCTATACGAAGACATTTAAGAAAACTTATTAGTCCTCTATAAGAATACTAATTAGACTTCTGTTTCAAGGTTTGCTTAGAGAACACCTTTTGGTCTTCTATAACCAGTCCTTGATCTATTGGTTTTCTTTAAGAACACGTTCCGGTCTTCTATGAAGAAAGCTTTCTGGTTTTCTATGAAGACACCCTTCCGGTCCTCCATGAAGAAGACCTTCTGGGTTTCCATGAAAAAACCTTTTGGCCTTCTATGAAGAAGACCTTCAAAACTTATATGCAGGTCTTCTATAAAGAAGACCGTTTTGTCTTCTGTGAAGAAGACCTTCTGGTATCTTATGAATAAGACTTTCAGGTCTTCTTTCAATAAGACGTTCAGTTCTCTATGACGAAGACCCTTTACTCTTCTATGCAGAAGACCTTCTGGTGTTCGATTAAGATGACTTTCTGGTATTCTATAAGGAAGACTTTTTGCTCTTTTTTGAAGAAAACCTTCAGATCTTCTATGAAGGAAGACCTTCAGCTCTTCTATGAAGCAAGACCTTCAGCTCTTCTAGGAAGGAAGACCTTCAGCTCTTCTATGAAGGAAGACCTTCAGCTCTTCTATGAAGGAAGACATTCAGCTCTTCTATGAAGGAAGACTTTTAGCTCTTCTATGAAGGAAGACCTTCAGCTCTTCTATGAAGGAAGACATTCAGCTCTTCTATGAAGGAAGATTTTTAGCTCTTCTATGAAGAAGAAGAAGACCTTCAGCTCTTCTATGAAGAAGAAGACCTTCAGCTCCTCTATGAAGGAAGATCTTCAGCTCTTCTATGAAGGAAGACCTTCAGCTCTTCTATGAAGGAAGACCTTCAGCTCTATGAAGAAGGCCGTCTGATATTCTATAAAGAAAACCATCTGATATTCTGTGGAGAAGACCTTGTGGTGCGGAAGACATTCCGCTCTTCTATCGAAAATTAGATAATTAAGATATGTACTAGTACATTTTAATTACATATATATTTGTATCTGTGTCTCACTAAACCAACTTTGAACTTGTTAGCGGTGTACTCAACACCATAGTTTACATTCGTAAATGTGTTAATAATGGACACAAGTCGTCTCTTTTTAAGTAAGACCCTTCAACCGCATAGCATAATAAACTGACAAAAAAGAAAATATAAAATTGTTGCTGGCCATTGTGGAAAGCAGTAGAGATGTAAAACCCTGCGGTAAGTGTTAAAATACATTGTACTTTTTTATGGTTGGTTGAACGAAGTAGACAATGAGGAAGAACAAGATGTAAGCAGCAGCGGCAGAAAAAGAGGAAACAAATAAATCTACAAAAATAATTATCTTATGTAAATAATAAAAAAATACCAACACACATATTTACATGCTGCAACACACACACACAAACATACATCTACTACATACACACTTTGTTGCCTTATGTAAAAAAAAAAAATAAAAATACAAAAACAAAATAAAAATAAAAATTGTACAAAATATACTCACTTATAAACTGTCGACGATATTCATCGTAACCCAAGATAATGGGAGCTGGCTCTGGCGGTGGCGATGGATATTCCTCATAAAAATACGTTGATGGGGCACTGGTGCTATAGCCCTCATTGTCGTTGTTGTTGTAGTAGTAATCCACAATATCGTAATCATAGTCATACGGTTGGTACATATTTTCAACGTTGTTGTCTTTTTGTTTCCTTCTTTGGCCCCGGCTCAGAGTAGTGGGAGCAGAAAAAATATCGGGGGATTTGTTGTTTTTGTTGTGTGTTTTTTGGGTATAGCACTTACTTATCTTTCAAAAGATAAGAATTTATATTTTTCGGTGAGATTGTAAATTATTTTTTTTTTTTGGGAAATATTTTTCACATTAATCATAAAATAATTTTTTTGTATATTTTTTGAAATTTAATAACTTTTTCTATGAATTGCCTAGAAATATATTTTCTATTTATCAATAAATTTGTAATGATTTATTTTTTATGGTGTTATTATATTTTATTATTGATTGCATTCAGATCACTTGTTGTTGTATTACACGCCGCGTTTATGTTGATTTAAGAATTTAAACACTCGTGTTGATTTCAAACTTAATATGTTATGAAAAATAATTGAAGCATATGTTATGAAAAATAATTTAGGCTTATGAACAAAAATTATAACGGACCCCTGTAATATACTGTAACATTTCTTAAAATAACATTCACAAATGAGAATCCGTTTTGATTTGAATTGAAAGATCGTTTATGGGATAACAGACCTTATGGGGACAAGGAGCTCTTCAGGAAGTGAAAGGTTCTATGATAAGGTATTGTGTGGATGTACCCAGGTTTATAGAGTCAAGCCCAAGTGTAATATAACTTAGAGAACAATTTCCAAATTGATAGGTATTTGTGAGAAACTGTTTGGTTTTGTATAAGAAGATCTCTTGGTCTTCTAAAATAATACATGTTGGTTTTTTTAAATGAACTACTTTAGATCTTCTATAAGCTGACATTCGGGGCATTTTTATACCCTCCACCATGGTATGGAGGGTATATTAATTTTGTCATTCCGTGTGTAAAATATATATACTTGATCAGGGTAAAATTCTAAGACGATCTAGTCATGTCCGTCCGTTTGTTGTAATCACGCTATCTTCTGAAGGAATTGAGATAGGGTGCTGAAATTTTGCATAAAGTTGTCTTTTGTCTACAGGCAGGTCAAGTTCGAAAATGGGATATATCGGTCCACGTTTAGGCATAGCTCCCATATAAAGGTACCCCCCAATTTTCGGTATTTTAAGGTTCTTGGGCGTGTTTTTCAACCGAATTCGCTGAAATTTGGCACTTTGAGTCCTTATTGGGTAGCAAATCTCCCTACTAGAAATTATAAATATAGGTCAATTTTTTCTGGTACCCCCCATATAACGGTACCCCTCAATTTTCGGTATTTTGGGGTTCTTGGAGGCGTTTTTCAACCGAATTCGCTGAAATTTGCTACATTGGGTTCTTATTGGGTACTAAATGTGCCCACAAAAAATTATTAATATAGGTCCACTTTTTCTGGTAGTCCCCATATAACGGTACCTCATATTTTTCAGTATGTTGGTGGTTTTGAACGTATTTTTCCACCGAGTTAGCTGTAAATTAGTATTTTGAGTTCTTAATAGGTACCAAATCTCTCCACAAGAAATTATGAATATAGGCCCATTTTTCGGGTAGCCCCCATATAAGGGTACCCCCAATTTTGGATATTTGGGGTTCTTGAGCGCGTTTTCCAACCGAATTCGCTGCAATTTGGTATTTTGTAGTAGTGTATCGTAACAAATCTCCCTACTAAAAATTATTAATATTCGCACCCTTTTTGGCGTAGTCCCCATATAACCCCCTTTTTATTTATATTAAAATAGTTATCTGATTTGTTCTGCGTTTGGGTTTGGTTCTAAGACTCTGTTGTAATCATTTCACCTGCGGAGGATAGAACGTAAGGTTCACTCCTTCTGGTACAGGGGCTATACTTAGGCCTAAATCCGGGCTATAGTTCATATATAGGAACTATAGCCCGGATTTAGGCCTATGTATAGCCCCTGTACCAGAAGGAGTGGATCGATATTCCCCATCTTCGAACTTGAACAAAGTTTGGAATAAATAATAATATAGGCAAAGTTTGGATGAAATCAAAATTTTCTGAAATGGATTTGGTCCAAAAAAACGTGGGGTCTAGAACCAATATTTCGACGAGGCACATTTTCACTGTATCAAAGTGTATACACCCTCATAAGCCATAAGGCTGAGGGTATAAATATTCATTAAAAAATTTATTAAAAATTCCTGATATTATGGTTTACATAATCAGTTTGTAGAAAGGTCACTTTTTGGTATGTTCCCTTTATTTTCATTTCAAGTACCTGACAGTATATCTATGGTGGAGAGTATCCAAAGTTGGGCCCGGCCGAACTTAACGCTTTTTCACTTGTTTTCTTTAATAATGTCTTTTCTCAATGAGGACCTTCTGGCCTTCCATGATATGACCTTAATGCCTTCAATATGAAGATCTTCTTGTTTTCTAAAAGAGTCCCTTCTGGTTTTCTGTAAGAAGGGGGACTTGTGGTCATTTGTGGGAAGAACTGGAAGTGAAGCGCTCAATGGTATATGTATAAGAAATTCTGGTCTTGGGTGGATGTAGCCTGGTTTCTAGAGTCGAGTCTAAATGCAATTAATCTTAGAGAACAACATCCAAGTTTGTATGTACTTGCATGGAACTGCCTGGTTTTTATGTTATGGGTAAGTAACCACTTCGAATAAAAAATTGAGATTTTAAATATTTGTTTGATGTCGAGTTATTATTTGGTCCAAGTCGCGCCAGATGGAATTCTCGAGATATGCAAAAAATATTTTCAAACCTTCTGCTATTATTATATTTCCTACATTCTTCGTTTTTTATTTAAATCGAACCTACACTAATTCAAGAATATCCCTATAAAATTTCAAATGAAAATCTCCATGAGGTGACTTAATGCCTTCAATATGAAGATCTTTTTGTTTTCTATAAGAGTCCCCTCTGGTTTTCTGTGAGAAGGGGGACTTGTGGTCATTTGTGGGACCACAAGTCCACCTTAGGTATGTAACGCCGCCAAATATTGGCCCCAGACCAACATTTTAGTATACCGATCATTATGTTGACATGATATTGACATTTTAATTTATAAATAAAATACATGCCAAATCGACCAATAGTAACGAAGATTTTGATTCTGGCCAAAAACGAGAAGTATGATACGAATATCATGTTTGATTTTATGAAGATCGGTCAAAATTGCTATTCAATGGCGCAAATCGTTAATCCGGAAAACATTATCCAAAAAAGTTGTCGGTGTAAAAAGGGGAGCTTTCAATGATGTTCACATTGATTGTACTGATGGAAAAGTTCGGAAATGGGCGAAATACTAAATTGTGTTAAGGGATCTATATAATTAAACCCTACACAACTATGTTGTCAGGGTTTTATGGCTTTGTATAGCCCCAAGAGTTTGTAAAGCCGCAAAATATTGGTCCAAGAACCACCTTTAAGTACACCGATCGTCATATCTTAACTAGCTGAGTCGATCATGTGTGTCCGTCCGATCGTCTATCCATTATAATTTTTAAAGAGTATACAGGCAACAGTTATGGGCCAATTTTTACGAAATTTTGCATGTAGGACTTGTTCTGTCCAATGATGATGGTTTTGGTAAAGATTGGTTAATATTTAGCGGATAAAATGGACCCTGACTTTTGTGTGAAAAATTACCAAATTTGTATTCTATAGCGTACATATTTACCCCTGAAGGACATAGATCTGAGAAGTTGATAGTATATCCAAGAAGAGTGGTTAACCTCCAAATTGATAACAATTATATTGTAGTAGAGTAACTTCTGGTATTGTGGACCATGCGTCAAATGTGGACCACCCCCCATATCTAAGAAAATGCTTGAAATATGCCAATGCCGCCTTGATAAATGTTTTCCTAATTAGTGAAAACAAACATCAAATTTGGTTTTTAATAAATAATTGCAATGTTGAAAATTTAGTAGGTGAAAATGTAGCACTGATCTTAAAAGTGTGACTTGAAAATTTTTTAGCACAATAGTCGAACGATTTTGTAAAATAGTCGAACATTTTGTTTTTCTCGAATATAAAGAGGTTATGTGGTTTTCTTGTTTTCTTTAACAAAAATACACGTTTATCTGTAATTACTTTCGGTTATTTTTACATTTTTATTCATTTTTGAAGCCGATAATTATTTTTAAATAAAAATATTCAATGTCAGCTAATGTGGACCACTATAAAAAAGTGGGACATTTTCATGAGGACGAGTTCGAAACAAGGGCGCATTTAATATGCGAGGAGGTATTCTATCCTCTGAAAACTCGATATCCGAAATTATAGGTGCCTCGGTTGGATAATGAAGCAAGGACCTTCAAAATACCGCAAATGGGGTGGTACCCTTAAATGGGGGCTATTCCAAAACATAAACCCATTTATTTTTGCATTTATTGTTACCCAGGAGTGCAATAAATTGAAATTTATCACAACCAATCCACAACCTACCTTCAACTTACTGATCCTCATTACCCACACATACTGGTCCACATTACCCGCCAAGTTATTTTTATTCGCAGTTTAGAGCTTTTTGAAATATAATGCAATAACATTTTTATGGACAAATATATATAATTTTTGACCTGGAATATAATTAGCCAACAAATCTACCATGCTGTGAAAACAATTTGTTTTTATTTTTTACCGTTGTTACGCCCACAATATCAAAAAAAGAAAATGGTGGTCCACATTACCCGAAGTTACTCTATGTACTCGGATGTGTTACAGGTGCTCACGTATTTATATATTATTTTTTAGTAACCCATTATCACACTGGAGGGCGGAACTGATACCTTTGAACTGTTCCATGAGTTTCCAGATATGGTCAAGGACAATGCCCATAATTTTCGGAAATGATCAGATAAAAATATTGGGATGAAGTGGACGGAAAACTTAATTTTTTGTGCTTTTTTTTCGAATCGATCTCAAAAAATTATATGCCGAACATCACAACACAACGCACGGTGAATGGAATATGGTCAACTAATTAGAAGGACTTACTGAACATTAGTAATTTTCGAAATATATGTCAATGCAAGGAAGAGGCATCTGTTGACCCCTAATCGGGCAAGAGGGTGCATCACGAATTATTGTCCAGGCCAAAAATCCGCATAAAGTTAGAGTTTGGCGGTAGTTGTGTAGAGTATCGTATGATCGGCCCCGTCCAACTATACTGCTCCGCTCACTGTTTATACCCTTAACCACACTGTGGTACAGGGTATTATGTCTTTGTGCAGGCAAAAGGAATCGAGATAGACCCATGGTACCTTTTGAGAATATGCATAGAATCATTTTCTGAGTCGATATACGCATGTCTGTCCGTCCGTCCATGTATTTTTGTTAACAGAGTACAGGTCGCATTTATAATCCGATTTAGATGAAATTTTACACAGTTCACTTATTTGGCCCAAGGACGAACCCTATTAAAATTGGAGAAAATCGGTTCAGATTTAGATATAGCTCCCATATATAGTTTCGTCCGATTTTATGTGAATGATGCACCAAACTCCCAATATTTGTCCGATTGGGACAAAATTTTGCACAGCACACTGAATCAGGTCCATGCTTATGTGTGCGGTGTTTTCATGGAATCGGTTCAGATTTAGATATAGCTCCCATATATATAGTCGTCCGATTTTATGTAAATGATGCACCAAACTCCCAATATTTGCCCGATTGGCACAAAATTTTGCACAGTAGAGTTCTGAATTAGGTCCAGAATAATGTATGCGAAGTTTTTTTTTAAATCAGATCCGATTTAGATGAAATTTGACACAGTTCACTTATTTGGCCCAAGGATGAACCTTATTGAAATTGGAGAAAATCGGTTCAGATTTAGATATAGCTCCCATATATAGTTTCGTCCGATTTTATGTAAATGATGCACCAAACTCCCAATATTTGTCCGATTGGGACAAAATCCGTTCAGATTTAGATATAGCTCCCATATATAGTTTCGTCCGATTTTATGTGAATGATACACCAAACTCCCAATATTTGTCCAATTGAGACAACATTTTGCACAGTGTACTGAATTAGGTTCCGAATAATGTATACGTTTGTATAGTTTTGTTGAAATCGATTCAGATTTAGATATAGCTCCCATATATAGTTTCGTCCGATTTTACGTGCATGATGCACCAAACTCCCAATATTTGTCCCATTGGGTCAAATTTTGCACACAGTACTGAATTAGATCCAGACTGATGTCTGCGAAGTTTTTTTTAATCGGTTCAGATTTAGATATAGCTCTTATATAGTTTCGTCCGATATTTTGTGAATGATACACCAAACTCCCAATATTTGTCTGATTGAGTAAAGTTTTCCATAGCGAAAGCTATTGAGAAAAAAAATGGTGGTTACACGAAATTTGGCAGAGGGTATTAACAAAAAAACAAATGGTGTATGCAACGGTTACTTAATTAGGTCCATGTGTTTATATATAGCTCCCAAACATAATTTTGCTCAATTTCATACAAATGGCACGTTAAAGAATCCAAGTCTCCCCGTTTGGAATGCAATTTTTCATTGATTTGAGAATGGTATGTGTATGGGGTTTTTCAATTGGTTCAAATATCTATCGAGATAGCACATTTAATTTCGCCCGATTCCATCTCAATGATCCTCCAAAGATTGTATGACCGTTCTATCTACAGGATATTGTAGTGGTGAAGGGTATCATATAGTCGACTCCGTCCGATTTTTGAACTTTCCTTACTGGTTTTAAGTAGAATTTGTTCTAAGCAATTCTGGTGAATACAAGTATGAGTTGGTTTGGCACATGGGTCTAAATTGGGTTCTTGTGTTAATAATACACCCTGCAAACTTAATATTAGAGATACATCTCTAATATAACAATTAGAGATGTATCTCTAACACGACATCTGAGTTAAATTATGTTTAAATAATTTTTGTTTAAGTTAATCCATTAGAAAAATTATCTCCCTATTTTTTAGCTCCTGAAATTAATAACCAACCTTTTTCATTTATTTTCTAAAAATTCCTTAAATTCCTCGAAAAAAACTTTCCATTCATTTTTGACTTTTTGTTCTAACTCTTATTTTTTGTTCTTGTTTTTTTTTTCCTTTTTAATTTAATAAATTTCAAATGTCGAACACATGTCTCTTTCTCTCTGTTGCAAAACTTTTTTAATCTTTTAGCGTTTAAATTTTTTGAACAAAAAGCCACAAAACAACACCGGCAACAACAACAAACTTTATTCATTTTCTTGTTCAAGTCACATAATTCATATAAGTGGTATTAGCCGGGGTATATGAATCAAATAAAGTTGAAAACATGTGTGGTGGCGGTGATAATCTTCACCAAGAGATAGAGAGTGAAGGTGTCTTGTGGAATCTTAGTTAAGCAAATTTTCATTTTCCAAGAGCCACATAAGAGCTGTGATGTGTTATTTATAAACAGAGAAATTAAAAGTAATTAAATCAATTTAATGTTTTTGGAATAAGGATGTGGATTTACTTGAAGTGGCTAGGAGAATTTATTTAAAAATATAAGTAAACATTTATGGGAAAATATTTAATTTAAATATAACCAGTAAGGAAAGTAGTAAAGTCGGGCTGGGTCGACTATATGATACCCTTCACCACTTTGGGTATATTCTACATATGTATCCCAACAGAAGACGTGTTTTTGTTATATATCTATATCTGAACCGATTTCAGGGAAAATTGCCATAGACTATTACCTCAGTACATTGTGTCATTCGGCCTTGCTATGTTGGCGGCTTATTTGGATACCATTTGTATTTTGTTTTTATAAAAAACAACTATCTATTAGTAAGGAATGTATGACATTGATTGCCGAGGGGTAAGGCAGGGAAGACTATAGTTTCGGATCACGCCACTGATCCTCATAAGTTCCCTTAGTTTTTTGATATTCTGCCCAGAAGCTTCTATACAAAAAAAACCTTTCAAACCCAAATGTCTCTTGTAACAAAGCGAAGTACTTAGCTGACCAACGTACACTATACCAAAATTCGTGCAAATCGACAAATATATAGGGACTTTGGTGCACCAATTACATAAAATCGGACGAAAATATATATGGGAGCTATATCTAAATCTGAACCGATTTTCACGAAACTTTGCCACATTCTAGACTTAATTCAGTACGCTATGCCAATATTCGTGCAAATGAAAAGATTTCCAGGGACTTTGGTGCACCAATTACCTACAATCGGGCAAAAATATATATGGGAGCTATATCTAAATCTCAACCGATTTTCATGAAACTTAGCACAAATTATTATAGACCCAAATGCCAGTACACTATGCCTAATTTCGTGCAAATCGAAAGATATATAGGGTCTTTGGTACACCAATTACCTTAAATCGGATGAAAATATATATGGGAGCTATATCTAAATTTGTACCGATTGCCAAGAAACTTTGCTCACATCATTCTAAACTTAATTTAGTACGCTATACCAAATTTCGTGCAAATCGAAAGATATGTAATGACTTTTGTACACAATTTACCTTAAATCGGACGAAGATATATATGGGAGCTATATCTAAATCTGAACCGATTTTCACGAAACTTGGCATACATCATTCTAGACCTTATTCATTACGCTGTGCCAAATTTCGTGCAAATCGAAATTTATATAGGGACTTTTGTACACAATTTACCTTAAATCGGACGAAGATATATATGTGAGCTATATCTAAATCTGAACCGATTTTCACGAAACTTGGCATACATCATTCTAGACCTTATTCATTACGCTGTGCCAAATTTCGTGCAAATCCAAAGATATATTGGAATTTTGGTACACAATTTACCATAAATCGGACGAAGATATATATGGGAGCTATATCTAAATCTGAACCGGTTTTCTCGAAACTTGTCATACATCATTCTAGGCCTTATTCATTACGCTATGCCAAATTTCGTGCAAATCGAAAGATATATAGGGACTTCAGTGCACCATTTACCGTAAATTGGACGCAAATATATATGGGAGCTATATCTAAATCTGAGCCGATTTTTATGAAATTTAACACACATCTTTATGGTCTTAATTCAGTACGCTATGCCAAATTTTGTGGAAATCGAAGGATACATAGGGACTTTGGTGCACCATTTACCTAAATTCGGGTGAAAATATATATGGGAGCTATATCTAAATCTGAACCGATTTTCACAAAATTTAATACACATCCTTCAGTACGCTGTACCAAATTTCGTGCAAATCGAAGGGAATTTGGTGCACTATTTACCTAAAATCGGACGAAAATATATTTGGGAGCTATATCAAATCTGAACTGATTTTCAAGAAATTTTACACACATATTCTAGACTCAATTTAGTACGCTATGCCAAATTTTGTGCAAATCGAAGGATATATAGGGAATTTGGTCCAATATTTACCTAAAATCGGGCGAAAATATATATGGGAGTTATATCTAAATCTGAACCGATTTTCACGAAATTTAACATACATCTTTCTAGACTCAGTTCAGTACACAATGCCAAATTTCGAGCAAATCGAAGGATATATAGGGACTTTGGTGCACCATTTACATGAAATCGGACGAAAATATATATGGGAGCAATATCTAAATCTGAACCGATTTTCACGAAACTTGACACACATCATTCTAGACCTAAATCATTAGGCTTTGCTAAATTTCGCGCAAATCGAACTTTGGTACATCATTTACCTTAAATCGGACAAATATGTATATGGGATCTATATCTTAATCTGAACCGATAAGTGACCTGTGCCAAATTTCATCCAATTTGTTTACAATTTAACATGGACAGAAAGACGGGTGGACGGACGGACATGTATAAATCGACTTAGAATGTGATTCTAAGCATATTCTCAAAAGGAACCTGTAACAAACATATACACAAAGACATAATACCCTGTACCACAGTGTGGTGAATTGTATAAAAATCCACAAAAAAAATATTTTTAAAAAATCCATGCCTAGAGTAGCCATTATAAAGATATTTAGAGGTTGAAAAATATTTTTAAAAAATCCACTCCTATTTTAAAAATTCCACATCTATGTTAATACTCTCTGGTTATATTTTTAAAGTATATTTTGAGGCTGTCGATTAAATATTCGGGTCTTCTTTTTAATAAGATAATTTTTTTCTTTTGAACTTAAAAACACACACTCCCACTTTCTATTATTTAAATTTTAAAGTAATATTTGTTTTTAATTTGTTTTCTGTTTTTTGTCATTTTTTTACCACTTTATTAATAGAATTGAATTCTCAAACCCATCTTAGCAGACAGACGCAATTCTGTTCTTTTATTAATTTGATATATTTTTTTATTATTTTGTTGTTGTAGTATTTTCAATTAATTTTTTATCCACTTTCGGATAATTATGAAAAAACTCCTCGTAACCACGACGACAACGATTTCAATTACACACGAATTTCAAGTCAATTACTCGAAATGTGAGATGCTACTAATTTCAATATTTTAATTCTAATCTTTAATTGCTGTTAGTTGCATGGATAGATAGGAAGGCGGGCAGGCAGGTAAGGTAGGTTCGGTGGTAGGTGCTGTGCGGTGGTAATATTTCTTTCTATATTTTCATTGCCGTGACTTCTCAGTGTTTTCACTCTCGTTGGTAAATATTTGCCTAGAATTTTTTGTTCAGTTTTTTCTATTTTTTTTTGTTTGTTGTTGTTATAATTTGTTTTAAATTGCGTTAGTGGATATGCTTGGCTGGATGGTATGGTTTTCATATTAAATTCTCCTATTCATATATTTTTTTTTCATTGTTAATTTAAAGCTGCCTGTATTTAGACAACATTGTTTATTCGTTCATGTAGTTTCATGTTTGTATGTAAGTACACATGTTCTCTTATGTACTTTTAATTTCAAAAACATGTGAGAGTTCAGTTTGAAATTCTAACAGGTGATTGCATTCTGTGGCTGATATTAGGAAATGTTGGCATGTTGGGGGTACTTGTTTCAAAACTGAGGTTTGAATGAATTGAATGATGATATTCGGTTTTTAAATTTGACTTTGGGATTTGAGTTATTAAATTGAGTTATTTGAATTATTTAATTCTCCAACTTAGACCTTATACGACAGAGAAAATATTCAAATTCCCACAGAAACCCCTAATTTTTTCTAGATTCGTAAATCATCATATTTTCATCTGTCTTGAAAAATATCAGTCGTTTTCGTCAGATTCCAGAGTCCCCTGTGTGTAGCACATTTAAATATTCAGCATTATGGTATGGTAGTTTGTCGTCATTGTTTCGTTCATCTCAGCAGCGGCTTATCTTATCAGCTTGACAAACAACTCACAACAATGTCGGATTCTCTTTCAAATCTCTCTCGCTCTGCTAGTTATCAAAAAATTAAAATGTTGTTATTATTGTTATTAAATAAACTTGATCCAAATTTGATTGTGCAATGTGTCAGTGAGATTTACAGGCGTCTACTGATGGTGCACGAATTAGAGAATGGATGGAATTTCTCTAGTCATATATAATCCCCTCTGTGTAGGAATACCGAAAAAATTGGGGATTGTTATGTGAGGACTACACCTGATCATGGACCAATAGAGGAACATTGTATAGAAAATAACTATTTAACCAGTAAGGAAAGTAGTAAGGTAGGACTGGGCCGACTATATGTTATCCTTTACCACTTTGGGTGTATTGTACATATGTATCCTTACAATTGCATGTCAATTGTAAGGATGTCCCTCGAAGGGACATACTCATGTCTTTCTGCAACCTATGATAACTTTAATTTCATTCGGGCAGATTTATCTATTTATAGCAAAATTGATACACGCTATTCGGTATGCCGCACTGTTAAAATTTTAATATCAGTCAGACACCCGTTCGAAATGGAAGTTAATGGAAATGGAAGAAAATGGAAGCTATGGCTGCAAGTCTCATTAGGAGTTGGTACACCATTTATGTAAAATCGGATGAAAAGATATATGGGAGCTATATCTAAATCTGAACGGATTTTCACGAAACTTAGTACACATCATTCCAGACTCAATTCAGTACGCTACACCAAATTTCGTAAAATATATTCGGATTTTGGTGCACCATTTAAATTATATCGGACGAAAATGTATATGGGAGCTATATCTAAATCTGAACCCATTTTCAAGAAACTTAACACACATCAATCTACTCTTAATACTGTACGCTGTGCAAAATTTCGTGCAAATCGAAAGATAAATAGGGACTTTGGTGCACCATTTGTTTTAAATCGAACGAAAATATATGGGAGATATATCTAAAACTGAACAGATTTTCACGAAACATAGCACACATCATTCTAGGCTTAATTCAATTCGCTGTGCCAAATTTCGTCCAAATTGAAAGATATTTAGGGACTTTGATGCACCATTTACCATAAATCGGACGAAAATATATATGGGAGCTATATCTAAATCTGAACAGATTTTCACGAGACTTAGCACAAATCATTCTAGGCCTAATTCAGCACGCTATGCAAAATTTCGTGCAAATTGAAAGCTATTTAGGGACTTTGGTGCTCCATTTACCTTAAATCGGACGAAAATATATATGGGAGCTATATCTAAATCTGAACCGATTTTTTCCAATTTCAATAGGGTTCGTCCTTGGGCCAAATGAATGAGCTGTGCCAAATTTCATTCAATTGGAATAATAAATGCGACCTGTACTTTGTTTACAATTTAACATGGACAAACGGACGGACGGACGGACATGCGTAAATCGACTTAGAAAGTGATTCTATGCATATTCTCAAAAGGAACCATGGGTCTATCTCGATTCCTTTTGCCTGTTACAAACATATGCACAAAGACATAATACCCTGTACCACAGTGTGGTGAAGGGTATAAAAACCAGTGAGCGGAGCAGTATAGTCAGACGGCGCCGACCATATGATACCCTACACTACTTCCACGAAAATCTAACTTTGTGTGGTTCTATATTCGGAGATTGGGCAAGATTTGGCGATATTTGCAGCCTTTTGTCCGACTAGAGGTCAACAAATATTATTAATATTCAGTATAGACCTTCTAATTACTTGTCCAGATTCCCTTCACCGTGGGTTGTGTTGTTCGGCTTTCAATTGTGGCCTATAGATCGACTCCCAAAATTATTATCTGATCATCAGCGAAAATTAAAGGCGTTGTCCTTGACCTTGACCTTGACCATGGAAAATTTCAAAGCAATCAGCGCTATATTTTCGCCCTCAAGTGTGGTACTAATTAATATTTGAATACGTACGCACCTGTAAATATTTAAGTGTAACTCCCGCATCCGAGTATATACGACAATATAATTGGTATCAATTTAAAGGCCAACCACTCCCCTTGGATATACTTTCAACTTCTCGGGTCTATGTCCTTCAGGAGTAAAAATATACGCTACAGAATACAAATTTTATGATTTTTCACACAAAAGACAGTGTCCATTTGTCCCACTAAATAATGACCGAACTTTATTAAAACAGGCATGCTTATTCTTTGGCCGATCCCCTTCTCCATGTAAAATTTCGCGACGTTCGGGCCAAGTTTTTGGTACATTTCATCCCCTAAATATTAACCGATCTTGACAAAAAACAATAGGGGTCTTCATTGGCCAGAACCAATCCTACAAAATTTCGTAATGATTGGCCTATAACTGTAGCGTGTATCGTGTTGTCTACATCGACTCAGCTAGTCGAGATATGACGATCGATATACTTAAATGTGGGTCTAGGACCAATATTTCGCTCTTGGGGCTGCACAAAAGCTATAATACTCTGACAACATACTTGTGTAGGGTATAAAAACCCCGTCTCCAGATTCACTCCAGTAGATGAGCGAATTGCTATAACCCGAATTTTTGGGTCGAAAAAATTCAGCAAACATGAGGAAACATCAGACAACGGCATGAGGTTGATTGACTGCATTTCTCCCGATCAAACAACGAGAAATAATATTGTGATAGGCGGAAGGCATTCATCCAGTGTTTTAGACATTCGATCGATACGAGGAGCGGATATCGATTCGGACCATTATCTTGTGACAGCCAAGGTTCGCAGTCGTCGTTAATGGGGCAGCAAAGGTGACACGGAAACTCGATGTCGAAAAATTGCGGACACAACAGATACCAGAAGCCTACTCCGCTCATCTTACCCACCAGCTTGACGAAAGCACTCCTTGTCCCGATAATAATATAGGGACAAGGAGTGTCGTAATGCCATCGATGTAAAAAACGCAGCGTATAGGGCAACCCTGCAGACAGTAGCAACACGCAGTGCGATGGAGAAATATCGGGAGAAAAGGAGATCGGGCACATCTTCATATAGAGATGAATATGGAAACCTGGTGACAGATACATGTAGCATGTTGGGGATCTGGAAGGAGAAGATACACCAGAACCAATAAAAGATGACGGTATAGATTGTATACCACCTAGCCAAGATGAGGTCAGAGTAGCAATTAATCGGCTAAAGAACAATAAATAAGTGCCGATGGATTACCAGCCGAACTATTCAAGACCAGTGGTCAGGAGCATGGACCAGCTTATTAATACAAGTTGGTTAGAGGAATGATTGAAACCACAGCATCCTGTGTCCCATGCACATAAATGGAGACAAGGCGATATGTGTCAACTATAGAGGAATTCGTCTCTTCCCCATCGTATATAAAGTGCTATCCAGCATGCTGTGTCAACGACAGAAGCTAATGACTGAAGCTAAATGGCCTGGCAAATCCACCATTGACCATATTTTCACTCTGCGCCAGATCCTGGAAAAGACCCACACATCGACACATTCCAACTACTCGTCGACTATAAAGCCGCATTTGACAGCCCAATCCGTTCAGAGGTGCTTAAAGCCATGTCTACGTTCGGCATTGCTGCAAAATTAATACGGCTATGCAGGATAACATTAACTGGCACAAGGTCAGCAGTTAAACTCGGAAAGCGGCTCTCGGAGCCCTTCAATGCCGAATGAGGATTCAGACAAGGTGACAGTTTGTCGTGTGATCTTTTTAACATCCTGCTGGAAAGGGTCATACGAGAGGCAAAGGTGAACAGAAATGACACCCTGTACACCAAACAGCATATGTTACTTCCGACATCGGTGACATAGACGGTGACAAAGGGTCGAACATTGCGAGCGATAACAGCCACCTTTGAACAAATTGAGAAGTCTGTCAAAGTGGGACTGGCAGTAAATGGCTAGAAGGCCAAGCTGATGGTATCAACGCCCGGGATCTGTGTCTGTGTCGAGAATTTTTAGTTTTTTCGACTGTCAAAAAGGTTTAAACGTCGAAAACGCCATATACCTGTATAAAATGTAATAAATGTAGTAATCGTAATTTATTTGAATATTAATGCCATATACGGTTATTTTCAAGAATATATATTATGTTTACATATATCTGACTAGTCTTTAGTTGAACTGATAAAAAATTATAAAATTTTTGGAAAAGAAAATTTTGAAATTTAATATGGATTTGAGTAAAGGATATGTAGGTATTTTGTCAAAAACCTAATGGTTTTGGATGGGTTTCCGACGTTTCTGACGTATGTATTATACGTCGGAAATTTATGATGGACCATCTATGATCAACGCGCAAGACGTCCAGTAGACTCGGATCAACTGTGGATCTTGAGAACTATAGCTTCGAGGTAGTCAAAGATTTTATGTACCTTGGTACCGCCATAAATAAAACGAATGACATCAGTTTTGAAATTCGGAGAAGGATTGTGATGGTCAACAGATGCTACTATGGCCTAAGTAAGCAGTTTAGAAACAAGGCCACCTCCCGCCAGACCACACACACTTTACTAGAAGCTGATACTACCCTGCTGTTATATGGAACGGAAGCATGGGTACTTGCGCAAGTAGATGAGACAGCTTTTGGAGTATTTGGGATAAAAATTCTTCGAAAGATCTATGAGCCGATCTTCGTCGACGGTGAATATCGGCGTCGAATGAACCACGAGCTTTACAATTTATACGCGGACATTGACATAGTCAGACTTATCGAGCTGAAGCGACAACGGTGGCTAGGCCAAGTTGTGCGAATGGATGAGGATGCCCGAGCCCAAAAAGTATATAAAAATGAGCCTACTAATGGAGAAGGACAAGACCACGAATTCGATTGAAAGATCGTGTGGGAGATAACATTTCGGAGCATGGCCTTCCAAATTGGAAAAGCTACGCACAATACCGACGCTTCTTTTTATACCCTTCACCACACTGTGGTACAGAGTATTATGTCTTTGTGCATATATTTGTAACAGGCAAAATGAATCGAGATAGACCCATGGTTCCTTTTGAGAATATGTATAGAATCACTTTCTTAGTCGATTTACGTCTGTCCATCCGTCCATGTATTTTTGTGAACAAAGTACAGGTCGCATTTGTGATCCGATTTGGATGAAATTTGGCACAGTTCACTTATTTGGCCCAAGGACGAAACCTGTTGATATTGGAGAAAATCGGTTCAGATTTAGATATAGCTCCCATATATATATTTTTCTCCGATTTAAGGTAAACGGTGCACTAAAGTGCCTATTTATCTTTCGATTTTCACGAAATTTGGCATAGGGGACTGTATTAAGTATATAACAATGTGTGTTAAATTTCGTGAAAATCGGTTCAGATTTAGATATAGCTCCCATATACATTCTCGTCCAATTTTATGTAAATGGTGCACATAAGTACCCTAATATGATTCGATTTGTACGAAATTTTGCATAGCGTACTAAGTTAAGTCTAGAGTGATGTGTGTTAAGTTTCGTAAAAATCGGCTCAGATTTAGATATAGCCCCCATATATATTTTTGTCCGATTTTAGGTAAATATTGCACCAAAGTCCCTATATATCCTTTGATTTGCACGGAATTTGGCATAGGGTACTGAATTAAGTCTATAACGATGTGTGTTAAATGTCGTGAAAAGTACCCATTTATAGGGTATTGAATTAAGTCTAGAACGACGAGAGTTAAGATTCGTGAAAATCGATACAGATTTAGATATAGCTCCCACATGTACATATATATTCGTCAGATTTTACATAAACGGTGCACCAAACTCCTAATGTTTTTCCATTAACACAAAATTTTGCGTTTTGTTGAAATTGGTGCAGACGTAGCCATAGCTTCCGTATGTATTTCGAACTGATTGAAATTAAATTTTTAATAGTGCTATAATGGTTTTCCAAAAATTTTTCCCATGGTACGAAGATGGCTCCAACTCTGCCCGAATGAAATTAAATTTATCATAGGTTAAAAAAAGGACATGAGTATGTTCCTTCGAGGGAACATTGCATGCAATTGTAAGGACACATATGTACAATAAACCCAAAGTGGTGAAGGGTATCATATAGTCGGCCCTGTCCGACTTTACTACTTTCCTTACTGGTTTAAACTCGACTTATGGAACATATGCTCTGTCACAAGAATTTTTGTAGAATATTTTATGAGGACTATTAATCAGCGTGTATCTTCGTAGAATATTTTTCGAGGTCTATTATTTCTTATCCTGTTTTAGTTATACTTACCCATGATACCGGTTTTAATGATTTAAAAACTCGCCATTTAATATTTGTATTAATACAAATCATTTTTTTTATTTATTTTTAAATAAATTGAAATACTAAATAGGCGACAAAAAAGAAAGTATTTGATTTTTTTTTTTCGAAAATACATCATCCGGTTTTTTGTGGTTTGTAACTCATTTCTTTATTTCATAATTTCATTTCAATATAATTTGAAGATAATATTTACATTAATTTTTATTTTTTTGTTTCATAATAATGATATGTATACACAGTTACGAATCTGCATCGTTTAATGTCTCTCTAACGGTAATAGTTTCATTTTGGAATTTAAATATTTTTTTGAAAACATATTTCGTTACAATAAAGATATGTTTGTTGTTGTTTGTTTGTATATAACGTCAAGTAACATTTTACATATAATATGTATTGTTGTATATGTATAATAGCGAAAAATTCTCTCTAATATTTGAGGGGTGTATATATTTATTTTTAATATTTTTTTTTAATTTTTAAGTAACAGCAAAAAAGTTTTAAGAATAAAGTTGTTTTGTAAAATATTTAGTTTTGTTGTTTCTAACCACTTGGTATTTGATATGTATTTGGTTGCATTTTTCATTCACATATATATAGGATTCTTTCATTACTTTTTTCGGGGGAGATTGTTGCGGGGTACTTTTTATTTTTTTTTAATTTTTTATTTCAATTTGTTTTCATATTACATTGCTAGAAAATTTTGTTTTTAGCATTAATTTTGTTTTTGTATTTTTTTTATTATTCATAGATTCGTTTAGGTACTTATAACTCTTTTTTTGCATTAGTGAGACTTTATTCGGTTTTATCTGGGCGGGTTTATAGAAAGTAACTAAGTTCTGTTTGTTTTTGTGTGTAAAAATCCAAGAAAATAAATATTTTTAATAAAAAATAGGATTCTGTTTTTAATTTAGTGTTTCAAAATTGTATGCTACGTTGGGTTATTTTGCATATATAGGTTTTTTGTTTGTTTCATAATTTTTTTTATACTTGAGTAGTTCCATATAACCTGCCTTTGATATAATCTTCCATTTAACCCGTCATATAAAAAACCATTCATTTTGTTTATAAAAATAAGTTTGGTTTGTCCTCAGATTTGCTATCATTTCGACCAATTCCCTTCTTTATTTGATTTTTTGGTTTTTCTATTCATTCCTTATATTTTTTTTCTTAATTAAATATATATTTAATATTTGTTTTATAATAAATAACACTTTGAATATTTGATATGTATCGTTTTCGTTTGTTCTTAGTGGACTAATATTTTCTTATATATTTTTCCATACGTTTTATTTTTGTATTTTTTGAGTTTTTTGGTTTTGGGTTGCTTGCTACGTATCACGACATCAAGAAGTTTTGAAAAGAAAAAAAAATATATATATATATATATATATATATAGCATTTATATTTAATGATTTAGTTTTTGCTTTAGTTGTAAGAAAATATTTCGGGGTTTGTTTTGTATGATATTCAGCCGTATAAATTTTGTAATAAATTAAAGCATATTTTTAGGCGCAATATTGTGGAAATTTCAAGGCTGTTGGTCTATAATGTATAATAATAAAAATATGATAAGAATAATTTAACAAATAAAATACTATATTATAATTCAAATTAAAATAAAATAAAATCTTTATTTTATATATAAAATGAAAATAAGATCTTTATTTTATATAAAATAAAGAACATAATAAAAAAAATTAAAGGAATAAAAATTTAAATAAAAAATAATAAAACAACAAAAATAATTAGAACTAATTTGATTAAAAGACGACTAAAATCCTCACAGTGCCGATTAATTGGTTTTACCGTTATATGCGGATTACACTTGATCGTATTTTCCAAATACTAAATTATAGCCAATTTGATTGAAAAGTTGTCCAAACTCCCTAAAATATGGAAATGAATGGATTCGCATTGATATGACAATGACTGACACGGAAATTTCAAGATTTATTGTATTTGTTGGACTATAAAAATAACTTATATATCTACAGATGACTAAGGTTCAAAATTTTATCATTTGGAATGCCTTTTATGGGCTTCCGTATATGACAGAACATGTATAGTTTTTTAATCAAACATAGGGTTTCTATCAACGGACTTTCAAGGCTCTGGAGGTCTTATAAAAAATATAAAACATTTTCTGAATTATAGATTTTTTCATTTTCTCAAATATTAGACGGACATGCATAAATCGTCATAGAAAGTGATTCTATGCATATTCTCAAAAGGAACCATGTGTCTATCTCCTTTATTTTTGCCTGTTACAAACATATGCACACATATATATCTACAGATGACTAAGGTTCAAAATTTTATCATTTGGAATGCCTTTTATGGGCTTCTGTATTTGAGAGAACATGTATAGATTTAATATCATACATAGGGTTTCTATCAACATAATATTTTCTACGGACTTTGAAGCCTCTGGAGGCCTTATAAAAATATAAAACATTTTCTGAATTATAGATGCAAGATCAACATATATATGTCGTGAAGACGCATAGGAGTCTTCACGACATAAATGAATCTCCACAGAGCCTTCTGTGATCAGCTAAACCCCAGCAGTGGTCCTTGATGTTAGCTACTTAATTGCAGTGACTACCTAAAGTCATCTTCCCCTGTGACTTCTAAATCAAGCTATTATTTAACAATAGCTTCTGAGATCAGCTATTCTTATATAGCAGTAGTTTCTGAGCTTAGTGACTCTAATGCCGTGAGCTCTGTGACCCGCTACTATATATTAGTTCCTTCTGAAATCAGTTACTTGCTAACAGTGCCTTCTTAAAATAGTGACCTCTGAGACCTATTACTGTGCATCACTTGTCAGCTACTTTCAGTGGTCTCTGAAGTTAGCTACTCTATAGCAACGACATCCTGAGGCCATTTACAGCAGTGCCTACTGGGATCAGCTCTCTCTAACAGGGTTGATGAAATCTATTGCCGTGATTTCTGCAGCTACTGTATATCAGTTGCCGCTGAGATCAGCTACCACACAGTAGAAACCTCAAAGTGGCCAGTTAATTTATAGCAGAAGCACCTGAGCTCTACTCCTCTCCTACTTTTTTATTGGCTTCTGAGACCAACAACACTTCATCAAAGGTCAAATACTCTAAGGTCAGCTACTCTATAAATGTAGCCTTTGGGGACAGATACATTGCAGATGATACCTGAGGCAAGCCACTGTATATCAGTTACCGTCTGAGATCAGCTAGTACATAGAAGAAATTTTAGAGTGACCAGTTAATCGTTATAAGTAACTTCTGAATCCAGCTAGTTTATAACAGCAGCTTATGAGATCAACTACACTATATCCGAGGCCAAATACTCTGAGGTCAACTACTCTATAACAGTAGCCTCTGGGGACTGGTTCGTTGCATGTGATATCTAAGGCAAGATACTATATAGCAGTTGCCTCTGAAGTCAGCTACTGCAAAGAAGAAGCTATCAGGGGTCAGTTACTACTATAATAACCTTTAACGCCAGCTACTATATATCAGCAGCCTATGAGGTTGGTCAGGTACACTATAAGAGTAGATTATGGAAAGGTCAGCTACTCTATAAATGTAGCCTCCGGGGATAGATACATTACAAGTGATACCTGAGGCAAGCCACTGTATATCAGTTATCTCTGAGATCAGCTAGTACATAGAAGAAATCTTAGAGTGACCAGTTAATCTTTATAATTTACTTCTGAATCCAGCTAGTTTATAACAGCAGCTTCTGATATCAACTACACTACATCCGAGGCAACTCTATAACAGTTGCTTTTGGGGACTGGTTCGTTGCATGTGATATCTAAGGCAGTTGTCTCTGAAGTCAGCTACTGCAAAGAAGAAGCTATCAGTGGCCAGTTACTGTTATAATAACCTTTAAGGCCAGCTTCTATATATCAGCAACCTATAAGGTTAGCTATTATATAGAATTGGTCAGGTACACTATAAGAGTAGATTATGGAAAGGTCAGCTACTCTATAAATGTAGCCTTAGGGGACAGATACATTACAGGTGATACCTGCGGCAAGCCACTGTATGTCAGTTACCTCTGAGATCAGATACTGCAAAGAAGAAGCTACCAGTGGTCAGTTACTGCTATAATAACCTTTAAGGCCAGCTTCTATATATCAGCAACCTATAAGGTTAGCTACTATATAGAATTGGTCAGGTACACTATAAGAGTAGATTAAGGAAATTTTTAATTAAAAATAGTCGACTACTGTACAACAGAGTTATAAGAGATCGCTACTTTTCACCACAAAACCTGTTACTATAAAAAAGATACTTTATATTATTCTGTACAAAGCCTTATATTACCGTATTAGAGTTAATAAAAGTGAAATATTGGAGATCTTTTATAGTCATCTATGGAATTTTAATAGGTTTATGATCTTCTATATACAGTCAAAATTTCAAACGACACCGTTTCCCGAGAAAAGTTCTGCCCTTTATTTGATATCGTTTATGACGATATATCGCTTATAGAGGTCAATTCCGCTGGACGTTATAACATTTTCGACTATATATAGAGGCCAACTACTCTAAGACAATCTTCTATATCAGAGGCCAGCTACTCTAAAAACGTAGCGCCTATGGACTGGTATTTTATAGCAACCATCATCTATATAGCAATCATTATTGCAATTAGCGCCAAATAGATTTTTTTATATCACAATTACACTTATTTTCGAGCTTTAAGTCGGATATACAAAAAACCATTTAAAATTTTTTCAGAATGGATTTTGAAAATCAAAATAAAATTTTACAAAACAAATACAATTCATTTATCAATACATATTAGATTTTGAAGATGTCATTTAAAATCTGAATTTTTGGGTCAGCTTAGATTAATGAATGAATTGTATATGCTCCGTACATGTTCAGAATACTGATACATTTAAAAGAATGATTTCTTAATATTATTCATTTTTATAAATTAAAAAATAAATAGTTTTCTTTGCGTCAAAATTTCCACAAAATTGCTTTTAAAGCCTTAAAAAGATCTTGTGTTAAAGGCTCCGTTTTTTTGGGGGGTCAGCTGTCTTCAATTAATTACAAAATTTATTTAAATTGTAATTGATTTGATTTTTTTAGTTAATAGTGACATTCAGGGATTTATTTATTACTCGATACAATGGAGATATTAATGGACTTGGGTATCTTAGTGCTGATCGTGGATAGATTGCCAAGCTTTCATTCATATATCATACATTTCATGAAATAGCTTCATAAATTTCATGAAAAAACTTCTGATTTGTTATACTTTAGTTTTATTGCGGAGTAAATTTTTTATATATTTTTTTCTCGAAATTTAATAAATAGGCTTTCCATTATAAACAAAATAATAATTAACAAAAAAAATTATTTCATAGATATAAAAAATTGTCAAATAGTTCTTAAACATTTATGATATGTATTGAGATATATTTGTAATAAAAGAAATGAGAAAGTAATACTTCATATTGAAGAAAAAAATATTTTTTTTAGATTTTAATTTGTTTTTAAATTGCAAGTTTTTTTTATAAAATTCTGTTTTTTTTTTTAAACAAACATTTGCCAGACTTATGCATCTACATATTCATGATATTAGGAAAATTTATGAACGTTTATGTTTGGTTTCATTTCTTGTTTTTGTTTTTTTGGTTTTTCATTTGCAAACTCTAAACATTTAATTGAAATACACATGTATTTTAAATATATTTTTCTTGGTATTTTTTAATCTGTTTTTTATTTTGTTTTTAGTTTTTAATTTACTTCTTCCATATCGACTTGCACACATTGAAAAGAGAAATATATTTTGAAAAGTTTTGTTTAAGCAATATAAAATAAATATTTTTTTTTTCAAAAATATTGAAGAAAATATATTTTGTAAAATAATGTGTAATCACATACATTTTTATTAAATAAAATGTAACATAGTTTAAATATTAGAATTGGGAAATTTAGTTTATGCGAATGGTTTGATTTTTCACCTTCCTTTTATAGAATGGAACTAGTTCCATGATACAGTTCCTTAACTCCATATAGTTCTGAATTTAATTTTTTATTTTGAATCTCTCTTTTATAAATACTCATTAAGTTTTTTAGTTCAAATACTTCCATGTTGGTGAATAGAAAAACTAAACAAATGGTGAATACATAATAGGGAATAAACTGTTTCCAATAAAGGAACTAGATAAACTTAAGAGTTGGAACTAGTTCCTATTGCTCCTTTCTCGGAATATTTCCAAATGAACAAACGACTAATTCTAAGAATACATGTCTTTATAAAAATTCTCAAATTTTTCAAATAATTGTGTTCCAATATTTCGCGAAATTTTCCTCATCATATAATATCTTTATGGAAATTGACAAATCTTTTCTATAATTTTGTTCCTGTTACTCCTCTTGGAAGGATAACACCGTCATCTTACTCGGTTAGTTGCGTGGTTTTTGCATCTTCCCATGTAAGATTATTTTGTCTTAGTTCTTGGATAATAGTTTCTTGTTCGACCTCGATTTTTGGATCCTTCTATTTAAGAGTCATTCTGGTAGTGCTGTGGACATTTTTTTTAGATATGCCCAATCCATCTCTATTTTCTACATTTAATCTGCTTTGGTATGGGTTCCTGGTTCGTTAGGTTCCACAGCTCTACGTTACCTATGGTGTTGGGCCAGAATTAGGGATAAGTAAAGTGACTTTCGACTAATCGATTAATAGACTTTTTGTATTGAAAAGTCTAAAAGTCGAAGTCGACTTTTGGTACTTGAGATAATCGCAAAGTCGACTTTTCAAGATCGACTTTCGATTTTCTTCATAAATACTTGGTTTATTACCATAAAGCCGAAATTGCCCGAGATTACACATTCCAAAACTTTAATTCATCTGTTGACAACAATTCTTATAAAAAATTAAATTTTTAATCGAATTTGCTTTAATTGGTAAAAGTCGAAAATTGGTTTTGAACAGGTTTGACAAAATCGAAAGATCGAAAAGTCTAAAAAACCGACTTTCGCTCAACTACATATCCCTAGCCAGAATATTATGCATAAGATTCTGAGGCATATGTTTATAAATACCTGTAGCTTTTACGTGATCGTATTTGACAGAAGCCGGCTATATACAGTTTTCGAATATGTTAAGCTTAGTTCTATAATTAATAAAACTAAAAAAATTGTTGCCCAGCAGTAAGAATAAACATTTTGTATGAAAATAATTTGAAATAAAAGTGGATTTTTTTGTGCTAGTAGGGTAAATGTAGGGAATGAAGATAAAACAACTCATAAAAATAATACTGCATTATGTCACCAGGATGTCTACACTACAGATGACGTTTGAGTTCAATGTAGTGTAGACACACACACCTATTCTTAAAAGTCGATCTATGTGTGATATGATGTAGTGAAGACTCAAACCATGAAGTAACAATGTTGATGAGATTGTTGTTGAAATGAAGATGGTGCTGCTGTGTAGCAAAAAATCCACTCCTAGAAAAGATCCATAAAATTATTCTTAAATAAATCCACGTATAGAAAATGCCCTTGAAAAGTATTTTTGAAATAAAATTCTTGCAAAGTATTCTTAAATAAGTCACAGGAAAAATCCTTGAAAATATTTTTGAATAAATATACGCCTGTTAATGATAGCTTCTACGTACGTGATGGTATTTGAAGGAAGCCCTATAGCAGAATCGGCTATATACAGGCTTCGAATATTTTAAGCTTGGTTTTTCTATAATTAATATAACTAAAAAATGGATATGGATATAAAAAAATAATTCTAACAAGTATTAGATTATTTTTCAAAATATATTTCACTTAACAGGGTGTGCGGACAAACCGATTGAATCGTTCCTTCCGTTTTTATTTATTTATTTTTTTCAATTGTAGTAGTTTGTTTGAAATATAACTTTTTATCATTGATTTTTTTTAATTTTTTTTCTTTCGATTTTTATATATTTTATTTAAACCAATTATTTTTTTTTATTTTTTTATATATATTTAAATTTTAAATATTTGATAACAGGCTTTCTTTGATATGTTTTCGTTACATGTTTTGTAATATTTTGTTTAATATTTTTTCTATTTAATTTCATATTGTTTTTGTAAATTTAAAATAAACAATTATCATAGATACGACATTGCTATTTCTCTCTCGGGGTTTTACTTAGGGGGTTTTTTAATTTTAATTTTATACTCCTTTCAAGGGAAGTGTGTGTGTACGTTTTAATTTTATTATTAAAATAATAAACAAAAACATATTTTTTATAATTGCACATATTACTAAGATTTGTTTGAGGGTAATTTTCAATATTTTTTAATTATTATTTTTCTTTTCCTTTCTCTATAGGGAATTTATTTGTTTTCCATATATATAGCTGCAGGGCTTTTTGGTTTTGGATGGTGCTAATACTAATATATACTAAATTTTTTTTTGTAGTATTTTTTCGTATTTGTATTCTAAAAAATTAAATCAAATCAAAAACATTTACATATATATTTTCTTAACGTTTGTTTTAAGTAATATATGGAAGGTTTAGTACTGATAGCATCTAATTTGATTTTTTTATTTTTTTAAGGAAAAAACCACACATTTAAAGAAAACCATTTCGTGTTTTGCCATTTAGCAGTATTGAAACATTAAATATTTTTTTTTTTTTTTTTTGAAAAATCAAAAATTATAAGGAAAAATATTAAAAAAAAAAAAAAATAATATTGTGTATTTTTTTTTTTTTTTTTTTTTTTTTTTTTTTTTTTTTTTTTTTACAAATAATTTATATTTTTGTTGTTTAAAAATTAATAACACACTAAAAAGGGATTGGTTTTGAAGGGATTCTAGTTTTAAATAATTATTATTTTTTGGTTTTTTTTCATTGTTCTTGCCGATCCTGCTTCCGCATTTTATTCAAATTTACACATTTGAATTGAGATTTTTTGTTTGTTCTTGATTTAGATGTAATTTTGTTCTTGAGTTTCAAACAAAAATTGAGAATTGTGAAATTTTTGAGATGTATAGAAGAAGAAGATTAAATTTGGAAATGTTTTTTTAAGATAACAAAAAAATTTGCTGATAGACAAGAAGCAGCAGATGACGGCAGAAGGAGGAGAAGAAGAGAAGGAAATTTTAAAAATAAAAATTAAATACCAATAGAAGTTTACGTAATATTATAAATACTAATATTGATAACAAAAACATTTTTCAAAACTAAAAGTAATAAAAATTAATTACATTATTTCAAAACTAAAAATTCCAATTTTTTTGTTGATTTTTTTTCAATTTTTTTATATGAAAATTCTGTAATGCTGTAATGTATTTTATTTTGTTCTTATTCATATTTAACCACTGTCATACAATAGCCACCAATGAACCCCCATATTTATTGGGAGAGGGGTTTAATAGTAGCTATCATATGGTGTGCCTAAATATGAATAAAAACTTGGATTAATGGGTTGGGCATGTGCATAATAAAATCCAGAAGCCGGATCTGGTGCTACTCAATCTAAGAAACCTGTATTAACCAATTTCTCCAAAAAGAACTTCACATCACCCAGTTCAGAATCTTTAATGCCCAATGATTTCAGCATACCCAAGTCGCCATTTTCAACGGCCATAAATACAGAGCGTAAATGTTCCAAATCGGATCTGAAAAGAAAAAACAAACAAAAACAAATTTTATTTAAAAATTTAAAATCATTTAAATAATAATTCAAAATGATTTTTCTGCCACAATAATTCTGAAATAAATATGTATGCGGTAAACCATTTTTAAAATTTAATTGAAATATTGAGACTCTCCGCAATTTTCAAAAACCTGCAATTGCACAGTAGGAAAAAATAATTTGAAATAAAAGTTGATTTTTTTGTGTCCCGTAAATGTACATAACCCTCTCCGCCATTTACATAACCCTGCAATTGCACAGTAGGAAAAAAAAAATAATTTGAAATAAAAGTTGATTTTTTTTTGTGTCCCTTTTTGTCTGATAGATGTGTCGATATCGATGGTATATGTAGTAGGGTAAATGTAGGGAATGAAACAAACACTCATAAAAATAATACTGCAGTATGCCACTAGGATGTCTACACTACAGGAGATGTTTTAACTCAATGTAGTGTAGACACACTCACATATTCATAAAAGTCGATCTGTGTCTGATATGTAGCAATGCCTCAAACCATATACTAATCATGTTGATTGTTGGTGAAATGAAGATGGTGCTGTGTAGCTAAAGTATTCTAATAATTCCACGCTTAAAAATAGCTCTTGAAAAATGTTTTTTAATAAAACCACGCCTGGGAAAAACCTTGAAAAATGTTTTTAATAAAACCACGCTTGGGAAATCCTTGAAAAATGTTTTTTAATAAAACCACGCCTGGAAAAATCCTTGAAAAATGTTTTTTAATAAAACCACGCCTGGGAAAATCCTTGAAAAATGTTTTTTAATAAAACCACGCCTGGGAAATCCTTGAAAAATGTTTTTTAATAAAACCACGCCTGGAAAAATCCTTGAAAAATGTTTTTTAATAAAACCACGCCTGGGAAAATCCTTGAAAAATGTTTTTTAATAAAACCACGCCTGGGAAAATCCTTGAAAAATGTTTTTTAATAAAACCACGCCTGGGAAAATCCTTGAAAAATGTTTTTTAATAAAACCACGCCTGGGAAAATCCTTGAAAAATGTTTTTTAATAAAACCACGCCTGGGAAAATCCTTGAAAAATGTTTTTTAATAAAACCACGCCTGGGAAAATCCTTGAAAAATGTTTTTTAATAAAACCACGCCTGGGAAAATCCTTGAAAAATGTTTTTTAATAAAACCACGCCTGGGAAAATCCTTGAAAAATGTTTTTTAATAAAACCACGCCTGGGAAAATCCTTGAAAAATGTTTTTTAATAAAACCACGCCAGGGAAAATCCTTGAAAAATGTTTTTTAATAAAACCACGCCTGGGAAAATCCTTGAAAAATGTTTTTTAATAAAACCACGCCTGGGAAAATCCTTGAAAAATGTTTTTTAATAAAACCACGCCTGGGAAAATCCTTGAAAAATGTTTTTTAATAAAACCACGCCTGGGAAAATCCTTGAAAAATGTTTTTTAATAAAACCACGCCTGGGAAAATCCTTGAAAAATGTTTTTTAATAAAACCACGCCTGGGAAAATCCTTGAAAAATGTTTTTTAATAAAACCACGCCTGGGAAAATCCTTGAAA
This sequence comes from Musca vetustissima, assembly GCF_032173495.1. Lineage (NCBI taxonomy): Eukaryota > Metazoa > Arthropoda > Insecta > Diptera > Muscidae > Musca > Musca vetustissima. The sequence continues at coordinate 441,822 of NW_026882924.1, forward strand.
AATGTTTTTTAATAAAACCACGCCTGGGAAAATCCTTGAAAAATGTTTTTTAATAAAACCACGCCTGGGAAAATCCTTGAAAAATGTTTTTTAATAAAACCACGCCTGGGAAAATCCTTGAAAAATGTTTTTTAATAAAACCACGCCTGGGAAAATCCTTGAAAAATGTTTTTTAATAAAACCACGCCTGGGAAAATCCTTGAAAAATGTTTTTTAATAAAACCACGCCTGGGAAAATCCTTGAAAAATGTTTTTTAATAAAACCACGCCTGGGAAAATCCTTGAAAAATGTTTACGAGTAAATCCACGCCTGGGAAAATCCTTGAAAAATATTTTTGAATAAATCCACGCCTGGGAAAATCATTAAAATATGTTTTTTTTTTTGATAAATCCACGCCTGGGAAAATCCTTGAAAAATTATTTTAAAATAAACCCACTTCTTTTTTTTTAAATAAGCCCAAGTACTTGATTTTTTTTTTTGAAATAAGACCAGGTACTTGATTTTTTTTTTAAATAAGCTCAACTACTGGATTTTTTAATAAGCCCAAGTCTAATATATGTTTAAATAAATCCACTTCTAGGAATAGTCCTTGAAACATATTTTTAATAAATACACGCCTAGGAATAGTACTTGAAAAAAATATTCTTAAATAAGTCCATTCCTAGAAATAGTCCTTGAATACTATTTTTTAAAATGTCCACACAATTAATGGTCCTTGAATAATTGTTTTAAATAAATCCTCGCAATTAATGGGCCTTGAACATTATTTCTAAATACATCCACGCCTACGAATAGTCCTTGAACATATTTTTAAATAAATCCTGTCCTTAGATAGTCTTCGAAAAAGAATTTTAAATTACTCCCCCGTCTTTGAAATATATGTGTATATAAATCCGCACCCATAGTGCATTGTATGTATGGATATTTGCATGTGTGTCCCTTACAACAATAAAACTGTCATATGTATGTAAACCCTTATAACCTCGCCATCATGTTCATATCGGCATAGCTCCGACATCATGTTCATCAAAGTTAATTCCGCTTTTTGATTCTTAGAAATTTGCGTTTATGAAAAGCTCCCTTCACTCCAAACTCAAAAAGGGTATGCTAATTAACAGTTGCCATAGACCACAATATTTTGAAATATACCAGATTAATTAGAGGAATAAACTCGATTGAAAGGGACGAAAAATAATCCGCAGGATTAATTTCCACGAAATAAAGTAAATGGCGATTCGTTGAGAGGATTATAAAAGTTGAATGGGGATTTTGGGGAATGAGGATATAACAACAATAGATGGGTACAGGAATAATGATTTTAATTTGATATAAAATTTTCAAAGGGATAGGGTTAGGTTTTTGGGATAATAAGATGATATCATAATAACATTAAATTCGGGGAACCGGATTGGATTTATTTTATATCTTAATTGGGTATTTTTTAATAGATATTACAAAATAGGGAAAAGGGATGGAGAAACATAAAAAATTAAGGGCTAAATAAAATCTAAGGGAATAAAAGCACATTGATTCAGAATATTAAGCTCACAGAAGGAGTGCAATGTTCGCAAGAAGTTTTAATATAAAATTTTCATTTGCATGAATTTATAATTTTTGTTTTAGTGGATTTTGAAAAACTCCACAATATCCGAGTGTTTTTTTTTTTAATTCAATATTATTTTCCATGTACTGTTCCCTCCATATATATATGTTGCTACCAATGGGTTGGTAGGATAAATATAGGGGAGGAAAACTAAAACTCATAAAAATAATTCCTCTGATTGCCACCAGAATGTGTAGTTTTTATTCGATGTATTGGGTAGTCGCCTTGTGAGCCATCGTTAGTTTTTATTCGATGTTAGCGAAGACTCAAGCCATGAATAACCATATTGATAACATTGTTGGCGAAGTAAAGATGGTGTTGTGTGCTGAGCATAATTTTAAAACAAAGTCTGCTCGAAGAAAATTTCAAATTTAGGTTCCCCCTTTTTTCATTGCTGATTTTAGATATTTGGCATAATCTTACAAAAAAGTTTTTTCTTCAAGAAATGTATCAAATTGCCACCAAATTTTAAATTTTAATATTTAAACACTCAGTCAAGGAAGCGTAACCATTTTTTGACTTCATAATTCAATAGTGTTTTCCTAGAAGTATATTTTACTTTTTAATGAAGTCCATTATAGTCTTCCTGAATAGATTGTATATTTTACGCTTTTGTAACGCTCTGAAAGCTTTTTATCCTCCTCCATAAATTTTTCATTAAATGGAAATTCACAATTGCGGAACGCATTATTTTTCCTCATTCATATCCTTTATATTTTTATATTTCCCACACTTGAATATTTGTGTATTTATATTTTCACATTCTTAACGAAGCATATCATTTCAATTTGTGCGTATTTCCTACCACTCTCATTCCTTTCTCATTAAATTATATTTCATGCCTACCATTACCATTTTGAATTTGTATTTAGTTCCATGCGGCGTTCAATTTACTCCGCCAACTTACCTCATTAAATGCAATGCTGCACCGAAATCTTCAATCGTTTGCGATTCACTTAAGGCAATGGCCACTTTTTCTACACCACCCAAGGGGGAGAGGGCATCACGAGCCTTACTGCCAAAGAGCTTTTCCAAATAATTGGGTCCATGTGAAGCCAGTAAACTTTGCAGGAATGATGCGGTTTCTTCTACCGGTGGACGTTTGGCTGGAAAGAGAAAAAATTAAAGGGAAATTATTATAAAATTTGAGATAAATGAAAATCATCAAGTTTATAGGCGTATTTTTTTAAAGAAAATTATTAGGCCACCATGAGGCCATAGGCGTGGATTTTTTAAACAAATTTTATGACCCATCATCAAGGCCATAGGCGTGGTTATTTTTAAAGACATTTTATGAGCCATCATCAAGGTCATAGGCGTGGATTTTTTTAAAGAAATTTAATGAGCCATCATCAAGGCCATAGGCGTGAATTTTTTTAAAGAAATTTAATGACCCATCATCAAGGTCATAGGCGTGGATTTTTTAAAGAAATTTAATGAGCCATCATCAAGGCCATAGGCGTGGATTTTTTAAAGAAAATTATTCACCCACCATCAAGGCCATAGGCGTGGACTTTTTAAAGAAAATTATTGCACCACCATCAAGGCCATAGGCGTGGATTTTTTAAAGAAAATTATTGCACCACCATCAAGGCCATAGGCGTGGATTTTTTAAAGAAAATTATTCACCCACCATCAAGGCCATAGGCGTGGACTTTTTAAAGAAAATTATTCACCCACCATCAAGGCCATAGGCGTGGACTTTTTAAAGAAAATTATTCACCCACCATCAAGACCA